>NC_067399.1:339049788-339371177 GCF_016432865.1 Antechinus flavipes
ATATACCACTTAAAAGTTATTTTTACTTAACTTTAGTGTATGATTTTCCTTAAATTCTAACTAGATCTTCCAATCGCTCTTTTTTTTATTGTTTCCCAATTCATATAAACCTTTTCTCTTTTTGTGAGCCAGGAAAAGGATTAAGTTCCAGTTTTATTTCAAAGTGCATATCTTCACCTTGAAATTTTTACTGACCCTTAAACTTCCTGAATCCCAAAAATTTTTAAAGTGACAGTAAACTGCTTTTATATTATCCCATTAATTACCAATCAATAACCTACATTTAGTTGAATGCACTTCCAAATTAGAGAAAATCAGGGGCAGCTAGGTGGTACAGTGGATAGAGTACGAGCCCTGAAGTCAGGAGGACCTGAGTTCAAATCTGGTCTCAGACATTTAATACTTATAACTGTGTGACCCTGGGCAAGTCACTTAACCCCAAGTGCCTCAGCAAAAAAAAAAAAAAAAAAAAAATTAGAAAATCATTTATCTCAACAATGGCAATATATGTTGGTCATCTCTAAAAAACCTATTAAGTTGTCAAGTATGAAACAAAACCAGTAAACATTCATATTTTTTTAAGATATGACTTTTTTCCTTGTCTTAAAACAAGCTTTTTTATAGTCATGTGATCCTCCAGAACAAATGTGGAGTGTGCTTTCAAGTATCCTCTTATGGAAAGAAATGGCTAAAACACAAGAGTAGGGTTCTGTTTCCAAAATATTTGTAACAGATCACAAAAGATTTGACTGCTTACTTAATGCATTTTTCAAGTGAAACATAGGAGGTGGATTTATCAAAAACAGGCTAGCTGGCTCCCCCACTGCATAATGCCATACTAATTGTTGCTACATAGACATGGGATGGAAAGGAGACCCAGGGTTCTCAAGTGCACGGTCTCCTGTCTAGATAGAACTTGTTGATTACAGTACAGGGCCCTTAACAAGGAGCTTGGGACTCAAAATAGATCATGGCAGGCACTAGGATCCTGGATCAGAGGGGGTGTCGGGGTCATTAACAAGGGAGCTTAGAAGCCCAAAACTTTCCCCCAGTCTACCAAATGGCTATTGAGGGAGCCAGCAACAGGGAATGAGTTTATCTTGAGTTGTAGAGGCCAGAGATGTTGAAATATACAAGAGATGATGGGATACTAGAGTGTGGATTCAGAAACAGTTCAGGCTTGAACTTATCAAGCAAGGGTATTGATTTGGCTAGGACACACCCTGCAAGCCCCAGAAAAGGAAGAGAGAGACATGGGCTATCCTTAAAAGAATTCTACAGAATAATACCCCAAAACTTACTCAGATGTTTCAGAAAGAGTGCTCTTTCCTGAAGTCTTAAAATAATTAACTTCAAAACCTCCAGAAGCTGCTAAAGTGTTTTTAGCAGCTTTATAACATTAGCTTTATCTTACCTTTATCTCCACAGCTATAGTTGTGACTACAGAAGGCTTTTCTTTTCTTTAATAACACTAATAAATCTTCGAAGCACATCTGCTGGATGATTCTAAATGATTGAGTTTCTACTCCCCATCAGAAAGACAAGAAATTTTAATCTGTTTCATGAATTTCATTGAGAAAGGGTAAGGGATTGGGTCAGAAGAATGAGATTCTAACATCTACTCTAATATCTACTAAGTAACAATCACTCAACTATCCACTCAATTTCCATATTATTGAAATTTCTAAGACCAATATGACTCTAATATTTTCAGATTTTGTGATATAAGTTATGATAAATCCAAGGACTAGGGAGAATATCAAATAAAAAAGCATTAATACAAAGACATGAAGAATTTAACATCAGGACAATAGGAATAGAGAGGAACAAAAAAACCACCCTAGTTTATACATCTACTTTTCCATCATAATAACAGTTCATTTTTATAACATTTTGTAGTGTACAAAGAAAGTGTATTTCTCATAGTAATTCTGGGAGATGAGTATTATATCCATTTTATAAATAAGGAAATAATGTTAAAGCCGATTCTTCTGACTCCATACCAATAACTCTTTTCACCATAGAACTGTGCATCAAAATATAGTGAAATCAAAGGCTGATATTAAGCAAAACTTTGGCATCAGTTGGTACACAGAAACGGAACAAATGACAATAATCATCCATAAGGGATAAAATAGGAAAATGCTTCATGTAGTGATAGATAAGATTTGTTGTATTTCTTTTCTTTTCTTTTTTTTTTTTTTTTAAACTAGCCACAGGATTCTTGGTATTGGTAGGTTAAATGGATCATGTACAGTCAATTCCAGTCATTTAGTGATTGTGGGTCATCCAAATTTCCTTACTACATCTTTTGATTTTCTGCTGTTCTTTAGTTAAGGAAAGGGAGGAGATCTAAATCATATCATTTTCTATTGGTTAGCAACTCTATTAAAAAAAAATGAATTAGAGGGAGAAAGAATACTTCATCTGTTTCTGTAATTTTATCAAATATAGCTCATAGATTTTATTGTTTCATGCTACTTCAGTTCTTCATTAGGTTGATCCAGACTTATTTGCAGTCGTACTTGTACTATTGTCATATGAACTTACAATGTACAGTGTGGCAATAAGGTCTTGCCTACTATCTTTCTGCACACACTCCAGGAACCCTTTGTTTTAATTTTCACAGTCTTAATTCCTCCCATCTCAATACCTCCCGCCCCCCCCCAAAAAAAAAAAAATACAAGGCTTTTCACCCTCTCTTTTTAGTATTTTTCAGTTTGGGATACATTGCCTTGAATTAAAAAAAAGGAAAAAACTTCAGGGATAACACAAGGAAATGCTACCCAAAATTCATATAGCATATCCAAGTCCAAGCAATTATACTGCTACTAGCAATCCTCTAGAGCTTTCTTTCTTTCTTTGATAGATTTATGTGAAAGGCTGAATCCTTTGCACATCTGAATGGCAAACATTCTGTGAAGTAGTAAAGACCCTAATTACTTGATCTGAATAGTTACCATCCTTGGTGTTGTTTAAATTTCCTAAGACCTCTATTCATTCTCTTTTGGCTGTATTGCTTTTTTAAAAGATCCAGGTAGTTGAAATGGAATGTATTTGAACAACAAATACTGTAGAAAATGAGATAGTAATATTAATAGGGTAGAACAAGTATCTTCTTTGTGGCTTTCAATATACCCTAAAAATGAATAATGATTTAAGCTTGAACTACTTTAGGGAACTCTGTTGCTGATTGCTTTGAAGAATAAAGTTTCCTCCTGAGGTTACTTTGATTAATCAGGTAGAACTTACATAAGCCTTTTATTTGTTTCTGCTTTCTTCTCTTCTGTGATCTAAAGAAAGCATCATTTCTTCATTTATTTTTAATAAACATTTGAATGGATTTTTCAGATGGAGATGAAACTGTGTACTCATGGGGCTGACAGGATATCTGAAGTAATTTTTGTTGTTATTAGGTCTGTTTTGATAGACACAGTGCATGAGAAAAACACTGTTATACAAAAATCATTATTCCTTTTTTCATTAGAAAGTAGCCTGAAAATATCTTGCAGAATCTGTTAGTAACCTAACATTTATTAAGCTCCTATTATGTGCTGGTTGTGGTATTAATTGTTGGGAATACACAGTGAGGCACAAAATAGTCCCTGTTCTTAAAGAGTTCAGAGTAACAAACAACTAAATATAAATGATCTATACAGGGAAACTGATGGCACTTTCAGAGGGAAAGCCCTAGAATTAAGGAAAATTGATAAATGCTATTTGCAGAAGGTGAGCTTTATGCTAAGACTTGAAGGAAAATTGGGAAACCAGGAAGATGAGGAAGGAGAACATGCCAGGCATAGGGAATAGCCAAAAAACACCCAGCAACAGGAGATGGATCTCAGGGTACATGGCAGGGTACTAGCCAGGAAATGAAGGAAGAGAGTGGGTTATAAAGGGCTTTAAAAGTCAAAAAGATGGTTTTATATTTAATGCTTGATTAAATAGAGAGGTGATCTAATCAGACTTATACATTAGGCATATCTTTTTGTTGGCAGAGGATGGCAGAGGAGTGGTAAGAGACTTGAGGCAGGCAGACCCACCAGCAGGCTATTGCAGTAGGCATAAAGTGATGAGGTCTGTATCAGTGTGGTGACAGTGTCTGAGGAGAAAAGGGAGTTTATAAAAGAGATATTACAAGGAAAGAAATAACAGAACTTGACAATTGATTGTATATCTGCAGTAAGAGAGAGTGAGAAGTCAAGGATAATACCTAAGTTGAAAGCTTTGGTGACTAAAAAGCTAATACCTGGACAATGTAGAGAAAAGGGGAAAGATAATGAGTTCAGTTTTAGATATGTTAAACTTAAAATGTCTGGGAAAGAGAGATTAGGGCTTAGACTAGACCAGAGCTATTTGCATAGAGGTGCTAATTAAAACTAGTGAACTAAATGCAGAATAATTGAATTATAAGGTATAATAGTAACTGAAATCTCTTCTCAGCTTCCATTTTGCTTTCATTCTCATTCAAGTTTCTACAGTATAATAGGCATTGTTTTTGTCATTTTAAAATGCTCTTGTTACTAATGTGAAAAAAAATTACTATTAAAATATAGTTTCTAGGTAATCAACTGTTTTGTTGTTCAATCATTTTTTAGTCATCTGTGACCCTTTATGACTGCATTTGAGTTTTTCTTGGCATAGATACTGGCATAGTTGGCCATTTTCTCCTCCAGTGGATCCATTTTGTCAGGTAATCAGAAGTTGAGTGACTTTTCCCAGAATCACACAGCAAGGAAGTGTCTGAGGCTGAATTTGAACTCACAATCTGACCCTGTGCCCAGGGTTCTAGCCACGAAACTACTAACTGCCTCTAATTTACTGTAATGTATTCATATGTATTCTAGCTAGAATTGGAATTCTCAGAGTTCTAAACTCAGAGATAATTATATTATGCTTCATTACTACTGAGGAAAGTATTTTGGACCACAATCATAAAAATTTTGTGAAACTCTTTTCCTTTTTTTTTTTTTTTTAATTTTATTTAATAATAACTTTGTATTGACAGAATCCATGCCAGGATAATTTTTACACAGCATTATCCCTTGCAATCACTTATGTTTTGTTTTTTCCCCTCCCTCCCTCCTCCCCCCCCCCCCCCCCCCCCCCCCATGAAACTCTTTTCTATGGGCACTTCAGACAGGGAATTCTAAGATTTCTGTATTGTAATTTTTTGTGTGTGTCAATGATTTCTGCCATGTTTCAGATAAGCCATCTTTAAAATAGCACTAAAAAAATCTATCTCACTGGCAAATGACACATATTGTTATTTTAAAAATAAAAATGCAATACTGTTGGCCCATCCAGACAAGTAAAACATTTTCCTTTGCAGAATTCACTTTTTGGCCATGATTTTTAATTTTTCTGATAGCAAAAATTGCCTGCACTTCTCCCCCAAGTTGATAACCTGCCCTCTCTAGGAACAGAGCTCCCCTGTATAGGTAGATAAGTGGCAGCACTTTTCATTTACTTCAGGACAACTCCTATAAGACAAAGTCCTATTCTTTTCTCCATGAATCTTAAAATCTCAGCTTGCTGAAGTTATTCAGTGTTTAGCAAGATTGTACTTCAACAGGAACCCAAACTATAGCTGTAGATGACTAGCCCATTTTTCATTATATTGTGTCATATGCTGTGCCCAGGTTTAATGGTTTGGGATAAGATAGAGCCAATGTCTCTTGGAAACTATACCCAATTTGGTTGCATCCATCTAATGATGTAGGTTAAGAGTTCAAAGGTAGAGGGAGGGAAACTGTTAACTAAACTGCTGATAAGTAGGCTGCTTGCATCATAAGACCTTACTCATAAAATATTACCTGACTATAGAGAAAACTGTAGAAAAATATTAGACCTCTCTTTATTTTGGAATAGGAAGAAATAAAAGGAGACCAAATGATTGACTGAGTTGTTTAGAGTCTACTAAGTTCACTCTTCTGGTTCTCCTCATAAACCAGTACTAGGCCTTTGCAGAGAAATTCAGTGTAATCTCTAGCTAAGGAGCAAACTTTTTGCTCCTTAGGAAACAAATAGAGAATAAAGAGGCCCTTGGGATCAAACACCAGCCTTATTAGTAGCACTCTAATATAATGAACCAATCATGTTAGCTTTCATTTTACCTGTTAGTCTACTCTGGATAGGTTTATTATATACAGATTACTTTTGAAGTTTGAAAATTTGTGGGACAGGTTGGGTGCAAGACCCCCTTCCCAATTAACTAAACAGAGACATTATCAGGTATACAGAGAAAGCATTTATTTCATCCCTGCAGGCGGAGGCCCAAACCCGCCTGGGAGCCATTCCAACTCTGCCATGTGCTCCTGGAACCTGGCCAGCTTCCAGCTTGTCCAGGGTTTAAAAGCAAAAGACTAGAACCTTCTCATTGGACAGATTAAAAGGACATAACCATCCTTGACCAATGGTCACCAATGTTGGCTGCCTCCTACATGCCACATCACTTCCTGCAACTTCCTGTATCTCAGGGTTCAAAGGTCATTCCTCCAGAGATCAAATGACCTCCCCAAGGTCCCAGCTCTGGGGACAGGGATCATGTGACTCAATACTGAGAAATACTTCATCCAATCAGTCCCATTCAAAAAAGCTGTTCCTTTTGTCAATTTTTGTCTAGTTTTCAGCTCCCAGTTTCAATTTATTTACTACTATGTGATTGTGACTCCTTTAGCTATTAATGCTTGTATTATAATGTTGGAAGTTTTATAGTTTTTAAAATTTGTTTCTTTTAATATTTATTAAAGCTTTTTATTTACAAAACATACACGTGGGTAATTTTCAACATTGATCCTTGCAAAACTTTCCAAATTTTTCTCTCCTTTCCCCCCACTCCATTCCCTAGATGGCAGGTAGTCCAATATATGTTAAATATGTTAAAATACATGTTAAATCCAATATATGTATACATATTTATACAGTTATCTTGCTGCACAAGAAAAATCAGATCTAGAAAAAAAGAAAAAACCTTCAGGAAAACAAAATGCAAGCAAACATCAACAGAAAGCATGAAAATGGTATGCTGTAGTCCACACTGTTCCCACAGTCCTCTCTTTGGGTATGGATGGCTTTCTTCATCTGAACAATTGGAATTAGTTTGAATCATCTTATTGTTGAAGAGAGCCAAGTCCATCAGAATAGATGTTGCTGCACATAATGATCTCCTGCTTCTGCTCATTTCACTTAGCATCAGTTTTGTAAGTCTCTCTAGGCCTCTCTTATAAGAAGCGACCGGCAGGATGATTTCAGATAACATTCTTATACCATAACTTATTCAGCCATTTTCCAATTGATGGGCATCCATTCAGTTTTCAGTTTCTAGCCACTATAAAAAGGGCTGTGACAAACATTTTTGCACATGTGGGTCCCTTTTTCTCTTTTAAGATCTCTTTGAGATATAAGCCCAGAAGTAACACTGCTAGATCAAAGGGTATGCACAGTTTGATAATTTTTTGAGCATAGTTCCTAACTGCTCTCCAGAATGGCTGGATCTATTCATAGTTTCACCAACAATGTATCAATCAGTGTCCCAGTTTTCCCACATCTCATTGTTTCTGTCATCTTAGCCCATTTGAGAGGTGTGTAGTGGTATCTCAGTTATCTTAATTTGCATTTGTCTGATCAATAGTCATTTGGAGCACCTTTTCATTTGACTAGAAATAGTTTCAATTTCTTCATTTGAAAATTATCTGTTATCAATTGGAGAATGGCTTGAATTCTTATAAATTGGAGTTAATTCTCTATATTTTAGAAATGAGGCCATTATCAGAACCTTTGAATGTAAAAATGTTTTCCCAGTTTATTGCTTCCCTTCTAATCTTGTCTGCATTAGTTTTGTTTGTACAAAAACTTTTTAACTAATATAATCAAAATTATCTATTTTATCTATTATCTTCTCTTTAAAGAACTATCGTTGCTATATAGTTCAATCATATTTAGTATTCACATCAATACAATTTTGTGTGGGACAGTAGAGACCACTACAACAAAACTAATAAAACATACTAGGAGTAAAACAAGTCCAAGTATGAGTGTAGGAAAAAGTTTATTTCTTTCTCACGAGAAAAGGTGCACAATCTCTGACACACAAAGCATGGTTTGAGAGAGATACACACACCTAGGTAAAAGGCATTTTTTTATTCCATAACAGGATCTCCTCTTCCCAACCCCCCAGCTCTTTTCCCCATTATTTGGGGTTTTTAAGGTGAAGTTTATGAAAATAAGATAAGAAAGCCTGAAGCTCTCAAATACCTTACAGTACTGGGTATTCTCCATTCAATCTAATCCCTGTCCGCATGAAGCTTCCATTCTGAATGGAGAAGATAATAGTGGAAAGTCCAGGAGCAAACAACAAAAGATACTTTTCAAATCTCAGGCCACCTGCCCATTACAAAACCCAGTTCCTGCCCTCTAGAAGTTTCCATTTTTACATTCTTTTGAGGAGAAAACCCCCCACCTCCGACCTCCATGTCCTTATGGGTTTCAATTTTCTAATTTGTTTCTCTTCTCCAATTTTTATAAGTGTAGAAACCAAATAAATCCATTTTTCATAATTCTGTTTTAGCAAAAATAAAGTTTTATGATAGTTGTTATTTGTAACCAGTATAACTCAGAATTAAAAACCAAAATTGACAAATATACGTGCTTGCTTCAATAGCACATATAGTAAAAAGTTTGACAACTATAGGTAGAAAACTATTCTCCACAGGAAAAGCTGCTGATCTGTCATCTGACAAAGGGGAAAAAATCAACAAGGCAATTACTTTACCCTGAAGGCTAATTATATGCTGGGGAGTAATAGATTAAATGTTACCACCAATCTCCTTCTGCAGTGACCCAAAATTCCCAGAGAATCCTGCAGCTAATCTAAACAAACAATAGGTTTCTCAGGACCAATAATGACTAGTCTAAATGCCCTCTAACTGCTTGTATCTAAGAGACTGTGGGCACTCCCCAAAAAGACCAAATCCATGGATTTTGACCAAGACAATACAAATCATAAACATCCTGAGTCAAATGGCATTTTTGCCACCCTCTCTGCAGAGGACTTTTCTTCATACTTCACCTAAACAATTAGAAAATTCACCAAGAAATTAAATCCCCCTTCTTCATCTCACATCAATCAGCCATTGCCTCCCTACCTGCCTTAGTCCTCTTTTCATATGAAAAAAAATGGCTCTCCTTGTTGCCAAGACCAGCCTTTCTATTTGTACTATGGTGGTAAAAGTTGAAATGACTGAGGAAACAAAGATTTGGTATTCCAAGCTTATTGATTTATAAAGCAATGAATAGCCAGCAAACTGAGATCAGATCTCTTCAGCCTGAGCTTTATGTGGGATGGGTGCGCCCCCTTCCCCAAATTAACTAATCAGAGACATCTTCAGGTACAAAGAGAAAACATTTATTTTGTCCCTGCAGGGAGAGGCCCAGCACACCCAAGAGACATCTCAGCTCCCACCATGTGCTAGACCTGACCAGCAGTAAGTAGTAAAGCTGGTTAAATAAAAAAGGACTAAACACTTTTCACTGGATGGACTAAAAGGAAGTAACCATCATTGACCAATGGTTACCAGTGTTGTCTGCTTCCTGTGGGTCACACCAATTCCTGTCACTTCCTGAAGCTGACCTACGTTCTGACCTTTAGAGATCTCTAGGCCTAGAGATCATGTGATTTCCTGCAGCCTGGACCCAACTCCTGATCTTCCAGCTCTGTAGACCTCTGGGATTAGGGATCACATGACTTAGGCATAGTCTGACCTACTCCATCTCATATTTTCTTTGAGAAAACTTCACCTGGTCTCATTCAACTTGAACTCTGAATACAAGGAGAGACAGATTTTTATACATTAAAAGCAATCAAATAAGACCAATTAATTAAAAGAAAAAAATTAGGCAACCTGATTTCTCATTAGATGAAAGATTAGGGACTTTGAAACTTGGTAATGGGAAAGCATACAGATGTAATTTCCTAGCTTCAGAAAAAGTTGTCTCACTCTCCTCAAGTGTCAGACATAAACAATCAAAGGAACATGAAAACAATAGCTTATTGATCAGTATATGATCAATTCCTAAATAAGACATATAGGTTGCTTAAAATGTACAGTGGAACAAAACTCCTTATATCAGTCTTTGGAACTGACTCAGTTTCTAGTGAATAGATCCTTTATTAAGGGTCTCTAAACAGCACATAAGGATGATCCAGCTTCCCAGTCAACTACATTCAAACAATGTAATAATGGTTTTCTCCCAATAAGTTTTTTCACAAGACAGAAACTGGATTAGGGCCCATAATTGAATAGAAAGAAAACTGAGCTAAATTCAAAATTGAGTCACAAGATAAAATCAGTCTGGTTCACTTAATTGCCATAGCCACTTGCTGCTCATTGTTGTTATTTGATCATTTTTTCAGTCATGCCCAACTCTTTGTGTGCCCATTTGGGATTTTCTTGACAAAGATACTGGAATGATATACCACTTTCTTCTCTAGCTCATTTTACAGGTGAGGAATATGAGGTAAGCAGAATTAAATGACTTGCTCAAGATCATACAACTAATAAGTGTCTGAGGCCAGATTTGAACTCATGTATAGGAATCTCCAGTTCCAGCACTCTATCTGCTGCTCTACCCAACTACCACTCGCTGCTCGAATCCCCTCAAATCCTTTAGTACTCTTGATCTAGGGGTATAATAGCAAATATTTTACAATCAGCTTTCTAAGAGGAAATTTTTAAAAGTTTAATCTGCATTATTAACATTTTCTCTATCATTTTCTTAAATCTTGAAAATCTACAGAACAGTAAGTTATGCCCTGATTTGTAATGTTTGTTGTTTTCTGAGGTAGACATGTGTAATGCTGGAGAAACTGAGTCAAGATAGAGATTAGATAGTATTTAATAATTTATTTGAAAGGCAGAGATTTACTGGGACCAAATGGATCCATGGTTTGGTCCCAGGGCTGAATGAGACTATCGTCTCCAAGAATCCAGCAACAATGTGAGTTCTCTATGATAAATATACATGTGGCTCAGACTCAGGGGGTAGATTGAGGCAGGGATAGAGTGAGGGTGCTGAGAGCGGGACTCTTCTCCAAGAAATTCCTCCCACTATTCTTAGAAACATACTTGGCACTGAAAATCAGATATAAAGGAAAATTTATTAAAGAAGAATCTTATGGCATCCTCTTAACATTTCTGGCCAAAAGAGTGTCACTCTTCTTCATGAAGAAGGAGCTTTGAGCACAGAAAAAGGAGCTTTACGCATGTTAGCTTGGCACAGTCCCTCCCTTCAGAGACCAGAGTTCTGTTCCCTCCGGGGTTACAATCTTTCTAATACTCTCAGTGTATGTTTTTCCCTAAATATGTATAAGCATGTCTTCCCTCCATTATACATCCCATGTTCAAAAATGGCAGAAAACTCCTCCTTTGAACTGTGTTATTTAATATTCATTTAGTCTATTAAGTAGGCATAGCCATTTGATCAAGTTAGGTCATTGACTCCAACCAGTTTGAGCTGGATCAGCTATTATCTTAAGTTTGTGGCTTTTTCAGAACTACAAAACTCATTCTGATTGGCTGAGTCCACTTGTGCTTTCCTAGCTCCCTAATTCCTTGTTTGTTCAAGGCTTCTGAGAAAGTGACATTTAATTGTGTGGAAATGGAACTTTCCTTAATTTCTCATATTCTGAAAACTCATTGGTAAATGGTACTTATTTTCTTCCATTACCTGAAGCTTGCAACATTCTGTGAAAACTTTTCAGCATTTCTCACACTATCATTCTTATTGTCTTGAATTTCTAGTATTTTCAGATGAAATTCATACCTGGGGTTTGAAATCAGTTTTAGACCCAGCTGTGCTCTGGACTAATCGTATGATTGAAAAATTCACATCACATTTATGAACCCTTCTTCAGTTTGATAAATAGGGATAACATATATCTCCACACTTCTAACTCCTGCCTTCTCTTGCTTTACTTCCTCAGCTAAAATTTCATCCTATTCAAGGATCATTTTCTGATCTTCTTTAATGTTTGTAAATTCCCTCTAAAAGCATCTCCAGTTTATTTTGCATGTATCTTCTTTGTACTTGATTGTTTGCATATTATCTCCATTGGATAGTGAGCTCCTTGAGCAAGACTGTTTTTGCATTTCTTTTTATCTCCAGTGCTTGTAAGTTGTAAATACTTAATAAGTGGGCTAGGTCTAGGAGACCTAGAGTCAGGGAGACCTGAATTCAAATGTGACTTTAGACACTAACCTCTGTAACTCTGTACAAGTCATTTAACCCAATTTGTCTTGATGTCTTCATCTGTAAAATGAGCTAGAGAAGAAAAAGGCAACCTACTCCAGTATTTCTGACAAGAAAACTCCAAAAGGGGTCATGAAGAGTCAGCTATGGATGAAAATAATTAAACAATAATCTAAAAAATACTTTGACTTGTGAGGATTGTGAGGATTAAAAAAAGTAAATCCCAAAATGTTGTGTAAAGCAGTTTTCTTTTTTTTGTTTTAATTTTATAAGATTAGAAAGTCAAATTGTTTTTTTGTTTTATTTTTTGCTGAGGCAATTGGGGTTAAGTGACTTGCCAGAGTCACACAGCTAAGAAGTGTTAAGTGTCTGAGACCATATTTGAACTCAGGTTATCCTGACTTCAGGATGCTCTATCCAAATTAAAATTTGGATAAATTAAAATTTGTATGTGTGTGTGTGTATATATATATATATATATGTATATATATATATATATATATATATATATATATATATATATATACATATATATATATATATTACTACAAAATAATAAGTTAGCATATGTTGTGATATAATTGTGTGGGATGGCTACAAGATCCCCTTTCCCAAATTAACTAATCAGACATCTTCAGGTATAAGGAGAAAGCATTTATTTTATCCCTGCAGGGAAAGGCCCAGACACACTTGGGAGCCATCCCAACTTCACCATGTGCTCCTGGAACCTGTTCTGCTTCCTTCTTGTCCAAGATATAAAAACAAACCTTTTAGATATATTTAGATATATATCTTCCACTAGGGCATCTTTGTGACCTAGGCCTTTAGGCTGGTCCCTCTTCAGCACTAACCCTCTATCATTTAGAACCAACACCTGCACATTAGTGGAAGCTTTCAGGAACCACTTTAGCTATTCCTAGACTTTAAGCTAAATCTTGAACTACTCTAATGATCAAATGCACAAGCAAGCAGGTGACAGGATATTGCTGCTTAAAACAATAAGCAGGAATCAGAGACCCCACTTCCATGAACTCCCATTATCTGTCTTGGAAATCCTGTCATCACAGAATAGATTGGCATCTGGCAGCCATAGAACTACAGCATTGTGGAGACCGAGGGGCCTCAGGTCCATTGTCACATCATTCCCAACTCAACCAGTCCAGACCCAGACTCATTTGGGACAAAAGGACAAAGGTCTCATCTTCTGGACCTGCTTCAGGCTGACAAGGGGCATAGAACTGGCCCTGCCCAATGGAGTCTGGACTGAAGAGGGGAGATGAGTAAGTTGTAGGCAGGGGCAGCAGCATCCGGTGCTGAATATTAGAATCAGGTCTCAGGTGATTTCAGGTTGACTAAGTGGTTGAAATTTCATGACTTGGAGTCTGGAAGAAGCAACCCTCACAAGTATATTACAATGCAAGGACTAAATATGAGTAAAAGAGAAAGAATAAACAAAGGTAGAATTAATATAGAGGTTACTACTAAGGACAGTAACTAGGAAACCCACTCAGAACAAGAGTTGGGGGGAGATGAGATTATCATAAATGTCTCTCATCCAAAAAGCTTTCCTAAGATAGATACTAAAGAATGTTTTTCCCAAATTCTTGCCTTTGTTTCCTCAAAGGAGTAGTTCCAATGGGTAGAACATGTGCCCTTCATTTTATATGATCTCTCCCAGTAAAAATCCTAAAGCCTTACAAGAGAAGGTTTTTACCCAATTAGTGCAGGTGTTAACAAAACCGTAAGCAGTTTGAAGTGAGTATAGATCTTTGATAAGTAAATTAGGAGTCTGGAATTAGGGTTCCAGAGATCCCAAGGACCTAGCCCCACCTTCCATCAACATACAGTGTAAAAGACTAGGCAGATTAGTTTAACTTTTAGGGTCTTAAAAAACCTTAACCTAACCAGGACATGATAAGATTGTCTGCTTGGTTAGAGTGGCCGCAAATACTTGGACAAAGTAGGCCTTTAGATAAAGAAACTCTGGCTTAGGAAGTAAAAGAGTTAAAAGATATAATAGCAGCAACCAGAAAGTCCTCCTGGGCTGGACTGCAAATTAAAATATCTATATACTTGTATTGTGTTTTATATCTTCCACTGATCACTTGCTCGGATTACAGAAATTTGCTATAAGAGGAAAAATCAGGGACATGATTTCCTTAAAGAAGTTTTACTTCCGGTAACCGTCCTAATTTTTTTTTTTTTTTAACAATTCCACCTTAAGCTAGACTAAGGAATAATCAGGTGGGTTCTCATTCAAAAGAATACCACTGGGAAAGGAAATTGAGTCAGAAGGATCCTATCTTCAGCAGAGGCCAAGATCGTCCTTCTAATTCATTCCCAGATACTAACTTCCACCTGTAACAACTTCTTCTGAGTAGTTTATGGCATATTCCTTTCAGATGGTGGACTACTGGCTTGATCAGGTAGTCATATCTGAATTTAAAACTCCAAATAAATATCAGCTGCAGTCCCAAAAGATTTTATCTCCTACAGCAATTACCATTAATCAAAGCTTCAGCTGAATCTAGTTCCCAAGGATCACAGTAAGAGATTCATTTTAGAAAGTTCACAGCTTATAGGGCTTATCTTTCATATCTAAGTAGATGGTTCTAAGTTCAACATTACACAGATCATTTTGCTTTTAAAATACTCAATACAGAGAAAAATTCTAAATTGCATATTGTCCATAACAGAAACATTTTCAAAGGAACAAAGGCAAAAACTATTATTCTTAGTCCCTTTAAATAATAGTACAACTTTAAGATGACTCAATACAGTCAATTAAAACTCATAAAATATCCTATTTCCACATAAAAGAACTTTTCAGATTTAACATTAATAATTTCTTCATTCTTAAAAAAATACTAAACTTTTAGAAATAACCCTATCAAATTATCAGATCATATTAAAATTCTGCTCTAGGTTTTTTTGTTATCATATTCTTTAAACAAGGAAACCATTATGCATTTAGATAAACATTAAATAATTTGCTGAAGATAGATGGGATACCTTAGTAGAAATAAATCGCTTTCAGAAAACTTATGGTTCCAACAAACCTCTTAGAGCAGCTATAGACTTGAAAAATAAAAATAAAACATTCAGTTATTAACACTATGTAAATATAGACTGTTCCTTTAAACAGTATAAGTAATTAATGTTTTAACCATCAAGAAGCTGCAGTTTGTTTTAAAAAAAAAAAAAAAAAAACCACTACTGTACCACTTAATGGGGGAGGAGAAAATTAGATTGACACCTGACCAGGCCCTTTCCATGTGGTTGCCCTTCCTCCCCACTCCACATGGCATTTTCCCCAACTCCATCATGCTTCCCAACCCCCACTTCTCACAGCTAACGTTTTTAGGGTGCCAATTCCCCCAGGATCCAATCTGCATCTCCTTTCTCCTGGCAAATGGCAAATTTATTAGGGGCTTGCAACCTTCTTGTCCTCTATTTCTTCCTCCTTCTCTCATGCCATCTCTTCCCCTATCCCATCTCTATCTCCTCTCAGTGCCTATGTGATCAATTCTTCTCCAATATACTTTAAACACACTTCCAAACCAATAACCCTTATAACTAGATGCTCCATTTGAACTATTAATTGCTTTTGCAAATCAATTTTTCTTGTCCCTTGTCTTTAAATCACTTTTTTTAAACTTTAAGATTTGCAATTAAATAACTTTGAACTAAATTTTGTAAAATTTATACATATATCCAGCAGAGCTGACAAAATTTTAAGGCCTAACTCATAATGTTTACAAATCACTAAATAGTTCAGAAAGCAACATACCATCTAAGTAGGGAGATACAAACATGACCTCCCCTAAGGTAAGCTACCAGCATTTTGTTTTAATAACCCATATTTTAACTTAAAATCCAATCAAATACAGCTTTAAATTCCCAATAATATAAAACTGCTTTTCTCAAAGAATGAATTTCACTAAAGTGATTAAACATAGTTTCTTTCTCTCTCTCTGGCCCTATAGGAAATTAAGAAGGAAAAGAAAAAAACTATCTTCACTCTCTCTTCACTCTCTCTGTATGACCCTCCCCAATTTAATTGAATTACTTTGGAATTTTGAAATGATCAGTTGCCAAATTCCCCAACCATTATTCCCAATGGACTTTTCCTAAAGCTCCAAGTTTGGCTAGTGTTAGAGCCTACAGGAAAAGTCAGACCTTTCTATTTCTCTTTTTTTTTCCCCTAACAAATTCTAGCCCACAGAATAAACATGACAAAGACATTCTGCACAGACACAAACAGACAAAAATTACATGGAAGAGACCATCCCTTCCCCACTATCTTACATACAACAGAAATACCCAAGTGCACTTTTTTTTCCCTTTTTGCTATGAAGATTTGAGTTGGACTGCCCCCTCTCACCTCTGGTCTCCAGCAAATGCACAGCCGAACTCCTCCAGGGTCGCTTGGCAGACCAGGGTCAGAAGGAGTTGCCTACCTTCATAGCCAACCATAGAAAGCCCCTATCTGCCGTTAACAGAACCCCTTTTCCTGGCCCATACCCCTTAATCTGGATCACCCAAGATTTCATGATCCAGGGTCCATAAGGATAGTTCAAGGGCACATTAACAGATAGTGCCTCTAGGATCACTCATGCATAAGTTACCTGGCTCTCTCTTACCCAGGTTTCATCTTCAAAGACTTGTGTGCCTTCTCTTTGTATCTGAGTGTCTTGACTCTCCTAGGCCCATTCTTCACAGAGAGGGAGGCTCAGAATCTGATCTCAAGGTTGCTTGGAGAATCCAGCCTGGCACCTACCTTGACTCGGGATCTCAGCCATCTCTCTGGGAAGTCACAGAGCCCGGGCTGAGCCCCCATAAACTATGAGGGACAAGTTGGGTACAAGACCCCCTTTCCCTAATTAACTAATCAGAGACATCTTCAGGTACAAAGAGAAATAATTTATTTGATCCCTGAAGGATGAGGCCCAGACACACCTGGGAGCCATCCCAACTCCCGCCATGTGCTCCTGGAACCTGGCCAACTTCTGCGTTATCCAGGACTTAAAAGCAAAAGGCCTGAGCCTTCTCATTGGATAGACTAAAAGGATGTAACTATCCTTGACCAATGGTCACCAATGTTAGCTGCCTCCCACAGGTCACATCACTTGCTGCAAGTTCACTAACTTCCAGTATCCCAGGATTTAAAGTTCATCCCTCCAGAGATCATATGACATCCCCCACTCTCCCCTAGGGCCCCAGTTCTGGAAACAGGGATCATGTGATTCAATACTGAGAAATACTTCATCCAATCAGTCCTATTCATTATGAATATCAACATCTTATAGTTTTTTTTTTCTTTTTTGCTGATGGCTATTGATCTTAGCTGAAAGCCCTTAGAGGATAAGAACTGCTTGTCTTTGTCTAACTAATCTCATTAGATATTAGTTGGTGATGGCTATTTTTTACTAATCTCTGTATCTCTATCCAATGAACCAGTTAATTAAATGTTAATTGATTTTAGCAAATATTATTAGTTGGGTAAGAGACAGTGATTTCCCAAAATCCTTTCTAAGAAGCATTCTGATTCAGTTAAGAAAAGTTATTCTAAATTATATATGGATATAATATATAAATTAGACCCATCCTTATTAGGTTTAAAAAAAAAAGTAGTTCTTATTACCAACTGAACAAGAAAAAAGGTAGGACTGGTACAACTGCCTATAAGTGGTAGGACATTGATTCTTTCTTCCTTTTCCTCCTACCACTCTTAACTGCTTGGTCTCCTTTGATGAATCTTCAACTGTGGATTTTCCCTAAGGCTTTGTCTTAAGCTTTCTTCTCTTTTTATGGTTGTGTCATCTCCATTGGTGTTATCATCAGTTCATATATTATCTCTATGCAAATAAGTCACACATCTATATATACATATTTTTTTTTGAACTCCAATCCCATATTTTCAACTGTATATTTGACATTTCAAACTAGATGTCTCGTAGGCATCTTTAACTCAGAATGTCTACAACAAAACTAATTACCTTTCCCTTCAAACCCACCTCTTTTCTACATGTGTCTATTACTCAAGGTCATCCCCATCCATTTCTGAATCTTTGTGTTTCTTTCTTGATAATATCTATATCTCCTTCTCTCCATTCACATAGCTATCACTTCAGTTCAGTTCCTCATCACCTCTTAGCTAGACTATTTCCTCTAATTGATTTCCCTGCCTCTCTTCATTCTAACCTATGCTCCACAGACCTGCTAATGCACTTATTGTGCCATCTTCTTGTTTAAAAAATTCCAATGACTTCCTATTACTTTTAGGATCAGTGTTCAGAGTTTTTCAGTACTTGGTCCACTTCTAATTTTTCTGACTCATACTTTGCTTCCCATCACACACATACTAGTGTCCCAAAAAACTGACTTACTTGCTGCTCCTTGTATACAATGCTAAATTCCCTGCCTTTATATCTTTGGCTAACTGGAACATCCCGTCCCTGAAATGCTCTCCCTGTCTTGCCATCTGCCTCCCAGCAGATTTGGCTCATTTTAGCCTTCTGCAAAAGACCTTCCTACTGTCCCCATCCACCCAAAATCTAGAACGTTTCTCTATAGATTTCCTTTTTTCTACTTTAAACTCATCTGGTATGCTCCTCTTTATTTACATATTGTCTCCCTGATCACTATAAAATCCTCTTCCTATCAGTGGACTATTTTTGTGTTTCTTTTTATTTCTAATGCTTAGGAATACCTGGCATGTGGATAAGCACTTAATAAATTCTTATTGATTAATTGGTTGATTGATTAAACCTTGCCTATCTCTACACTATTGAGAGCCAGGCCTTAGAGGGAAGATTATTGTTATATGTCAGTAATTTGATTGCAGGCTTAAGATTTCCCCAACAGTAGTGTACCATAATTTGTTATTTAGTCATAATACTTTTTCTTCCTGTTCCAGTACCCCTTAGGACTAGAATCACAGCAGATAAAAAAAAGAAAGGATCTGAACTAACAATATTTAGGCCCCAAAATATAAGCTCCTCTTTATTCTGGGCACCAACCAAATTCCACTTTGAACCACTCCTTTTTAGCTCCTGAATTATTTCACTAGAAAACCAAACATGTTTTAGCATATAATTTAGCAATGATAATTTGCTCTGGTGTTTTAATCCATATATATATATATATATATATATATATATATATATATATATATTTTTTTTTTTTTTTTTTTTTGAGGTGGGTCATTGCCTTGTTTTGTTGTCTTTATTTTGAAATATTTTGGAATGGAATTTATTTATATGCACAAATTATTCCTCCCTCCTATTGTTTTAGTGATCACTGTCTCAGCTGAAATCTCTTCTCCTATAGGTCACAGTGCTGTTGATATCACCAAAGTGGCAAGAAGACATCGCATGTCTCCATTTCCACTGACATCTATGGATAAAGCTTTTATCACGGTCCTAGAGATGACACCGGTGCTCGGAACAGAAATCATCAACTACCGAGGTACATTTAGATACTGCCCTTTCTTTGTACATACACTGGGTGCAGTGTTTCTCTATGATCAAGATTAATATTAAGATTTGTAGCTTTCATAAAATATCAAATATTTGATATTAAATAGTATATTTATTATCACACTACTCTGTTTTAACTCTAAGAAACAGTTCTTTATTTCCTTTTTTTTTTTAAAGGAAGAACTGTCGTATTATTTTCTACTAATTCCAATATCAATTAAAGAAGACTAAGGACAGAGTGGTGAAGATAACTATTCATGCTGATATTCCTACTTGATAAATGGGAAACAACTAATGACACTCATAAAAACATTTTCATGCTATGATTCTTTTATTAACTGAAATATCTGTAGCCACCATAAAGGAGAAATAAAATTATTTAAGGCAAAATAACAAAAGGTATTTATTTTAGTTGGAAGACTAAAGCTAGTGAAACATACTAAACATTAGATTCATCACAAACTTGGAAGGTCGTCTTTAGGTAGATTCAGTGTTAGGACATTTTATATTTGTTCTGCATTTCTGACATCTTTCTGTTATGTAAGCAGAAATTCAAGATGCACATTTACTCTTGTGTTTGTCCACCCTGAGGAAAATCTTAAAAGAGCCCACTAGAGAAATGAATTAGTCAGGTCTTCACAATTGGAGTCAATTTGGATAAAATGAAAGTTCCCATCTATTTTTAAAGATAGAGTGAATATTCAGAAATAGATTGTATATTTTCCACATATTCTCTGATACTAAAGCACTTTCAGAAAGTATGAATATTCCATCAAGGTTGAAAGGAATTATAAAACATTAACAATCTTAAAATATACTTGTCTATCCTGTCCTTACTACTTGTCATTTTGAAAGAATATTACTAAATAGCCACTCTTAGTGACTTTTGCAGCACTCTTAGAAGTTGATAGTCTGTTCATTGTCCAAAAAAGTCACTTGTACTTTATTGGGTTAAGAAAGTAGAAAACAGTCTTTTTTTTGTCTTGTGAAAAGAAATTCAGCAAAGTAGAACTCACTTCCTCTTCATATGTTCTAACAAACTATATCAGTTGTCACTCATTAATTGACAAACCTTTCTAGTATGATTAGCTTTTTGTCGAAAACTACTTCTATCCATACTGATGAAAAAATGATAAAGATCCCTGCACTCAACCACTGAATCAACTGAAGTTTAGTTTATATTGTAAAACATAATTAGTTTATAGTGGGGGTTTATATAACACTAAAGTTATCTTCAATGGATATAGTATTTTGTATTTTTAAAAGTTTTTCCAAACTGAAAAAAAAATGGGGGAAATAGTTATATATTCCAAAGTATGACATAATTATATGTCATGATTTAGTTTGTATCTGTGTCTGTGGGACTTAAAATTATCACTGCTGCTACTTTTTTTTTTTTAACACTCATTGAAGACTAGCAACTCAAATTAGAGCATCTTTAATGCTTCAGAATCTTGCCTTATCAAATCCAATATATCATCTTAAATCAGGAATGTTTGAATATGCCCTTAAAATTTTGTCTGTTAGTTTTTCTTTCTTTTTCTTTCATTAATTCTGACTTCCCATATTTTGTTCATTTGTTTGATAACTTTAAATACCAATTTAGTATCCTGTCCTACACCTAAAAAATTCGAATCACCTGCATTATAATTAATCTTTGTACTTAAAAAGATACTATAATTGGAAATTGTACAATCTTAATCTTATTTTCTTCATTTTTGTAATCAAAGGTAAGGCTACTGACCAAGGACCTTTTAAAGAAATAACCAAATATCCTATTTAATCAACTGTAAATAATATGCCAGTCTGTTGCATAGAATGAAGCTTTACAAAGTGCATATAAATAAATGAAAATTTGATACAATAATCAACAAATAATATTTTTATATGGTATAGTGTCAGAGTATGTTGCATAATGTTTTTATTTTGACAGGTATATTTGAGGAATTTTTTTGTGGGATTTTAAGGCCTTATAATAGTTTTTCAAGAAACTGATCTAGGGAAATCTGTTGACACTAAATGGAATAGCATTTTGGAGGTAGTAGGCGGGTTCCCCTCACCAAAAGTCTTCAAGGAAATGCTGGCTAATCACTTACTGGGTATATTTTAAAGGGATATGTAAAGGGATTTTTTTAATATGCTTATTGACCTCTAAGGTCCCTTCCTATTCTGGTACAATGGTAGCTTTCATTTATGAAGAGGCATCAGAGAGTGACATTAGTGGGGAAATAGAAACATTTAAAGGTAGATAGGAGAAATGACCCTAGCAGCAAAAAGATCAGGATGTGTTTAGAGGCAGATGGAGGTGGCGTGGAGAGAGGAAGACAGGAAAATTGAGCATCAAGTATTCATTCTGGAAGAGATGGCAACCCAGCCCTCAACTTCTTCAAGCTGAGAAAGAAATAAAAAACAGTAACCCAGAGAAATTATTTGCAAAAGAGAATTGGAGGCTAGACAGATTCCTTCCCTTTTTTTTTTTTTTTTTTTTCCCCCATCTGTCTTCATTCAGATATTTGAGAATGGCCTTTCATGTGAAAATTTTCAAGAGGAAGATTTGGGCTGTATACAGAGAAAATTTCTTTAACCATTAAAACTATCTAAAAATGGAATGGCCTTCTTGGATGTAGTGGAATTCTGTTCACATGAAGTCTTTAAATTGAAACCCAATGGACACCTGTCTATGATTTTGTAGAGGGTTTTCTTCTTTAAATAAGGGTTTAACCTGAAGCTATCTGATATCTCTTACAACTCTGAGGTTCTGGAATACTTAGACATTTTGCTTTTTTCCCTGTATCTTTTGCAGAGATAGTATTAGAGATCAAATACTTTTTCCCTCTTCCTCAAAACTGGCTAGTCAATATATTTTCTGTTATGTTCATTCTAACCTAACTACCACATGTATTAATATAATCATTAAGTGGCAGATAATAAGTCAGTGTATTGTATTTTTCTGAATATAAGCCACACCCCTAAAATATCTTGGAAAAGAAAAAAAGTAAAGAAACATATTTACATAAATGTACATAGTGAGAGAAAGAGACAGAGAAGGAAGAGGATGAGTGTTCACTGAAAACACTAATTACAGGCCTTACCCAGGTTTGATTACAAGATAGATATTTGAGGAGAGTGATGGGAGAGAATTGAGGGCTTATCAAGGAAGACCTAACTTTTATCTGAAGAAAACATCTCTTGAAAGCACCAGTGCCTTTGTTCTCTTTGCCAAACTATCCCTGCCTTAACTCAATTCTATTCTACCGGAAAGAACTGAATGTTTTTCACATCATTAGTAAGCTCCTACTAAGTGCTAAGACTCTGGGATAATTAAAGACAAGAAAGAAGCATTCTGCCTGCCAGAAGCTCATATCCTCCTATGTCATACATTTTGAGGTTTTAACTTTTCTGAAGGCCAATTGCATTTTAAAAGGTCAAGGCATTTGCCATCAAGTAGAGAAGAAGGGGAGCAGCGAGACTGGCCAACAGAGCTTCCCTGTCCCTCTCAAATCATACCTGCTCTGCCTGTTTATAAGACTAGTCCTGACACAAATGCCTCAAAGGAAAGTTTATATTTTAAATGAATGGTGTAGGAAAATTGAATGTATGAATGAGTATGAGGCCATTGATGTCAAATGAGCTCAACAGTGTTGCTTTGAAGCATATTTGTCAAAGCCTCTTGAAAGCAGACCTAGAATACTTCAGAGTACCAAAGAGTATGACTGTATATAAAAATGCAAGTGAGTGGTCCCTTAAAGTGACAAATGGTGTCCTTTGGAAAGGATCTTAACATAAGAGGGGATTTTAGAGCTTAGAAGGAACTTTAAATCATCTATTGCATTTCCCTTATCTTACAGATGAGGGAATTGAGGCTCAGGGAGAAGAATTGACAGAGTTCAGAATGAAATCACAGAATCCAAATTAAAAGGAAACTGAGAGTCCTCCTACTCTAATCTGTGGTTGAACAGGAATTCCTTCTATATTTTTATCTCACAAGTGATCATACAGCCTGTGGTTAAAGGCTAGCTACCTCCTGGGGCAAACCAGTAGGTTTTTACTCATTCTACCAGTATTTTCATCAACTACATTCCACACAGTGTGTATATAGACGCATGAGAAAGAGAACATTATTTTCCTTCTAAAATATAAAAACATACCTATTCCCTATAGCAATCTTTGAATGGAAAATGGTTAATAATTATATTATTTCCCTAATTCTTTTTTGTCCTGGGGGCATTTATGTCCCTAGATTCCTGAAGCAATATTTGTGAGTTCTATCAAAGTATTTACAGCCTCAAAGTCTTCTGCGACTAGATTAGTTTGGGATATGTGTCACTATGCCATGTTACTCCTTAAACGGACATTCCTTATTTATCAGACATTTATTAATCTCTCACTTCATGATAGGTAGTGGAATAGCTACAAAGAGAATTTAAATGTCCTCTGCATCCTCATGAAGTTTATAATCAAATATCAAAATTACTAAAAATGCAATGATATTAGACTAGTTTTAAAAATTGTACTGTAAGTAGTCTGTGTGTGTGCATGTGGGCTTTTTATCTGTTTTGATTAGGAAAGCTGTAATAGTTGTCTTGAATCTGTTCTTTGCTATTTTTTGTCAACTCTGTAGCCAAGGTTTATTAAGTACTGCTTTTGATTTCATGTGATACCTTTTATAACAAAGGTTGGTAAGATTCTTGAGACTTCTTTTAAAGATTCATTTTCTTCCCTGGTAAAATGCATGATGTGAATAGATTATAAACTCACAAATGGTGTATATGAGTTGCCATTTACTAGAAGGAAGATTCTGAAATGAATTCTCACCATTCATGGACTTTATTCAATTAACACTGATTGGAAAGACCATATATCAAGGATTCTGTGAACTTTAAGCTTACTTACTTTTCTTACATGACAAAATATATAAGTGCTTCCAGCATTGGCTTCTGATTATGGTACAATTGGCTGAGGCCTTTCTAGCCATGAAACTTCCTTCTATTTGCTATGAGAAAATCTCACTCTTATTTCCTATCTTAGAATGGTACAAGCCATCCTAAAACCATCTTAAAACCACCTAAAACTTTGGCTGTTATCTAAAGTATGGCTCTCACGGAAGGCTATGTCAAAGTCTGAGTGTTATGCAAAGATTCTCTGTGTTGTCTGTTGTAGATATCAAGAGATAGCATTCAGGAACTTGCCCATCTTCTCAGAGTAGCAGGGAATTGTCAATGTGGATGGAGAGTTTATGAGTCATTTTATAATCTCAACTGTTCTGTAGATCCTGGTGTTTCCTGGATGGAACCAAAGTAATATGCAATCCTTCCTTCAAACAAGTTTTGGTTAGTGTACCTCATGAATTACTCTCAACCACTATGAAGTCTACTTTACTTACAAATTGTGCACACTGACATGGCGTATTTATTGGCATCAGAGTAGCAATGGGGTTAGGATATATTTAAATTATTCTTTCAGCCAGCCAAATGGGTTCCCCCTCATTCATTACTAAGAGCTAATTAAACAGCAATCTTTGTCTATTTTTTGTCTCATTGTTTCAGACAGATCTTCAAAACCACATTGGAAAACTGAGGAATTTATCCAAGTAATATAGATGAGAACAATAACAGCCAGCATTTTTACAGCACTTTAAGGTTTCCAAAGCATTTTGCAAACAATATGTCATTTAGACCTCAATAGTCCTGTCAAACAGTAATTGCAGGAATTATCCCCATGTTACAAATAGAGAAACTGAAACAAAAGAGCTTAGGTCACTTATATGGGATCACATTTGTAGTCCATAGGTATGATCTGAATCTCAGTTTTCTGACTCTAATTTGTGTTAGAGGTTTTAAATAACTGCATTGGTCTTTACTAATTGCTAAGGACTAGCCTAGGATAGGTAACTTGTGGATGTTTCTTTATATAGACATTATCTTTTGTTAACTTTCACTATAGGTCTTTGTCTCCATGTACATATGCATATATGTACATATACATTTCATGACATTGTTCCCTGAGTGAATTACAGTACATCCTTAAAATAGTTTCATCTTATTGTACTATTACATTCATAAAAATTGCTAACTTTCTAAATTATGCATATCTTATTACATCTTCTTCTCCATACATTTCATTATTCTTTATACATCTCATTGCACTTTTAAAACATAAGCATATTTCTAAATAAACATTTTTATCTGTGGCATTTTAAAGGGTTTGAGAGACATAATTTTTGCGTAAGTTAATCTTTTTATTAATAATGCTAGCATTTGGCTATTTCTCTCTTTGACCAATCATAGAGGCAGACTCACAGTTCATATAACCTCTGAACAGCAGATTTCCCCAGGATGAGAATCAACATTGATTGATGAACAATCAATGACAGAATGAATATTACAATAAGGGGCTGAGACTTGTCACCCTTGGATAAGGAGACTGGCTCTATGCCCAGATCACCCCCAAACTTGGGCAATTTAGACAAAAGGCTGTGTTTCCACTCAAGCTTGATTGAATGGAATTCTTCTTAGATTAGAGATTTCTTGTCAGATTGGGTAGCATTAGACAGAAGATATTAGTGCAGTCTTTAGAGGCTGAAGTTTTGAAATGAATATAGAAAAAGAGAGACCTCTGAATCTGTCTAAATCATTAATTTTTGATAATCATTTCTCTCAAAATCTTCTAATAGCATTGAAGCCACATAGTACAGTGAATATATTACTAGGTTTGGAGTAAAACTTAGGTTTAAATTCTGCCTCTGATTCTTATTGGCTATATGACCCTGAATGAATAACTTAACCTCACTAGGCCATAGTTTCTTCATTCGTGAAAATAAAAGGGTTAAATTAAATGACCTTTGATGCCCTTTTCAGCCCTAAATCTGTGATCCTTTCATGTGCAAAGATGGCATTGGCTCACTAGCAGTACAGTATATACTTTGAATTCATTTTCCAGTAGTGGTATTATATTTGTGTTTTTTCTATCCAACTCTAATCTTAATCTTAGGTGATGAGATGATGAGGACCTGCGCCATGATTGTGGCAATGTAAGAGGAAATAAGAGGGCATTTATGAGAGATGTAATAAAGGTATATCAATAGACCTTGGCAACAGATTGAATGGGGGTTAGAGGGAGGACTGAGATAGTAAGAGGCTAAGAACACTTAAGGTACAATCCTGGGTGGTTAGTGGATGTTATTACCCTCAATAATAAGTTAGGAAGAGAGGAAGATTAGGAAGGAAAGACAGTAGATTCAGTTCTGGACTAGTTGGATATCTATGGGACATCAAGTTTTAAATATCCATTATTAGCAGAGAAATAATCACTTAATCCATAGGAAATGATGAAATCACCATGCAAAATGGTATAGAGAGGAAAGAGAAGAGGGGCAAAGACATCTAACCCACTGTTAACAGGTATGAATTGGATGAAGCTACAAAGGAGCCTAAAAGTAGTAGGTAGTAGGTAGAAAGAGAATCATAAAGGATAATGTCATAAAAACCTTGAGAGAAGAGATCTCAAGGAAATAAGGGTGCCTGACAGTTTGGAAAAGATCATTAAATTTGGCATTTTGGAGGTTGTTAGTAACTTTGGAGAGAATGATAAAGTTTGAGACCAAATTGTACAGAGTTAAGAAGAGAATGAAAATAAAGTAAAGGCACATTTTGTAGACAGATTCCTTCTTAAAGAGTTTAATCACAAAAGGGAGGAGAAATATGAAAACTAGTGAAGATGGATAGATTAAATGGGGGTCCTTTGCAGATGAAGGAAACATGAGTATATAGCCAGTTGAATGTGAAATATTCAAAATATGAATATGAAAAGGTTTTCATATTCAGAAATATCACCTTGAAATAAATAAGAAAAAGTTATGTTGGCATAATACAAAGACTTGACTGAGATTATCAGAGAAAATACAGATAATAGAACATCTGTTAGAGAAGACAAGGTAGAATGGAATGATTTGTGCATGTAGAGGAATTCCCCTTGGCCAAGGAGAGGGGCCTTCTCATTATATGAGATAGGGGTCAAGGAGGAGATAGCGACGGAAGAGCTGGGCGATGTAAAATGGGGAAGAGGATGAATGGTCTCAATTTTTTTTCAAGTAAAATATAAAACAAGGTTCTCAGCTGAGAGGTTAGAGGAAAGGGGAGCCAGGGGAGGTTTCAGGAAAAATGAAAAGATTTAGAAAGCCTCTGTGGTAAATAGGATAGTGAGTTAATTAGGGCAGTGTAAAATAAGGGGCCAGTTGAATTTATGTAACATAAATTTGTAGTGGATCTAATTAGCAATGTTTCATGAATTTCTCAAGCATTGTTCAGCAGCATGCAGGTAAGAACAAAGGCAATGGATAATGGAAATGATCCAAGGCTGAAATTTAGTGGGACAAAATTGGTGATGTGATAAGGACAGGGAATTCAAAAGAAGAAAGTATAAAGTTTAACTGATTGACAAATTGTTCAAAATGGGGAAAACAGGATGTTAGGATAATGACCTGGGAAGAATGGGTGAGTGATTTTTGGTTATATATGGACTAAGGCATAGTTTAGAATTGCAAAGCAAAAAGGGAGATAGAATGACAATAGATTATGGTCATACAATGGAAATTTAGAGTTCATGAACATAGGAAGTGGTAGATTTGTGAGTGATGCTAAGATTTAAGGATTTGATCATTTGTGGCTGAGAAGGAATGAAAGCATTGATATGGAAAATGAGTAAATTGAGGAGCTGTATATTAGACCTATTGTATGAGGGAGAATTAATATGTGTGTTGAACTTCCTAGCATAAGGGTAGGAACTGAAGAAGACAAAGACTAAATCAGGCACTGAATTCTTTGAGAAAGGAAGAGGAGTAGTGTCTTGGAAATCAGTAGGCAGTAGCTCCCAGAATTTTGATTGGGCATTAGATATGTATTGAATGAACCTCAAAGGAGGAGAAGTTATAAAATGATGGTACTAAAAGAGAATCTAGAAATGGCTATGGGGATCTAGAAGTATTCCATGACCAGTGAATGGATGAAATGAGCAAAAGTACAACCAGTCTTGGAAAAAAGAATTATTATCAGTAAGAATCCAGGTTTCAGGTAAGAGTCAGAAGATAGGAGTGGGAAAGGAAAAGAAATATGAAAATAAGTTTGATATTTAATTAAAATAAGAAGAAAAGTGTGTTGACTATGGAGCAAGCATTTCATTGAGGACAGTGGAAGGAATGGATAGTTTTAGAATAAAGCACTATGGGGAATGAGTTGTGGAAATGGGGATGGGGAATGGGAATTGAATATTGACTTTAAGTTCAGAATCAGTAAGGTGCAAAAGATTTAATCAGGGAGAAATTTGTTGGTCATTGAGGAATGAGTTCAGGGAGATATTTATTAAAGCAATAAATTCTTTCTTCAGACTAAATCCTTTCTTTGGTTGTTCAGACTAGTAGTTAAGTAAGTGGACTTCAAGGAATGGTATTACTTCACTTTCTAAGTCATGAAACTAGGATGGAAACTTAATTAGGTGGCCTTTCTCCTTTATAAGGGAGGTTGGAGACCAGACAGGAGATGAACATTGTGAAATGGTATTTCTCTCCTCACAAAAACAGGAGATGTATATGCAATTGAACCATATTTCTCCTGTTTCCAAGGAATATAGAATACCAGGAAAGAGATCTGGAATGGTAGAATGATGTTTTTCTTCTTCCCCTAAAGCCAAAAGAAGAACAAGAACAATAGAATGGCATTTCTTCTCTCTCCACTGGATGCTAAACAGTAGGCAGGAAACCCTGGTGTGATGTAATAAAGGACAATATCAGATAAAATTAGAAAGGTAGGATTGTGCTAAGCTATAGAGAGCCTTGCCCTATCAACCAGAAACATTTGTATTTTAGTAAGGAGGCAGTAAGGAGCCATTGAAGATTTTTAAGCAGAGAAGGATCATGTCCATATCTATCTATGGACAAGGATAATTAGTCTAACTACCTGTATGATCAATCAGATTAGAAGGAGAGAAAGAAGGAAAGAAAAACTATGAGATATTATTGCAAGAGACCAGGCAAGTGGCAGTGAGAACCAGTATTAGACTGTCAGTAGTGGGAATAAAGATAGTGGGAAGGACAGCTGCAAGAGATATTGTTTTCCAGGACACAGTAAACACTGGGATGATACAGGTGAGGGAAAGAATCAAATGTTTTCAACATGGGAAGATTAGGCAAATTATAGTGTTATTGATGAAAGTAATAAAATTAATAGGAGGAACAAGTTTTAGAATCTCATCCCATAAATAGATAATATATCATCATGCCTTTCTGTTGCTATGCATGCACATTAAGACTTTTGGAATATCTTGTATTTTATACACTCCTGCTATCTGTGTTTCAAAATGTTCAGGGATTATATATTTGTTAAAAGAAAAAATAATAATAATAATTATAATAATGACATTTTAAGATGAATTGGAAGTAAAATGGGAAAATTAGCTTTAAAAAGTTTCTTATTTTTACAGCTAAAAGTTTCTTAATTTTAAAGTGATAGGAACTTTTGAAGAAAAGATTTTCATATTCAGAAAAATCATCACTTTGGAATAAATAAGGAAAAGTTATGTTAGCATAATACAAAGACTTGACTAAGAGTATCAGAAAATGAAGGGGAAAAAGCAAGTAGACTATATTAAATTAAGTACAAGATCCTTACAGAAAATTTAAAAGGAATGAAAGCTTGAAACCTTCAAGCCAAATTGACTTATTTTCCCATTAGTTTTTCCATTAAAGTATAGAGCATCACAGCAATCATCTCTTAAACTGTATCTCTTTTCTCAGTAAAAACTCTTTGTAACTCTTACTTAGTTGGCTAGTAGATCACCTCAAGCAGTTCATAGCTAAGTGCTCAAGTAATGTAACCCATCCTTTCATTAATTGCTGTGATGACATTATCAAAAGAAAAGCAAAAAACATGGGGAGGCTACTATAATCAACAGCCCTCCATGTATTTGTATAACACTATTACAATAATTAGCTCTATTTAAATCTTGGGAACAATATAATAGACTTTGAGGTCCATGTTGTTCCTCCTTCATCTTTAGGGAGTTTATTTTAGAGGAAAAGTTACTGGGGGCATTTCAAGCCCATAGTTAGGAAAATTCTTAACATTTAGGCAGCGTTTGGGTTCTCAGCCTCATTTTATATTTCTGTATGTTTCTAGTTTACCCTCTGGCATTATTGCAGTTGAGGCAAAATGCAGTTTATGATAATTTGGGTAATAAATTAGCAAATCAAATTTTAGTGAGTGTGGATAGATAGGTACCAGGCAGGAAGATAAGGGGAAAAAAAAGTCTTTACTCAGGACTTCTCTCAATCTGTATCTTGTAGCAGAAGATCCATAATCCCAAATTTCAATCATTATAGAAAATTCAGCATCATCCATCTTAAATACTTTCTTGAATGCCTTAAATGTCTTAAATACTTTCCCTGAGTACCATATTGTTAAGGGACAGGCCAATTCTCCGAGAGCCTCCATAACTGTGCATCATAGCATCTGAAGGAGTTGCAGGGCAGCCTTTGCTGACACAGATGTAACAGACTGGGAATGAGATAAATTGGAGGCAGAGGGAAGAGGAGAGAGGTTAGACCAACAGCTTCTCAGTCAGAGAGGTCAGAGAACAGCAACTGCCTCTTAGTCTCCTTGTATCATTCTCACACAAGAGGAGATCCATTCTGGGTTGGATCTCCAGCAGCCACTGTCAGATGGTTCCTGTATGCCAACACTTTATACTAAAGAATCTCAGGAAAAAGGTGTGTGGAGCACTTTGTAATCAAATCCAATAATCAACTTTTTTCTCTTTCCTAAAAATTAAAATTTCCATTTAATTAGGAAAAAACAAACAAAAAGCTGCCTTCTAGAGCTAGAAGTAACTTTTTATTCCAGAGTTGGGAAGACATATAATTCACAGGATTTTTAATGACTTAGGTCTTTTTGCAAGGCAGCCAATAGAAATCTTAACAGAATCAATTACATTTACTCTGTAACACTGATAGATTATACAATATAGCCAAACTAACTTAACCACAAATTAAACATGCTTAACAAACTATATAATAAATGTGTGGTGATAATACAAAGCAAATAAATGTATGAGAGAAAATTTAATTTTAAAAAGGAGCCTGCAGCAATTAACATGTGCATCATTGAACACAAATAATTACATAAAAAGGCATACGTTGCATTGGTAAGCACTAGTATTACTGTCAAACTACATATATAATTTCCCCTTTATTTTCATTTAGGACACTATAAGTTAGTGATCACTGATTAGAGAGCCTTTGCTTTTCTGTGACCTGTACTAGTGCAAATTGATAGTATTGGCTGATCAAAATCTTCATTCAAAATATAGTCCTACCTTCTAAATCTTGAATTTATAGAGGATTTAGACTAGCTAGCATTTTTATTAGTTCTTCAGAAATAGTGTGCAAAGTCATCTTTATTTGAAATATTTGTTTCTGATCTACTAGTCGGGTAGACTTCGTAAGAGTGGCAAGAGATCTCTTTGACATAGTTTAATTCCATATTTATTTATTAAATACTTACTATGTGCCAGACACCATCCTAAGATCTGGGATACAAAAAGAAGCAAAAGACAGCCCCTACCCTCAAATAGCTTACAATCTAATGGGAAAATAATATACAAATAAATATAAATAAATTTATATATAGGATAAATAGAAAATAATTAACAAAGGGAAAGCACTGGAATTAAGAAGGGTTTGAGGAAAGCTTCTTATAGAAAGTGGAATTTTAGTTCCATTTACAGGAAGCCAGAGAGTTTAAAAGTCAAGAGTAGAGGAGGGAGATGTCCCAGGCATCAGGGGATAGAGATGGAATGTCTTGTTTGTGAAACAGTGAGGTCATTAGATCAAAAAATTTGTATTAAATAAGACGCAAGATGACTGGAGTCTTTTGAAATAAATAACTATCAGCCTCAACTTGATTGTCAGCATGTCCAACCAACTTAGCTAGTGCCAATAAGTAATTATAATGTTTCATCTTTGTAGAGCCTTTATTAGCCTTGGGGATTATTTTTTAAACAGGTAAATTATTTAGTCTATTAGTATGAAGTGGTTATCCTTCATTCTATTAATCTGTGGGTTCCATAAACATCAAGATTTTTTTTTTTTTGGTAAATTCCTCAATTTTAAGAAACTTTCCTGTTTATCAACTTCTTTTAAAATTCAGTCATTTTTCTGAGGTTTTACATTATGATTTTAGATTTTTTTTTATGTTCACCCACAAAAACTACAGATCAAAACAAAAAAAATCCCCAAATGTTTATTCCCTGATCCTTATCTAGAAAGTAGGTTTTAATAATGCTATCCTGTCCCATAGCCAAGCTTTTCTAGTTCATGATATTATCAGAAAAATTTTTATTCAAAGAAGCCCTATTAAAGGAATCCTTTTTTTGGTAAACCAAAGAATCCTGCTTATAAAGCAAATAACCATCCCTTAAGTTATTTGGATTTTTAAAAGTCCTAATTATTTCATTTTCTTCACTTGGAACCAATATCAAAGAACCATTACCTAACACATTGCTTTCATGGGAACATTATATATTTTCTTATTCATATAAAGATAATAACAAGACTGAAAAATAATTTTAAGTAAGGCAGAAAAGTGTTTGAAAAAAGAGGTATTTTTACACTGTAGGAAAAAAAATGTAGATATTGAAAACACGATCATCACATACAAGTCATTACAGATAAAACTATAATTCAAAAATATTATAAAAATCTTAGGCTAACAATCTCACAGTTAAAAATCAGTATCAGATTGCATATGTTTAACAAATATCAGATTGCTTACTGTCTTGAGAAAGGGGAAAGACAAGGAAGAAAAGAGAATTTGGAACACAAAGTCTTACAAAAGTGACTGCTGAAAACTGTCTTTACATGTATTTGGAAAGAGAAAATACAATTGAGGGAAAAAAGAAAAGTAAAAAAAATCAATATCAGAAGTATGATTTTATTGCTGAAATACAAAGGAAACTTATTTCATAAAAGAAAGGTTGGTTCATTTTTTAAGTTCTACATAAATAATTCTGAATATACAAAGTATCAAATACAGAACAGTCATGTGCTAAGAAAACTAAATGGCAGAAATAATGATTACATCAACAACATTAAGACTACTAATGATACCATCTCCCATGTAAAAGCACTTGTAGACACAAATAATTGAACAAAATGTAAAATGATTTGATATCACATAAGTTAATTAGTCTAACACACCTAAACTTCTTTCTTCTTCAGTACTAGTGGCCCCACATTATCGCTTGTTAATTCATTTTATTTGTAATCCCATCACAGGCAAGAACCATCTTAGTAGGACTTATAAGAAGCCAGAGAGTTCTACAGTAAGCAACTTTAATAAAATACAAATCTTCAATGTTTATTTCATTTGCTACTTTTGATTTTTCTTCTGAATCTTGAGATTAAATAAACTATCATCGTTCTGTTATTTCTTCCTAGGGAGGAATGGACATATTACAAGGTAGCCTAGCAGTGTAATTACATCCAGAAGTCATTCTGATCAGGGCAAGCCCATGTTGCTCTCTGGGATTGGGAGCCATTTGAGGTAGGCAGGGAGCTTCACTTTTACAATGTGGACCATATTCTCCAGCACCATTCTCAATCTACTACAGCGTCCTGATTGCTACTGCACCCGCACCAAGGACCAAACACCAAGATTTCTTTTTTCCCCCCTTTATTAAAACTTTTTATTGTCCAAAACATATGCATGGACAATTCTTCAACATTAGCCTTTGCTCTAGCTATGTGACCCTGGGCAAGTTACTTAACCCCAATTGCCTCAGCAAAAAAAAAAAAAAAAAAAAATTCTGAGATAATTTTTTTAGATGTGGTTCTCTCAGAAGCCACAAAGATGATGCAGAACACTAAGATCATGTTCTACTCTCTTGAATTCATAAATTTAAATAGACTTTTCCTATTTCTCAATATTGCCATTTTTAGTGATCTTTTCAGATAGCAATAATGTAGCAGGTACCAACAAAGGACTTTATTTATTCCAATGATCATATTCTTTCTCCATATAAAGGTTAGACTATTCATGTTTCATTTCTAAATCCAGGCTATACTTTTCTTTGTTCATTTACTGAATGAAAATTTTTATACAGTTCTTGCCCACTACACATAGAAGCATACAGCGATGTATCAGTGAGTAGAAACAGAGTTCCACAACTGAAAGTTAGATGCACCTTTGAGCTTCATAAATATTGTTTTCAAAAGTAAAAAAGAAAAAAAGGAGTTTCTAAACTCCTTTTTGAGACAAATATGTTCTTGATTCCCAAACGAGACAAACAAGAAAAAGAATTATTGAGCAATCTCAAAATGAAGACAGATTCAAAAACAAAAATTAAATCCTCACAAATAAGATTAAAGAAATGTAGTCAGAAATAATTCACTATATCTAAATTAGATTTACAGCAGGGATACATATAGTTCATTAATAAGGAAAACAATTAGCATAAACATAAAAACCAAAGATAACAAAAACACATGGTTACTTCAAAAGCTAGACAAAAAAGACACACAAAATACAGCTCTCATTGTGTCAAGAATCCTAAAAAGCATAAAAAGATCAAGAGCCCTTCTGTAATATGGTCAAAAACTCATATATTGAAAACCAAAAGCAAATATTGTTTACTATTGAAAAGTAATCGATGCTTTCCCAGTACAAATAAGGAGAAAACAAAATTGCCCTCTCTCCTCAGTATTTTTTAACATGGTTCCAGAAATGTGAACTATAATAATAAGAAATCAAAGAAATCAAAACTCAAAGGTATAAACATTGCTAAAGAAGAAAAACAAACTACTTCTATTAATAGATGGAAATAACATACTTAGAAAATCCCAGAAATTCAAAAAATAAATTAGGTTATTAATAGCTGCAACAAGTTTTCAGATTACAAAGTAAATCCCTGAAATAATCAACATTTTACATAGAATCTTCTAAAAAAAAACAGGAAGAAATGATATTAAAGAAAATAACTACAAAATATTTGGGAATTAACCTGTTGAAAGACATAAGATGCAGAAATAGAACTACAAAAGATTCTTTATAGAAATAGTGAAGAATCATTTGATGAGCATACACCATAACAATATAAATATTAGTTAAATTAGTTCAAAGATTTAGTCTTATGCCAAATTGCCAAAGTAGATTTTTAAAACTTGATCCAAAAAATGAAAGGTATTTGCACATAACAAAAAATTCAGAATATTAGGAAAAAGTATGAATAAAGGGAGCATAATATTACCATATTACCATAATATATTATAAATCAAATCATTTGGAATTTGCTTTAAAAACTTTTTTTTAACTAGTAGATAAGTAGAACAGGCCGCGTAAACAAGGAACAGAAGCAAGTGAAAACAGTTGTTCTCTGTTTCATAAACCCAAGAATATAAATTATTGAGTAGAGACTCCTTTTTTCAAAAATACTGCTGAGAAAACTGGAAAGCAATTTGGCAGAAATTAAAATTAGACCAACATTTTCTATAATGTACCACAATAAACTCAAAATGGATATGTGACCTAAATATGAAAATGTATATTATAAAAGGAGGAAAAAAACAGATGAAAACAAGATCAAGTGTATTTTACAACTATGGCTTGGAGAAAATGCTTAACCAAAGAGAGAAAGGAGATCATATAAATATAATTTTGGTTATTTAAAAGGCTTTTGTACACATACCCCCCCCCAAAAAAAAACCACCAAGCCAACCCATGAATACAAAATCAGAAAAGAAATAGAATGGAAAAAATATTTGTATCAAACATCATTGATGAAAGACTGAAACTAAAAGAATAATTCCCTCTATCCAAAAGATAGAGAGACTTAACATATATAATTCCAGATTAAACTGCAAAGTATAAGTGATTAAATGAAAACATATTCTAAGTTATTAATAGAATAAGAAATACAAATTAAAACAATTTTTAAGTTTCACATAACTCTGCTATGACAAAGATGAAGAGAAACAGCTTCCATTTGGAAGGTCTATGGAAAATTAAATACACTGATGTTACTGTTGATGGAGCTGTTATAAGGTTTGACTGTTCTGGAGTTCAATTATGAATTATGAAACAAAAAAATGACTGAACTGTTCATACTGTTTGATCCAGCAATCTCATTACTCAGTATACCCCCAAGGAAATCAAAGAAAAAAACAAAGCTCCAAATACATACCAAAATCTTTATGACAATATTCTTTTTTAGTAGCAAAGAACAATAAACAACAATGGCTAAAAAAAAAAAAAAAACAACTATGCTATATGTATATAACATGTGTGATAAATTAAGAATATGAGAAATTCAGTGGAACATGGGAAAATTTGTGTGAAATGATGCACAGAAAAATAAATAGAATTAAGAGAACTATATATATATATATGTATATAAATACATATATAGTGACTATAATCATGTAAACAAAAAAAATCACTAAAGGAAGTTGAATTCAAAGTAATGGAAAAGCATATGAAGATTCTGGAAAAGAAAGACGCATCTCCTTATAGCAGGATAGAGACCCCAAATTATGCAGGTTTTCTAGATTCATGTGTTTTTTTAATTTGTGATATCCAAGCAAAGTATCATAGAATTCATTTGTTTTCTAGCTAGTCTTTTAAATGTACTCTGAGATTTTTTTTAATAAGATTTGTGATTTCACAAGATGCTCCCATTAAAAAAGCTACTACTATCAATGCAAATAACCATTTTCTTTGCAACTTAGAGAGTTTCCAGAGAAAGTAAAGTAACTTCCTGAGACTCAAATATGGCAGATGTAGGACTTCAATTCAGATCTTTCTGACTCCAAAGACATATTAATCCACTGTACTATGCTACCTATCATACTAAGGATGTAGTCAGTAAAATACACTGATAAACTGAGAGTGGAAACTATACCATATCATATTTTTATGCGAGTCTCTACCAGAATATATATAGTCACTTAGATTTATACCACTGCTGGTTGCGTTCTTAGTCTAGACAATAACTGACATTATTCTTATCAGGAGTTATTTTACTTTCGTTGACCTTGGCTGTCCCATAAAGCTATCAACTTTAAACTTTTTTAGTTGGTATACTGAATGTTAGAAGAGACTATTCAGTCATTTTTTCCTCTTGCTTCATTCTTTTGATTTGATTTGAGCTACATTTTTTGAGGGAATACTTACATCAATAAGGTCTATTGGAGTATGTATTGAACACTATAGCAAGCAAAACAGACATGTATCTATAAATGGGAATATGTAAGCACACCTTGAAGTACTATATAGATATTAACTTTTTAGACAACTGGGAGGCACAGTGGATAGAGTACTTTTTTTAAAGTAACTTCTTGAATTCTATAGTTAAGTTTATGACTGTGGAATCACTTTGGTGACTTTAAGAAACTCTGAGATCCTATTTTCCATTATCATCCATTCCAAATTAATTCAGTTTTCATCTTCTACATTTAAATTTGTAATTCAAGACAATGTCTGGGCAAAGACAATAAAATAATATTTTATTTTTTATTTTGTCCTTTAGAGAATGCGAATAAGCTAATTGGATGCACATAAATCATAACTGCCTTTATTATGGAAAGACCTACCATTTCTTCTGATTCAATATAAGGGAAGGGCACAGATGAGAACCAGAGCAGATCATTTGGCCTTTAATGCCTACTCTTGCCATTCCTCTCCCATTAATCATTTGTCTAAATATAGTTCATGTTCCCTAGCAAGTACCAGCATACTTTTGCCACCAAGATTTCAGATACTTCTAGAACTCATTAAAATGCATGTGTACTGTTAGATTTTTCATTTTCATAAGGTAGATGGAAATTCTTTATTTTACAGAACTGTTGCATTGTAGACAGGAAAGCAAAACAATGTGGAAATTACTTACCAAGCTTCCAGGTAATCCTGAAATAGCATATAACATCTCTTTAAGGGATGACTAGGATCAAAAATCCATTCTGGTTTGGGAAGGCCAAGGTTCCATGTTCAAAACTATGTGCCCTAATGACCCAATTTGTGGCCACAGGGAAAAAAGATTACATTCTCGGGCCACAATCTGTATTAGCATCTAACTTACTTATAATAAATAGATCATACCTTTAAGATAACGAAATTTTTATATGTTAAACAACAGAAGAGAACAAAAGATAAAATTTACTGTTTGGTAAACTACCTATCATTTAACCCCTGTCCTGGTCATAATGCAGATGCAGTTGCTTACATAGCAGAGATTAAAATCAAATCTGATTATCTTCAATCTGCTGCCATCTGGGAACCCTTCCTATTACCAGATCTGCTGCATATTGCTTTCCAACACATCATCTGCCTACTCTTCTACTGTCCCTCATGCTTTCAAACCAAAACTTGCAATGACATGTTTCCCACTTGGGAGGACTATGTTGAAACTCTCTGGATCCATCTGCTTTGGCATTGGAATTTTGCTGATTTGCCAGCAAAAATGAATTTACCTGAAAGATGGCAGCTTCCCTACATTCTTGGCAGGAGGAAAAATAATTTAAAAACTCCAGAACTCTGCAGTCCAGTCTCAAGGGCTGCTAATTCTGTATTAATAATTTTGTTAAATAAGCGTAAAGCAGCCTTTCTTCTTTCTTTCCAGCTGAGATGTATTCTTGTTAATTCTATGATCCTTGAAGTTATGCCATAAAGACCAGATGGCATTTATGTGCTGTAAATATGAAACTCCAAGAATGTACATATGATATCTCGAATTGAGGACAATACTTTCTTTCCTTTGATCTCTACCCTTTCCTTGTTAATAAGGACCAAAATTAAGTGATGGAAATAAATATATACAATCTAGAATGTGTAAAAGGGAGTAAAACCTCCAAAAAAGGAAAATAGGGAAGAGAGCAAGTTGTAAAGCACAAAACTGGGGGGAGGGAGGGTGCTTGGGGTCAGGAGTGTTTGGTTTGATCCTCAAATTAACTGAGGAAAGGTATCACAGTCAGATCTATGTTTTGGAAAAATCACCATGGCAGCTGAGTATATGAGGTATTGAAATGGAGAGAAACCGACCAGTTAGAATGCCTGTCGCAGTAGTCCAGGAAAGAAGTGGTGAGAGCCTAAACTATAGTGGTGTCTTTGTGAGTGGAAAGAAGATATAAAGATACTGTGAAAAGATATAGGGAGAGCCTGAAGATTAGAACAAAAGTGGGATGATAGTGGGAGCAATCTGCTAGAGAATCTGGACAGGGATAGAATCAAAAATTCATGCAGCAAAATTTGCCTTGGCAGTTAAAAGGACCATTTCTTTATGAGAGACAGGAGTAAAGGAAGAATTGTGTGGGAAGATGTGTGACTTCTATAAAAAAAGAGAGCTCTTGGGAAAAAGCCTCATCTTTTTAGTGAAATATGGGACAAATTTCTTAACTGAGAGGAGGGAATACTATAGGAGGCTTAAGGATCAGTGAAAAGGCTTAGAATAACTGCTATAAGGAAGATAACATATTGATTAGTGAAGTATAGAATTGCTTTGCCTTCAGTGAAGACTTATTTGAGATATAATAACAAATTTGTAGTAGACTGAACCAATATGGTTTTGTCATTTTTCTCCATTTCTGTTGAGCTGCATGTTAATAGTAGCAAAAAATCTACTTGATTAAATAGGTTAATATAGAATTGAAGTGCTTCATGAAAGGATTGAGGTAGGAAAGATAGATGAATAATAGCCAATGCAGAGGTTATATCCTAAAGAAAATAAATGGATGGAGGAAATGAAAGTTAATATGAAGAGGAAAAACAGGATTAAGGCATAGAGGAAAGTGAAACAATAAAAGATTATAAACAGATAAAGGAATTTTGGAGTTTATTAGCATGAAAATGAAAGCCTATTGATAGTGCTTTGAATAAATAGAAGAATATTTGGAAACAAACCACATTTCCATAAAACATGAAAACATTTGCTATTCGTGAAGTGGTATGGTACTAGCTGAATAAGTGATAAATGACAATGGAGTGGTATTTATTAGAAATAACTTCCTGGAGAAGCTGTATCTTGAATTGGTCCTACGAGGTCCTGGACGTGATTTGGTGAATACATGGGAGAGCATCTCCACTTATGGATGGATCATTCATTCATTCCTTCACCATACATTTATTAAGTATCTTCCATTTACCAGGCACCATCTTAACCACTGGAGATATACAAAGAAGAAAAGGCAGCCCCACTCTTCAAGAAGCTCATAATCTAATGGGACATTCCTATAAAGCACTGGTGGATATAATCACCAAAGTAGGAATTAACAAGCTACATGCAAAAACAAACAAACAAAAAACATAACTTAGAGAATAAATGAGTGATGGAATCAGTAAAGTAACTTTCTCATGTATCATTGTACCAGCTTTCATATTGAATGAAATAAATCACTGTTTTCAAAAGTAGGACATACCTTAGGCCTGAGGTTCAGAAGGACTCTAGGGCAGAAAGACCCCTAGGCCTGAACTTCAGGAAGTCACATGATCCACAGGAAGCAGACAGCGTTACTAACTATTGGTCAATAGTTAATTTCTTTCTAATCCATCCAATGAATTTAAAAATCAGCAGAAAGTGGGGAGTGTACTTCCGCCTTGGTGCTAGATAGGTAACCTCCTGCCCTCAACACTTGCCCAGTCTATTTTGGACTGCCCGGATAGTGTGTTGGCCTTCTTCTTGCAAGAACTGAATTAAAACTTTATGTTGTACCTAGAGATGCTTCTGAGAAGTCAAATTGGGTAAAGAGGGGCTTAATACTCCATCCCACACAATACTGACTTGTCTCACTAGGTTTCCTGACCCTTCTTTAGTCATCAGCATTTTGTGACTTTCCTTTACTATCATTTCTTTCCCTGTTTTGTTTTCTACTCAGACAATTTGTCTGCTTCAGATCAATCTCCAGTAAGTCTAGCTGGAAACAAATTCATCATCTTAGCATGAGGTAAAGTAAGGGACAAAAGACTTAGTAAAAGTTTAAAAGCAAAGGAACAGGCAAAGTTTGGACAAATCAGGCCTCATGGAGTATGCAGAGCTGGCACATGGCCACATATCAAATTGAAGGTACATCTGATCACTGTTCTAAGGAGCAAAAGTATATAATAAGGTACCTTAATCATCTGACTGAGTTTTGATAAACTGAAGTTATGCTTGTCATTCCACCATTAAAATATTCTCCTCAGGGTCACAACTTTTCTTATTAAAGTACCATGGTTCCTAGAGTACCAAACTTAGAATCAGGAATATCTAGGCTCAAATAGCAATTCTAACACTTATTAATAGCATGATCATAGACAAATCACATAATCTTTCTTTGATTACTCTTCTATTGAATGATGATAACAATATCTATAGTAGCAACTTTACAGGATTGTTATGTAAGGTTCAAATCAGATAATTGTAAGGCACTGTGCAAATCTTAAACACTATATGAAGTCAGTAATTGTCACCTATAAAATCAGAATAATACTGACCAACCATTATAAATTAGAACTTCCAAAAAGTAGCAGGGTCTAGCTGAATATAAATATTTTTTTTAATTTTTATTTAATAATTACTTTATGTTGACAGAATCCATGCCAGGGTAATTTTTTTACAACATTATCCCTTGCACTCGTTTCTGTTCCGATTTTTCCCCTCCCTCCCTCCACCCCCTCCCCTAGATGGCAAGCAGTCCTACATATGTTGGATATGTTGCAGTATATCCTAGATACAATATATGTTTGCAGAACCGAATAGTTCTCTTGTTGCACCGGGAGAATTGGATTCAGAAGGTATAAATAATCCGGGAGGAAAAACAAAAATGCAGATAGTTCACATTCGTTTCCCAGTGTTCTTTCTTTGGGTGTAGCTGCTTCTGTCCATCATTTATCAATTGAAACTCAGTTAGGTCTCTTTGTCAAAGAAATCCACTTCCATCAAAATATGTCCTCATACAATATCGTTGTCGAAGTGTATAATGATCTCCTGGTTCTGCTCATTTCACTTAGCATCAGTTCATGTAAGTCTCGCCAGTCCTCTCTGTATTCATCCTGCTGGTCATTTCTTACAGAACAATAACTGAATATAAATATTTTAAGAAGTCATAAATACATGGATTAGCTCTTCAACCTGCTTATAATCTTTCTTTTTGGAGATTGTGACATGGAAAGTCTCAGTAATTCTTTATCATGTAAGTTAAATTCCTGTTTGTCACATCATAATGCTGAAAACTGTTTTTCAGAATTATAGGCTTGCAGGGCTGAATTTAAGTTATCATTTCTTACATGGATATTATACCTTGGCCATCTCTATATCACAGACATCTTTTTTTTTTTTTTTTTAGACAGGAAGAAATTATACCTTTATTTTCAATAATCTTTGGTTTCCTTTGTAAACCTATGCATTTTGATTTTAGACTTTTTTTATTTTTTATTCTTATATCTTTTTATTTACAAAACATATGCAAGGATAATTTTTTCAACATTGACTCTTATAAAACTTTCTGTACCAAATTTTCCCCTCCTTCCCTGTAGAGGGCTGGACCTCTGGAGAAGTATACTTGAAACAAGGTGCACATAAATCCATCAGCATGGAAGGTATTATACAAGCACATAGTAATATAACACAGGCTAGTAAAGATATACCAAACAATATGAATCAGCATGAGGAAATAAACATGTTCATAAGTCCTAGGAGGAGAATATATATAAATAACAATCACACGTACATATCCTTCAGCAGCCAAGAAGTAGTCCAAAATCAATCTATTCTCCATTACTTCATGTATCAGAGAATCCAATGATTCCTGCATGTTTTGAAGTCCTGTATCAGTTTTTTTTTAAGAGTCCAAAGTCTTTATTGTCTCCTTCACAGTCTGCATCTGTCATAGTCAGACCTAATCTCAGTCTGACCCAGTCTCCTCTAGCAATCTGACAGTCTGCCAGTCTCAATCAATCTCCATTTGAATATGACTTTGACCCCAGTTCTTAAATACTCTATTACAATTACATCATTACAGTTTACTGAGTATAAGCCAATCTAGAGTGATTATATCATTATATCAAACTAGAGTGATTATATCATATCATACTAGATATATGTGAACTAGAGAACCATTATCTCATCATGTACACATATCTATATAGTTTTCTTGCTACACAAGAAAAACGAAGAACTTGAGAAGGAAAACAAAAATGCAAGCAAACAATACCAGAAAGAGTGAAAATGCTATGTTGAGGTCCACACTCAGTACCCATAGTCCTCTCTCTGGGTTTAGATGGCTCTCTTCATTAATGGACAATTGGAACTGGTTTGAATCATATCATTGTTGAAGAGAGCCACATCCATCAGAATTGATCATTGTAAAGTCTTCTTGTTGCCATGTATAATGATCTCCTGATTCTGCTCATTTCACTTAGCATCAGTTCAATGTAGTCCTGTGCTGGAACTAGTTCAAGAATTTTATGGTCAATTACAGAGCAGTCTACCTGGGAAATATTGGGATGGGGGAGTGGAAGTATGGATTTCCATTATTTTATTCTCCCTCATTCTCTATCCTGCAAACTGTATCAAAAGACCACATCTCCTTTGCCTTAGAATCTGTAAAGAAGAGTTTCTTCTAACTCAAATGTAACTGTCTTTCTTTTGAAACATGGCAGACTTCCAGTGGAGCAATAATAAACTGAACCAGCTACACCCAGCGAAAAATCTCTGGGAGATGACTAAGAACCATTACGTAGAATTCCCAATCCCTATATTTTTGCCCGTCTGCATTTTTGATTTCCTTCAAAGGCTAATTGTACAATATTTCAGAGTCCAATTCTTTTTGTACAGCAAAATAACAGTGGACATGTATACTTATTTTGTATTTAATTTATACTTTAACATATTGAACATGTTTTGGTCATCCTACCATCTAGGGGAGAGGGTGGGCGAAGGAGAGGAAAAATTGAAACAAAAGGTTTGGCAATTGTCAATGCTGTAAAATTACCCATGCATATAACTTGGAAATAAAAAGCTATTAAAAATTTAAATTAAAAAAAAAAAAAAAACCATGGCAGCCAGCTCACTGACTCAAGAGCTAGCCTATGCCTTAAATCCACAAAGTTGCCTAGTAAGGCCAGGTAGTATAACTGTTTTATGGACATTGTGTAAATAAAGTCCTTTATTATTGAAATTAGAGAGGCTTAATTTTCTTTTTTTTATGAAAGAATTGTTGTTAACTAGATAGTGTATGAAATTGATAATGAGATCTAATATTTCTTAATTATTGGAAAATATTTGCTAAATGGTTCATATTATTAAGTAATAATTCCAAATTCTGCATGATTTCAATATCCTCTACTTATGGTAGTTTTAGGCTATTCCTTAAAGCCAACTTATTTGGTCTATTGAAGTCCAAATCAGCTTCTAAAATTTATATAAGCTTTGTTGGAGAAACTTCCTCTTTATCCATTAAAAACTGATAAGTTGATAACTTAAGGAAAGACTATAATGATGTTAACTAGACTGAACACAATAATTAGGCTATAAGTCTTCAGAATTTCTCTGCTGCTTTTCTCCAGCCTTGTTTGCTACTAAAAGGAAATCTCAGTAGCTTCCCTTTTAAAGAAAATGGTATTTAGGAATATTACAATGTTTATGATGATTCTGTTTGAATCTTTTTGAAGGCTTTGTGCAGCCCAAGTCAGTATTAGGAAGCTTTCCCCAAATAGTCTAGGGAAATAACTTATACATACATACATATATACATTTTCAGTCTTCTTTTAATATAGGAGATCTAAAAAGAACTTTTATGAATTGAATTAGATAAATTCATGTGAACATCTCATTTATGGCTATATGCCATCTTTGATTTTTTTTCTCAAGATTTGCTCACCCCCACTTGTTTGTTTGTTTGTTTTTTTAATTTTATTTTTTGACCTTGCAGATGGTATGGGAAGAGTCCTTGCTCAAGATGTATATGCAAAAGACAACCTACCCCCCTTCCCAGCATCAGTAAAAGATGGCTATGCTGTCCGAGGTAAGGGTTTTGTCTTTCTTGATTAGTATTGGTCACATATTACATATTTTGAAGGATTTGGCATAATGACAGGCACCCAACTGTTATTACATCTGCTTCTTTCCTGTCCTTTAGAATAACTTTTTTCACAGAAATATATATTTACATGGTAGTTCCTGACATTAGGCTTAAAGTGAATTTTTTACTAGAAGCCTCATCATTGCACAAAACTTCCTACTTAATAAATATTTAAGGAAGTGTCTTTGAATTTTGTGCCTTCAAGTGTTAGTCTTGGTTTAGAGCCACTCCCTAGAGGCCTAGGGATGGTTTCTTAATGGAACCCCTAAAGTCTCAAAACCAGGAAGAGAGAAATCAGTGCCAACAATGGAGTAGTTAAAGTCAGATTTCAACTGGGCAACTAATAATTGGAATGATCTGTCATTCTACTTTAATCACAAATAAAACATTTACTGAGAAGAGTGAAAGCTAAATTTCTATCCATCCTTGGAACATGCCAACCTTCAGAGATCTCTTAGTTACAGATGGTGCTGGCAACACAAGTAGATGGAATTACCACAGACTATATAAATCCAGTAAATAAATGCTTGGAAAGTCCAGTCTGATACCCTAGAAATAGAGATTGTGAATGAATTGCTTAAAGACTCTTGGGATCTTTTCATTAATTATAAATCCAGTACTGATGGGATTAGAAAAATGTTTGGAAACATTTCCCAGAACACAGAATATATATCTCCAGAATGTGATTTTCTTTTGTTCTTTGCTATACTTAAATATTTATTCATGTGTTACATCTCAGGTGCCTTTATGGTTGGAAACACAATGTTCTTGATCAGCATTGTTAGACTTGAACTTTACAGAGCTCATTTTGTGTTAATTTTCTGTTGCTATTCAACTTAGTATACATAGAAAATCATACCACAGGAAAATAATTCTTATTTGGCTCATTTCCTTCAGCTGGCTGAACTGTAGAACATTGAGGTAGAAAAAGGCAGAGCAGAAAGCCCAGATACAAGACCTGCCTTGATTCAGCTGGTACATTTTTAGCTTCCAAATTTCTCTCTGCTTTGATATGAATATTATCCAGAAAAGAAATTATTTTCTTCCTTTAACAGCTTCACCAGTTCTTACTGCTCTTATTTCCTGCCTAAAGAGCTAGAATTCTGTTTGGAGCATGTTTGTGATCTTACAGAATTCTTGTAAAATGACAAAGGATTCTGACTTTAAGAGAAGGACAAAAACTAAAGCAGATGAAACTCCAAAGTGATTGAATATTCAATTTTTCTCTCTCGGGTAATATAAATGAGAGAAAAGTGGAGGGGTGAATTAATTAAGGAAAAATTATTCTGAAAGAGAATGGTCTGTATTTTTACATAAGGTACCAACAGTGTGGTAAAGTGAAACTATACTGCTCAGAGCTTTTCCTGTTACCAAAGATAATGACTAGTCCACATGAAGCCTTTCTTGAATTATATGAATTGATGCATAGTGAAGTGAACAGAACCAGGAGAATGCTATACATGGTAATATTGGTATTGTTTGTCGAAAAATTGTGAACAATGTAGCTATTTTGAGCATTACAGTGATGCAAGATAATCCCAAATAATTAATGATCTGCCTCCATAGAGAGAACTGATATTGATTGAATTCAGACTGAAGAATGCTATTTTCACTTTTTTCTTTCATTTTATTTCTTTTGAATTTTATTATAAAATGTCTAATATGGAAATGTGTTCAATAATTACACATGCATAACCTTTAATCTTATTGCTCACCAACTCAAGGAGCAGGGAGGGCAGGGAGAATTTGAAACTCAAAGTTCTAAATAAAAATGTAGGGAGACAAAAAGTTCAAACTGTGCATACCCTTTAATCCAACAGTGTTTCTACTGGGCTTATACCCCAAAGAGATACTAAAGAAGGGAAAGGGACCTGTATATGCCAAAATGTTTGTGGCAGCCCTGTTTGTAGTGGCTAGAAGCTGGAAAATGAATGGATGCCCATCAATTGGAGAATGGTTGAATAAATTGTGATATATGAACGTTATGGAAAATTATTGTTCTGTAAGGAATGACCAGCAGGATGAATACAGAGAGGACTGGTGAGACTTACATGAACTGATACTAAGTGAAATGAGCAGAATCAGGATATCATTATATACCTCAACAACGATACTGTTTGAGGATGTATTCTGATGGAAGTGGATCTCTTCGATAAAGAGAGCTAATTCAGTTTCAATTGATCAAGGATGGACAGAAGCAGCTACACCCAAAGAAAGAACACTGGGAAATGAATATAAACTGCTTGCATTTTTGTTTTTCTTCCCGGGTTATTTATACCTTCTGAATTCAATTCTCCCTGTGCAACAAGAGAACTGTTCGGTTCTGCACACATATATTGTATCTAGGATATACTGTAACCTATTTAACATATATAGGACTGCTTGCCATCTAGGGGAGAGGGTGGAAGGAGAAAGGGGAAAAATCGGAACAGAAGTGAGTGCAAGGAATAATGCTGTAAAAAATTACCCTGGCATGGTTCTATCAATAAAAAATTATTTTAAAAAAATGTAGGGAGAGTCTTTCTTGCTATTGTGAGATCCTTCCAAAAAGGTTTTATGTGAATTACCATGCAGTGGTAACTTTTTAAAAAACTATTTTACAAAGAAAAGTATTAAATAAAGCAATATAACATATAAAGTTCAAGAGGATATCAAACTGTGCAGCTGTCTATTATTTATTATTTACTATTTGTGGTAAGTTGAGAGTGTTCTGAGCTACATAAAAAGGAGGCAAAGTCTTGATCAACTTTATTTGGATCAACAATTCAGCTATAAAGATAGCAATTATAGTAATTATTGAAATTTGAATTAGTAGGTTTGTAGGTATGTCTAAGTCAATATATGATGACATTATGACTGAAATAAAATGTCAGAAATGAGAGCCTCAGGCTGTTGATGAAAAGCATAACATATTCTTTTTTTTCTTTTTTTCTTTTCTTGTTTTAATGTTCTTTTTGAGTTTTTCTTTTTTATTAAAGCTTTTTGTTTTTAAAACATATGCATGGATCATTGTTCAATATTAACCCTTGCAAAAAACTTTGTGTTTTTCCTCCCCTTCCTTTATCCTCTCTCCTTCCTTTATCTTCTCCCCTAGATGGCAAGTAATCCAATATATCTAACATAGTCTTTTTTTTTTAATAATAACTTTATATTGACAGAATCCATGCCAGGGTAAATTTTTTACATTATCCCTTGCACTCGCTTCTGTTCCGATTTGTCCCCTCCCTCCCTCCACCCCCTCCCCTGGATGGCAAGCAGTCCTATATATGTATTTAACATAGTCTTAAAGTAAACTTTGATCCATCAACATGGTGGATTTTTTTTAAACTCCCTTAATTCATTACCTCTTAACAAATAACAAATTTTATAATATTATATTTTACACACTGGGGCATTATACTAATTTCCTCTTCTTTGTAATTAAATTCATTCATTTGTCGCTTTCTGCATCACATCATGTCCATCAGTGTCTCAATGAGAGGCATCCTAGGCAGTTGTTGACCCTAACACTGCCTACTTTCACCCTCTTAATCTTGAGGATCCCAGATGTCAAGCATGCTGCTTGCAAATCTTCCAAGTGTAGCCCAAATCAAATTATTAAAAAGTAATTGAGAAATGTTTAACTAAATGAATATAAATGCAACCCAACATAGATGTTATCTTGTGATTTTCCTAAGTGAGGATACAGCTTACAGGAACCCATTTCTATTCCAACTTAACACCACTGTAATAGACAACTTATTATTCCCAGTGTACAGCATTACATCTTCCATCTTCATGATTTTGCATAGACTGTACCCTGTGTTTGGAATGCACTTGCTCCTCTCCTTCACCTCTTAGAATCCCTAGCTTGCTGCAGAGTGCAGTTCAAGTGCTATCTCCAACTGAAAGCCTTTCCTGAACCTTTTCTCACCCAAATTATTTCCTGCCATCAGAAGTTAATTTTTATAGATTTTGTATTTTATATTTTCTGAATACAGATTGTTTCCTCCCGATAGAATTATACATTTCTTGAGAGAAGGGAATATTCTGTTTATATTTTTACATTTCCAGAAAGTAATACAGTACTTGGCAAACAGAAGCTAACTAATGTTTATTGAAGATATGTTTGAATGAATGAACATTGAAATGTTTTAAGAATCTTAAAGAGAGCTTATTATGTCACCAGAAAATAATGGAGAAAAACATCGCTTTTCTTCCAGTTCCTATAAGATATAGGAAAATCGTATCACTTTGAATGTAGATTTAAGGCTTCAATGTTTTTGTAGAAATCAAAAATCACTAAAGAACCATGTCAAGAAGCAGGGTTCTTGAAGTAAAGATATAAGTAAAAACATTAAGAAAACAAGGCAACTTCTGAGTCCAGCATTAAACATTTGTGAATTGCTTACATAATGTGTTTGTTGTAAAATTTGATTTTGATTGCTTTTTATTGCTTCCTGCAAATTAAATTCAGTGGTTACAAAGCAGAAGAGAAACTCATTAGTAGATATGTGAAAATTAGCTACGTGCTTTAGAAGAAAAGCAAAATGAAATGATTAGCCACCACTGTTAAATTTTGCAAAAATTGACTCCATAAAGGCTTCATTCCTTGCTTTCAAGAATATGTAAAATGGTAAAAATAGTCTTTAAAAAATTCATTGTGTTTTATGATAGTGAAGGATACAGTGCTGGCTACTTGAAATAGTTTTCTGAATTAAAAAAAAAAAAAACCCAGCAATATAATACAGTATAAAGAGTAATGGAGTGGGAATGAAGAGGCTTTGCTTTTAGAGAATCTGCCACTAATCAATGATTTTAGATATAAACCTCCAAAGTAATCTTACTCAGTGCTTCATTGTGGTGTGAAGTTTATATTGGGTTCTTGAAGGCTTTGCCAATTCAGGTCTCAGCCGATCTTAACTAGCTGGAAATGCTTCAAACACAGGCTTGTGGATTATTTGTATATCCAAGGATCAGCCTACCATGGCTAGCAAGTTCAGAGAAGCTCATCCACCATCAGCTTGCTGACTAGAGAATGAATTGTTTAGTCACATCAACTTTCAAAGACCATTTATTCAGTTGTGAAGGTGTTGTGATACATTCGTGAAAGGAGTACCCACACCCAATAAAATTCAAAAACCTTCACATAATAAAATTTAGATAATATATTTTTTAACTTTTCAGAGTACTTTGGTATCTCATTTAACCTTCATAATAGTTCAGTGAAGGCAGAGAAAATTGGAGCACACAAAGGTTTAGTGTTTCAAGGTTGGACAGTTATTTAACGACAGTTAATATTTTGGTGAGGCATTTGGGGTTAAATGACTTGCCCAAAGTCACACAGCTAAGAAACGTTAAGAATCTGAGGATGGATTTGAACTCCAGTCCTCCTGACTTGAGGACTGGGAGTTCTAGCCACAGTGCCATCTAGCATTTTTCAAAAAGATCCTTTATATCTATATATAATTAGTGTGTATGTGTGTGATCCTTGATACATAGTAACAGTATATTGGGAAAATGATGTTTTGGAATTGGAGGACATCGCTCCAAATCCTTCCTCTATTTCCACTGTCTGTGTGAATTTGAGCAAGTCACTTCCTTGTTTCAGTTTCCTCATCTGTTATATCATCTCTAAAATTCTTTTTTACTCTAAAGCCTAAGATGCTATTATTGATCTCATTCAATGACTTTTTGGGAGACATACCAATTGAAAGCAAAAGAATGGAAATTACAGAAAGAAAGGGAGAGTTAATTCACTAACATATCATCAAAAATACCATCAAAATAAAGCGTATTCAGGTGATATTTTAAGTGACATGTTGTGAACAACCAATCCAAAAATTGTACAAATTGTTATCTAGTTTGCAGATTTCTGAATAATCTTAAACTCAAAGTCTTTTTAGAAGGACTTCAGTGAATTAATGTTTAATAGCACCTTGGACTGTTCTCTCATTGTTTGGATTTCATTATTGCTATAGGCCTAACTCTCATTGTTCTTGGTTCTGTTCCATTTCATAGCTGCTGATGGCCCAGGAGACCGTTTTATCATTGGGGAATCCCAAGCTGGTGAACAGGTGAGACTCGTGTGCAAGATTTGATGTGGATTCAATTTAACATTTATTTACTATCTGCTATATTCAAGACATAATGTTAGATACTATAAGAAAAATACAAAATATCACAAAATCTTTACATTCAAGGAATTTATAATTTATTAATGGAGATAAGACATGTAAAATGCCTAAAAAAAATTATACAAGTCTTAAGTGTGTTACTGGAGAAGTATTGTGAATCAATTAAGGAGGGAGAGTACACTTCTGACTATATAAATGAAGGAAGACTTCATAGAGAAAGTGGTGTTTGATCTAGACTTCAGATGATAGAAGTTTTATAGGCAGAGGTAGAAAGGAAGGACATTTTAGTGGGAGGGAGGATAACATAAATAGGAAAGCACATTGTTATTTGGGGAATGGCAAATATGTCAATTTGGCTGGAACATAGGAGGACATAAAAAAGGAATAAAGGAAAATCTGACTGGGACCAGAGCATGAAAGACCTAAAAATGTCAGGCTATTGGAGTCTAAAATTTATTCTGTAGGCAGAGGGGAGCAATTTTTGATCAGAGGAGTGACAAGATCACAATTGTACTTTCGGGAAATTATTCTGGCAGCAGTATGGTTTGAAGAAAGAAAACACTCAAGGAAGAAAGTATAATTAGGAGACTTAAGGTTGGTCCTAGAAAAAGTCTGGGAGTGCTTGAACTAGTACAGTGACAGTACAAGGTGAGTTTAAAGGGGTGATGAATGAGAGACATTGGGGAAAAAAATGAAGTATAGTAAATGAACCTGGAAAGCAGAGGGTACAAGGAAAAGAGTAAAATAATAGATAAATTCCCATTCCCCGCCTAAAAAAATTTACAGATCTAAGAATTGGTAGGGATTGCACAGGCCATATATCCTAGACTATACCTGACCAAAAATCTTTTTATAACATTGTTAACAAATAGTCATCCAGTCTCTGCTTGAAATGGTGAATACCTATGACAGTGATATTTATGAGGTCAAATTTTTTTTTTGAATTAGGATCTTTAAGTCACTGTTCTTTTTACCTACAGGGATCTTTGTCCCTCCAAAGTCCGAGATCTTACCCTCTACCACTCAGTGGAATTTGTCATTAAAAAAAAAAAAAAAGAAAGAAAAAGATTTTAAGAGCACTTTCTATACTACTTGCCCTGGATTTTTTAATTGTTTATTTTAAGTTCTAGAATTATTTGTTACAGCTCTGGAATTTATATATAAATATCTGAGACCATAGATTTTATTCCTTGTTCTCGTCTTCATTGTTGTCTTCCTTATACTACTGGTCCTCTCTAACACTAGCTTTCTTTCTTATTTTGTACTAGTAACACTATAAACTAGTAGGTTTGGGAGATCTGTGTAAAAAGTTTTTCCCTTCTGTTCTCCTCTTCCTTTTTTTCTCCCCCTTCTTCATTTTCCTTCCTTTTTCTCTCATTCTGCTCAAATCCCCATCTCTAACATCAACTTCTAAGTCAGTTGTTCACTGACTTCATTTCTTTTCTGAATTCCTTACCTTCAATCACCAGTAAGAACACTTCGGTTCTAATGCCTTCATTTATAACATAATCAGAATAATCGCTAACATTTTTATAGTGCTTACTACCTGCCAGATGCTGTACTAGGTGCTTTACAAATATTATCTCAATTGATCCTCACATACCTTGGGAGATGTGCTATAATTCTCATTAAGATCCCACATAACAGAGATTAAGTGACTTGCTCATGATCACACATCTGTAAATCTCAGAGGCCAGATTCAAACCCATGTCTCTCCTAATTTTATTTTCAGTAATCTCATTAACATAGTCTTTGAAAGTCACTGAAAATTTTTTTGGTTCTTCATAATTGCATTTTATGAAAAATCTTTATTCTTTTTTGTTCTTCTTGTTGGTAACTCTCTTGGCTAGCATTTGTAATTGTCTCCCTACTCCCTAATTGCATTAACCAACATCTTCTAAGTGAGGTTTAATTTACTTGCCATATATTTCCCATTATTTCTTTTGACAGAATCATATACTCTGCTCAAATGAGTTTAATTGGCAGTTGGCATAGTTGGAATACACTCAAATGTAGCCAAAAGCAAATTGAAGCTGATTCACAAGAAGAAATCAAATAATCTAATTAAATTCAGCCTCTTTCCTGGGAAACTCCAAATATTTTTTTCTGTGCTTTTGTCATCATTTGGTTTTCTGATGGATTTCAGAATTTTGAGCTTGGATGACTGGAAGAATGGTGATGACTTTAATAGAGATGGAAAGGCAGGAATAGCCTATATGAGGGGAAAATGTTCTTTTTCCAGAGCTCTTTCATATTTTGGTAATTTGGCATAAATCTGTAAATTAACTTAAATAATATTTGTACATTTTTGGTATGGAAAGTATGTGAATTTCTTTTGCTTTACAATGCATATTTCTTATAAGGATGGTTTTTGTCTTTGCAGGGGTTTAGCAACAGGGGGTGGTAGGAGAAGATGGGGTTGCTGCCCCTCCCAAAAAAAAGAAAGAAACAAGGTCATTGAAGCATTTTTTTCAAAATTTAGAAGGTAAAAAACAGGACAACTATAAAAGCAACATGTTGAATTTATTATATACTTTAAAAAAAACTTTTACTAGATATTTGAATTTTTAGATATAATGTCCTGTCCTATTCTACTTTGTATATGGGAATGTTCACTATAGAGTATGTTCATTAAATTCAAAATAAACAACAACCAAAAAAAACTTTTAAGAAGCAGCCTAGAAAAAAAACATTAAATACAATGTTTCTACTTGGCCTATATCCCAGAGAGTTCTTAAAGGAAGGAAAGGGACCCACATGTGCAAAAATATTTGTGGCAACCTTTTTTGTAGTGGCAAGAAATTGGAAACTAAGTAGATGTCCATCAGTTGGAGAATAGTTGAATAAGTTATGGCATAATGTTATAGAATATTATTGTTCTATAAGAAACGATCAGGAGGATGATTTTAGAGAGGCCTGAAGAGACTTACATGAACTGATGTGAAGTGAAGTGACCAGAATCAAGAAATCATTATACACAACAACAAGCTTATACAATGATAAATTCTGATGTTCAGGGCTATTTCCAACAATGAGATGATTCATAGCAGTTCCAATAATCTTATGAGGAAGAGAGCCATTTGCACCCAGAGAGAGGACTGTGGAAACTGAGTGTGGACCACAATATAGCATTTTCATTGTTTCTGTTGTTGTTTGCTTGCATTTTGTTTTCTTTCTCAGTTTTTTTTTCCTTCTTGATCTGATTTTTCTTGTGCAGCAAGATAATTGTATAAATATGTATACATATATTGGATTTAACATATATTTTAACATTTTTAACATGTATTGGATTATCTGCCATCTAAGGGAGACAGTGAGAAGAAAAGGGGGAAAATTTGAAACACAAGGTTTTGCAAGGGTCAATGTTGAAAAATTATCTATTAAGGACCATGCCTAGGTGAAGAGACAGGTCAATTCTCCAAGAGCCTCTGCAGCTGTGGATCATAATCCTGTAGGGAGTTGCAGGGCAGCCTTTGCTGATGCAGGTGTTTATTGTGGATTGGAAAATAAATTGGAGGAAAGAGGGAAGAGAAGAAAAGTCAGACAATGCAACGGCCTCTCAGTGGGGAGGTCAGAGAATAGCAGCTGCCTCTCAGTCTCCTTGTATCATCTTCATCATCCTCATCATCCTCTTACATGAAAAGATCCATTCTACAGGTTTGAGTTAGACCTCTAGCAGCCACTGGCAGGTGGCTCCCATATCACAACAATTACCCATGCATATGTTTTGTAAATAAAAAGCTTTAATTAAAAAAAAAAAAGAAAGAAAGAAAAAATGCCAAAATGTGTTACTGTGGGCTTTGAGTAAGGCAGAAAGTAATTCTTAGGTCATAGCCATAGATGAATATTCTCAGCTCCTTTCAGACTTTCATTACATTTCAGGGACTATTTTTGAATTCCCTATATTAATAGTATGAAAACCTTAGATATTTAAAAAGTTCAAAAAACACCATAGGAGGATATATAAAAGAAACTGCAATTTTTTAATCATTAAACAACCAGAGGATACTTATCTCTCTGGAAGAGTGTGGTAAGCACTCCATTGGTTGCTATATCTTGGTCCCTTCTACCTTTATAATTATGTATTTTGTTTGTTGATAGTTTTTTGGTAAGTAGCCAGAGGTCATTCTTGTTTATTTGCTGATGTTTTGAAGAAAAAATGTAATAATTAGTTTGCAGGTAAAAATCCACAAATCCAATTCTCTTAGACTTTTTCTTCAGAGTGTATTGTGACCAATAAATTTTTTTAAAAGCCTCTTTTCTACCCTAGTAAAGAGGGAAAAAGTTTTTTTAAGAACAGGTCTCTAACCTTTACATGTACTGTTTGAATAGAATTTTCCTATTAGGGTGCAGGTAATTTAGCATTCCCAAAGTAATCTAAGAATAGTGATTTTCTCCACTGAGGATTTTCTCCATCCTCCACTAGGAATAATAAAAAATACTGCCTAGCAGATGTATTGATTAAATCAAAAAGAAACCCAAAGGACATTTTTCTTCCTTTCCTTCAGGATTTCATCCCTAGATACTTACCTGTCACTATACATAACTTTGCAAATATTTTTATCCAGATGAGAGAGAGCATCAAGAATGATCTAAATTTTTCTTGCATTTACTAGCAATATCAAGTATGTATGTAATGACAGGGAGGGGAGAGTGAAAATTTCAGCATAATACAAAGTTAAGGGAATGAGGAAGTCTAGGATCAAGAGCACAGTTGAGATGTTTGACCATAGGGTGAATAAATAAGGATATGAAGGTTGATAAGCAAGATTCTAGAAAAGAACTGTGGTAATCTGTACACCCCTATCTCATTATCTCAGCATTAGCAAGGGAAGACATTGCCTGGACTTCTGAAACTGTCTCCTAGAAGACCATATCATCAAATCTTTAGTTGCCATTATTGTGAAGAACAAGACTTTGTCACAGTCCTAGAATTAAGGATAGTCAGTCTGGTTTGCTGGTACAGGCCTTTTCTCTGGGCTATGAAAAAGCTTGTTTTTGTTGTACTGTTTACAGACTAGCAATTTGCCATATAAGTTTATGTAAGTCATGTATCTTCTTGATTCATTTCCATAATGCAACATCCAACTTTTAGTTACTCAGGGTATAGTTATCTTGGCCCCTTATCATCTTTTTCATTTTATTTAATTTTAATTCTGGGTAAGACTTCTGCTAGAGAAATGAGAGTACAAAGAAAGGTAGAAAATACAAATCAGACAAAAGGGATTCTTTGAGCAAATTCTCTAAGAACAATAACTAAAATGATAACTTCCCTTCTTTCCCACCTCTTACTTTTTTGGATTTCCTCTGCCAACATAGGCTTTTTTTAAACAATCCAAGACATTTTTTTCTGGTGGCATGTAGTGTACTTTCTAGAGTCCCCAAATTGGGGTGCCAAAATATACTATGTTTTCTAGAGCCCCTATGCTGGGGTGCCAAAATGTTCTATTCAGACTATCTCTCTGGAGGATCTTGGGACCAGCCCGAGTCCTTGGTCTTAGTGGAGGAGTAAAGAAGGCAGAAGACCCATGAGGATGGTCAAAGATGGAGTCCTTATTTCAAGTCTTCTCAGCCCTTAAATACCTTAGTATTAATACATCATTACTAAGCATGTGCCAACTAGAGCACATCACACTGAGCAAGTGCTAACCATAGTAGCATTATATCCCCACAGGCACACTATGCAAGTGCTAACTATAAGCACCCTGCTATTGATATATAAATGCCTCTTGTTTCAAGTAGAACACATGTGGTCACACTCTCCTTGACTTCTCAGGAAGGCCGAGAGCCCTTAGGGGAAATGGGGAGCTGAACCAGACATTGTTAGCAGGTTCCCCCTGGGCTGAAGGGTCTTATATATCACCCAGAGCTCCCCCACTATCTGCAGCTCTCTCACATGGTTCACTTTTTTTTTAATGTATGAACTCAAGTGACTTCAGAGAGTAAAGTTAGTGAGAGGATGATTCCGTAATGGGCAGCACCTGGCATAATCCATAAATCATTCAGTTTTTCTCAAGTACCCCATAATCATATGACATTTTCATTAAATAAGTACAGTTGTTGGAAATTCAGTTCAAAACCTCCATTAAAGAAATATCAAGATTTAAAATGCATGCATTACACTTGCATACTTAAATAATGTCAATAAATATATAAGGGCAGAGAATGTCAAACATTCCCAGAGGAGTGTTCATTAAAGTATTATTCACATGATTAAATAGATTCATGATATTATTGAGTTGAACATTACAGTGATGTAGAACACAACTCATCCATGCCTTCCCATACAGTCCATGTGCTTACATATTTCTAGAATGGAGTGTTTCTAGTTGCTCATTAAACACTAATTAGACATATAAATATACTCTGCAACAGTGGGTAATTATTACAAAGTGGACTAGATGACCTCTTGATGATTTTATTAGCTAGTAATTAATCAACAAGTGTTTATTAAATACCAAATATGCACCAGGCACTATATTAAGTGTTACAGATACAAAGGCAAGTGAAACATCCCCTGTTCAAAAGAAGCTTACATTTTGAGACGATAATGAGAACATCTATAAGTATATGCTGAATAAATGAATAAATACAGAGTAGTTAGGTTAAAGGTAGTTTGAGAGGGCAACGATTTGAAGGGTTTGGGAAAGACTTTATATAAATGGTGTTGTCTGAACTGGGTCTTGAAGGTAAAGAGGAAGGAGTGCCAGTGCAAAAGAGAGTGAGAAGCTGAGGGAAGGCCATTTTGAGACGGATAGCAGAAAGGAAGGAGAAGTTACATATAGTGGTGCTAGGCAGATAGATTGGAACAAGATTGTGAAAGACTTTAAAAACTAAACACAATAGTTATATATTTTATTCTAGTGGTAGTAGAAAGCTATCAGGAATGACATGATCAGACTTGTGTGCAGATGTGAACTAAAGCAGAAAAAGATTGGTGAAGGGAGAGGAATTAAGGAACCAGTCATTTAGATGAGAAAGAAGTTAAGGTTGATGCCAACGTTATTTACTTGGGAGATTGGAAGAATGATCTTTGACAGAAAGAGGGAAATCTGGAAGAAGTGGGGTTTAGGGGAAAAGATGGTGATTTCTGTTTCATTGAGATTTCTCCAGGACATTGAAGTATCCAATAGATAACTGATGCTGCAGGAGTAAAACTAAGGAGAGAGACTATGATTGGAGATAAAGATTTGGAAGTTATTAGCATAGAGATTATATTTAACCTACTTAACCTCATATTATTAGTGGTTAGATGCTTGTTCCTAGCCATCATAGAAGATTTTCAGGATTTATGAAGTAGATATTTATGTGTTATTGATGGAGTTTTTTGATTTTGGTTTCAGTTTTGTTTTTCGCTTAGCCCTTTCAGGGCTTTTTTTTGGTGTTATGATTTGTAACAGTTCTTTGTGAGGATAGTTCTACAAGAACTTGAATTACTGAAGAATGGTACAATTATATATTATATACTAGACTAAGACAGGAATGTGGACTGATATTCCAGATAGATTTTCCACAGGGTTTGAAATGAAGAAGCTTTTGTGGTTAGCCATAAAAGAAAATTCAATTAATCTGAGCAACACATTGGGATTTTTATTATAATACCAAGATATGCTTTTATAATTTTAATTAATTAAAAATATATTGCATAACATATTTTATTTTCCAGTAAGTTTAAAATAATTTATATATGCTGAATCTTCTTGGTTATAATAATATATATAATATATAATAATAATAATAGCTAGCATTTATATAGCATCTACTATGTGTCAGTCATGAAACTAAGTGCTCTACAAATATTATCTCATTTGATCCTCACAAAAGCCCTGTGAGATAGATGCTCTTATTATCCCCCTTTTTGCATATGAAGAAACTTAGGCAAATGAAGCTTAAGTGATTTGCCAACATTCATACAGTTAGTAAACGGGTCTGTGGCCAAATTTGAACTCGGGCCTCCTTGACTTCAGGCTCAGTGCTTTATCCATTGCACTTGTCTTGCTGCCAATAATGACTAAACTGCTGCCTGTCTAAAAAATAGTATGAAAAACTAATAATTCATTATATTTAGTCTTTCAAAGTTTATAAAACATTATGGCAACACTGTCAGATGATAAAATTAATACTATCTCCATTTCTTATATTAAATAAACTAAGGCTGAGAGAAATCAGGTGTGCTGCCCAAGTATCACTCAGTTAAAACATCAAAGTCTGAATTCAAATTCAAGTCTTCTAATTCCAAAGTCTAAAAATTGGACCATGAAGTAAATGTCTTTTTCCATTTGTACATTTTCTTTTTCTAGCCTACTCAGACAGTTATGCCAGGACAAGTCATGCGGGTGACAACAGGTGCTCCGATCCCCTGTGGTGCTGATGCAGTAGTACAAGTAGAAGATACTGAACTCATCAGGGAATCCGATGATGTGTGTAATTCCCAGATCCTCTTTTTCATTGTTCTTTTGGATGATTCTATAAGTCTAATCTTGTTTAAAAAATAAAACTCTACAAGTCTGACCAGGGTCTTCCATTATACTGGAACTTTGCTGTATTGAACCAAATTACCTTTAAAATAGGAAATTTTGTATTGATTTCTTTTGTAATAGCATTTGTTCTAACAGAAATTGTCCTATATTTGGCACCAGAAATTTCAGGTGCAAATAAGAAATAATTATCTATCCTAAGGGACCAGTAACTATGAAGTTAAAGTATGTAAAGTATGTTGCTTTTTGCTGGGAATTATTTCATAATGTAACGGACTTGTGAACAAAGAATACAGAAATGATGAATTTAAAACCTCAAGAAAAAAAACTTAAGTAAAACACTGGATCCTTTTTTATTAAATCAGTCAAAATGACTTTTTTTAGAAATTATTTTCTTTTGATTCAATGAAAATGCCTTTCAGTTTATTTTCAGACTCTCCCCTAATGCTTAACTCTATGATCTCTTATGGCCTGAACGTTTTCTTCTCCCTAAAGCCAGATAGAATGTTTGAGAGAGAATTATGAAGAGTACTGAGAGTGGAATGGCTTCAAGATTTCGAGGGCTTTATTTACTTTTGTTGCAAAGTTCTTTGAAATATCTTCTATAAAAGGAACAAAGAAACTTATACTAAAAAAAAAAAAAAAAAAAAAAAAAAAAAGAAATATATTTGCTCCTATGCTTAATCTGTCATGCAGATTCAGTTGCCACTTTCCCTGGACTAAGATTTTGGGTTTGAGTTTTTAATCACTTAATCACTTGCAAGCCTTACAAAATTCACAGTTGGGAAACAAATCATACTGTCTGCATATTGAAACTCTCCAAGCAGATTTATGGGCACATACAGAAAATCTGTAGACCAATGAGGTCCAGAACACATGTACATGCAAGTTTTGTTGGAGAACACCTATGTCCAATGTCATCATATTTGCAATTTATAAATGTGGAATTGATTGTCACTTTTTATTCATACAAATTGTCTATATGGCAAATAAAAGTCTTTCACTTAAAGCATTGCCATGAAATCTTGGTTTATGGATAAATGATTCAAAACAATGAAAGGGGAATGTCTTCTTTATTTCACACATATTCATGAGGACAATCATAATATTTTCATTGAATGACTTTGGTGCCCATTCTGAAAATGAATTTCTTTGAATTGAGTTGATCCATAAAAGGAGGAGACTGTGAAAGAGGAAAAACTATGTAGTTTGTTCCTTGCCATTTAGCTTGTCAAGGTTTCAGGAACCTTCAGCAAAAATTCAAATGCTAATGTTTTTTCATTTAGCAAATGGTTTTCCATTTCCATATATTTCTATACTATCTGTCTGGTGATAAAAGCATCTGAGGGAAGCAAGTGAGACCTTTTGAATGAATTTGAAAATTAATCTATTTTCTTGGATTGACCTGCATGAAGTCACATGACATGTTCTTGTTCCAGGGTACTGAAGAACTGGAGGTACGGATTCTAGTGCAAGCTCGTCCAGGTCAGGATATTAGGTAAGTAGATAATATTCTTCATTGTATGAAAATGTATAACCAACTTATAAATGCACACATAAATTACTATGTATACATACACATATGTGTACAAATAGTTATTGTCAAGAGAGTATAAATAACATTGTTATACAACTAATACAAATAACTTCTAGTTTAAGCTATTCACTTCAAAAAAAATTAAAGTTTTTATGGAATTTACTGCAATATTTAAAGCTTCAATAAGTATCACTTTTAATTTGATTTCTTCATTCTTCTTGTACCCATTCTTTCTTTAGTGCAAATGCTAAAAAACAAAAGGCAATAGGAAGAAGAAAAGGAAGGGTTACCAATCAAACTCTAACTGAATAATTGCAAATAGGCTATTACAGGTGATGGAGTTTACTTTTACTAGTGATGATAAGATCATTGCTCTTTCAAAATACTGTTGATCAAAACCAGAGTGCTTTTATCTACTTATCTTTCAAACTACTCACTTCTTCCCTTCACTGATATCCTTCACTAATGCTGAAGAATACTTTGGAGAGAAGGGCATGTGTTTTAATGGTTTCCTATAAGCAGGTTAAATTTGCACTGAATCTGTATATTCTGACATGACCATCCACTACTCTCTGCCCATCCCACTACCACTATCCCCTGAAAATAAAAGCACATCCTCCAGAGGACTTCCCAGCTAGGATTAAGGCATGGTCTATGTGCATTGAATAGAGAGGATTAAATTGTCTCATGTGAGGTTCAGACTCAAGACTAACTTGGTTAACATAGTTCTCTAATTAGCTGAATTATTCAGCCACATTAAACATCCCAAATACTTAAGATTACAGATTAGTTAACTTTCATACATTCACATATCCATTCGGTATATGGAGTATGTCCTTATTAGAACTATAGTAGATTAAAATTTGAAAATTACAGGTATGAGCAATGTCAATGTTCAATATTGGAAAGTCAATAAAGCAGGTCACACACACAAAAAAAAAAAAAAATCACAAAAAAAGTTTAAGAATGCCTGCTCTGAAACAATATGTTTACAAAGTAGGCAGATTTTAACAATGAGCCTCATTTCCCATTCAATTTTCCTATATTTAATGACTCCATCAGTGGAGGTATAAAGGGTACATCTTTTTCCAGGGGAGTTGAAAAGTTGCTTTTCTGAATCACAGTATTTGTGTTTATACTCTGGCTTTCAGACCCATTGGCCATGACATCAAAAGAGGGGAATGTGTATTGGCAAAGGGAACCCATATGGGGCCATCAGAGATTGGTCTCCTGGCAACTGTTGGTGTCACCGAAGTTGAAGTTAACAAGTTTCCAGTAGTTGCAGTCATGTCAACAGGGAATGAGGTAAAAAAAAAAAAAAATTTACTTTCAAGTAAATGTATTTCTGACATCCATTCTGTTTAGAGTTGTAGATCTAACCCAAAATGTTGTCAGTTAACATTCCTTGTGTCCATATTGAAGATTTGTCTCAGTTTCTTCCTCTATAATCTCATGGGTTTAGAGAAATTGATCCCTGAGACCCCTTCCAGTTAATATGGATGATCCTTTGACAAGATGATCTTCTAACAGGAAAGTTGTAGAGTGATTTTGAGGTAGTTTGGGTTAAAGAAAATAAGACTATTACCCATGCAATTAGAAATTAGATGTTCAGAAACAGAACATTCATTAGAATAAAGTATTAAAAACCACTGGCCTCTGTGTAACCATTACATCTTTTAGAAGAAACATAAATTGTCACTTGGAAGCTATGTATACTTGATTTTGTATTTTCAACACTTAGGCCACACCACTAGTGTACTCATTCACCTTTCTATTGAGACATCTATTGGACAATCCCTGGGCAGGGAGTCATGCTGTCAGGACACTACCACAGCTAGCCCTTCTCCCTCTCAAAAGACCGTATGATTTAATCATTAAGAGTAGATTGTTGTATATCTAACATATGTAGGACTGCTTGCCATCTAGGGGAAGGGGTGGAGGGAGGGAGGGGAAAAATCGGAACAGAAACGAGTGCAAGGGATAATGTTGGAAAAAAATTACCCTGGCATGGATTCTGTCAATATAAAGTTATTATTAAATAAAATAAAATAAAATATTTTTTAAAAAGAGTAGATTGTTGTTTAGTCTTCCTCTCTTAAAGGCAGCACGTTCTTCTAATGTGTCAAAATGCTGCTTCAAGCCTAATTCAGGAAATTGGGTAAAGTGCGCATTGGTTCTTCTTTTGCATGGAATGTGTCTTGTTTCAGTAAGGGATTTCTGGGGCTGTCTAGTTTTCACTTCTGGAAACTTTAAATTTTATAGTAAAGTTAACAAAAACTGCTTGGTACATAATAAATGCTTCCTACATGCTTGTTGACTTACTAGCAAGACAATTTTTTTAAAAATTTTAATATTAAAGATATTACACATTTGACATATAAGAGGGATATCTTTTAGAGAAAAAAACTATGTGGTTTGAAAAATCTTTATTTTTTCTTATTATCATTATTTTTAATGTCTAAAATCCTGGATATGATTTACCCTATGGCTTTTCCCCTGGAACAAAAAAAAAATCTCTTCTTATGTGGCTAAAAAGGTAAAATTCACATTCCACATTTGTTTAGTTCCTAATGGCTGTGCTCATTTTTTCCCCAATATTATCTATTGACTTCTAACCTTCTAGGATCAAGGAACAAGAATTATATCAGCCTTACCTACATAGTAAAGGAGAAGCTAGATGAGTTTCTTATTCCATGGATCAAATAATTTAAATACAGTGTTCAGAATCAGGAATTAGGTTTAATACAACTTACAAGAACCTCATATCTGTGTCTTTGTAGATTGTTTAAAAATATTTTATACCCAATTTAGCATTTTCCAAAGCTGTTCCATGGAACAGTGGTGTTTTGCATGATGTGTCTAGGCATTCCATGAGAAATTATTGATACTAATGCTATTTGCTCTATCAAACATTAAGTATGCCATTTTGTGTGTCAGACTATTTATTGTACTTACCTACAATTGTACATACACACTCATCTTTTGTATGTGTCTTTGATTTTTTTTTAATCCCACATATAGGACTTTACATTTATCATTATTCAATTCTATCTTACTATTATATTTGTTAGTGTATATTATCTCATATGCTAAATTATCTGTTATCATCTTATATACTCGATTATAAGTTCTTTGATATCTGGGAGTGTGTCTTCTCTTTGTTATTCCCCTGATAGCTAGCACAGTGTGCTGAATCAAGGAAGAGTTTGTTGTACGATTTAATTCAACAGATCTTTATTAAATACATACTGTGTATAAGGCTATGTCCTGAGCTCAAGGTGCTCAAGGTACACAGAAACAAAAATGAAAGTCCCTACCCTCAAGACTATGAGAATAACAAAAGGTGTATTAATAATGTTAACAATAATCACTAACTTATGGTAGCAAGCAAGCAAGCAATGGGGTTCACAGAAGAAGGAAAAAGATAATCTTCTAAGAAATGTTCTTATGTGTCTTGAGGTGCCATATCTGTTTATCTCTTTAGCGACATATTGTCTCCATAAAAGAATTTACGTTCTATAAAGGCAGACAGACACTGTTATATATTTTTATATCCTTGGTGCATTTAATAAATTTTGATGGATTGAATCATCACTCACAGAGCATGACATGTTAGATTTCATACAAAGTAGATTTTATATATTTTCTATTACTGGCTACATATATTACATTTTTACTCTTTGCCAATACTTCTCAAATATATTTACTGCCTTTGGGCCAAGAGACCCCATCTATATCATCTTCAGTTTTTAGTCCAATTTTAAAAAATCATCATGAAGCATTTCCGTGACCATGGATCACTAAGCCTTGGGTAATATCTCTTGCCTTCTTATCATCTGGGTAGGATTGTTTGTACCCTGCTGCAGTCTTCATTACAAAGCTCTGATTTCTTCCATTCTCTTACTGTCAAATTGTGTTCAAAGGAACTAAACTTAAGTTCCCTGAGGATGATATTCCTGTTTCCTTACCTATGAAACAGTTCATAGACAGTCATGTTGTAGTTGCACTTGCCACCAAAGATAATTAAGACAGAGAAGACTGATTCAGTGCGACAACATTTACTAGCACCAAAAACATTCTCTGAAGTCCTAGATTTTCAGCTACTTTTTCTTGTGTGAGTACTCCCACTACCTAGGTATTATTCTTTTCATCCTTTTCTTGAGAAATTATACAGGATTTTTGATGCTTAGATTTTATGTGACAGACCATCAATATATTCACACTGATTTTCCCTGATCAATTATGACTTCATAATTGGCCAACACATCTAATCAATTCTAAAGTGGCCCTAGCCAATTTAGCATTAGTTAAAATATAAATTAGTGGATTATTGATCATCTGTATTTGGAATCAAGTTTGGTACATCAGTCTTAGAACTTAGTAGCGTCATCTTACTTCAAAGCCAAGAAATTTAATTTAACTTAATTTGATAGGATAAATTTTTCTCATTGTCATTCAGACCTTATTGGGTAAATGCAGTAGACTTCTAGTATTCATTACTGTACTGGTATAAAATTGTTTTTAAGCCCCCTAGCCTGTCTTCATTGGCTTGCTTCACTGAATTGTTCAGTCTATAAAAGCTAATACCGATGTATCTTTGAGGTAGTTAAAACATATCCTCAAATATCTTCTCACACCTATCATACTATTGATCTTTAAACTGTACCAGAGGGTTCAGAAATGATGTCTCTCCTTTGCCTTTCTTGGTTTTTTAATAAGGCCACAGATCTCAAGCCAGAAATTGATCTCAGAGACCATCTAGTCTAACCACCACATTTTACAGATGAGAAAATTGAGGTCCAGGGAGATTAAAGAGGCTTATTGTAAGTTACATGTGAGGAAAGTGTCAGAAACAAGATTTGAACTGAAGTTGTCTAACTCGCATCAATGTTCTTTCTGCTATACCACACCTCTCTACCTCATCCACATAACCGTGAATGAAATCACTTTGAAAAAATGAAATTATAACCTATGTGCTTGTCAGATTTTGCAGAAAGGAGACTTTATAAATTGGCAGTTTCAGACCAGTAACCCCAACTCATCTAAAACCTTCAACATTCTCTTCTAACATCTTTCTTCATTCTATTCTAACTTTTTCCTCATTCTCTTCTAATATCTTTCCAAATACATTGAGACCATCCAAATGCACCAAGTCCTTCAAGATGGGTTTGTGTCATCCACTAATTTTTTTCCATAACCACAAAAAGTTGTAGGAACCCAAGAAATCTCATGTACTCAAATTAGCTGGACCCCAGTGAACAGATTAAGACTATCTTTTCTATATCAGACTATGCTCAGATAATTATATAGTATCTACAGCTCAGGTTCAACACAGAAATCCACTGGTTCCAAGGAAGACATTCAAAGCCATGCTGAAGCTGGAATCGTATACTGAAATATCTTAGATATCTTATTCTTCTCTACCCTCCTATAAGTGAAGCAAATGGATTCTGGGACTCCATGGTTATGCCAGTATTTTCCTGAGGCCACCCACTTCAGAGAAAGCATTTTTATTAACTTGCTGATCCAATGGTCAAGTTATTGAAGTAGAGTGAGAGCATGTCAGTTCTCATACTCAGTGAATAGTGAACTCCTGATTACAGTCCTCTATAAAAATTTCTTCACCTTAGCATTAAAACAGAAGCCTTCTCTCCTTTTCATTAAGAGATAAATAGAAACTTCCTTCATTTGCTTGATGAGGAAATTGGATTATATGGCTTCCATGGTCCCTTCTACCTCAGGATGAATGAATGATCTTATAATCCTAATAATTGACAGATCTATTAAATGCCCCTCTGCCTTCAAGGCATAATATTTTAAAGGTCATCATTTATCTCTGACTCTTAATTGCACGACAAATACAAATAATTTATCCTCATGCTCTTTGCTTTACTGAGTTAGCTTTTGCAATAATGTCAATAAGAGCATAAGGATATTTTTTGCCATCTTTATCAATATCTTTAGACATGCATTATACCAAACAGGGTGAATAGGAACTTGTTTCTTATATTAAGAAAGGGACTCCTCATATATATATAAAACAAACAAATGTTATTAACCACTGAAAATCAAAATCCTGTACCTGGTCATCCAGAGCTGCCTTTCTTCAGAAATAATCTTTCCCCATTTAAAAAATGAATTTAGCCATATTTCCATAGCCAAAAAAAAAAAAAAAAAACCTGTCAACTTAATACCAAATATACTGGGATTAATGATTCAGGGTCAAGGCCTAAAATATAACCAGGCACTTGTGAATCATTAATTGCAATTTTTAAATTAGTTTACTAATTAAGAGATTAAAAGAATCAAAAGAATATAAAACATTATTCCCTTCTACTTCCATATTCACCAGGTCTGAAACTTAAGAAGAGATTTACCACAATTTATAAGAACTCCCGCATATTCTTTGACATAGTTCCACACCCCACCTTATCCCAACCTAGAGCTTCATATATCAGATCATGGGGCAGAAGTACTGAAAAACCAAGAGAAAGAAAAGCTGAGGGGTAGAATGAAAAGTCAGAGAATTCAAATCTACTTAATGGCCTTGAGGAGGGGACAGGAAATGTAGAGAATTAGGGTAATTATAAAAACAATGTCTGGGAAGGATAATTTGGGCATGTTTGAAAGTGAGCTAATGGATTATACTGGCTGCAGTCTCTTCTCTCCCCATTTTGACCTAGGATACATAAGTTTACTTCTACAGTAGTCTCTTTCTCAAAACACTTGACCTTTGGAACTATCTCTAATCATACTTAGCTAAATCCTTCTCCTATCACATGCTGCTAAAAGGAGCTTGAAGGAAGGCACAAAATTGTCGATTGAATCCACTACAAATTTGTCTTCTAATATCAAGTGGACTCTCAACTTCATCTAGTGTATCTTTGGTTATATATACTCTATCTCATATAGCTATCTGTATTCTATATTGATTCAGTTCTTCTCTAAGCATTTTCTTCTAACTTATTCACCCCAGGAGCCATCCCAAAACTTCTCTTTCCTCTTGCTTCCCACTGCATCCCTCCTCTACTCTTCAGCTGAGAACCTTCTCCCACACTTCATTGAAAAAAAAAAATGGGACTATTCAACAGAACTGCCTTCTCTTCTCCTCACCTCATATTCCTCTGACAACATTCCTCACTATCTCCTCCTTCACTCCATCTCTGATTAAACCAGCCCCCTGCCATTTACCTTGGCCCTAGCCCTATCTATTTTCTCCAGCAGCTAACTCAGGAGTTCCTAAATTGAATGGATGAACTCCCCCAAATTATGTTCTCTAAGCCATCCAACAACAGGATTGGACAGCAAGAGGATAGCTAAAGTAGACAGTTGAAAGACATATTGGACCAAGCTGACTTCAAAGGAAGGGCCATTAAAAGGGTATGTTATTTTAAAAGAGACCATGCAAAATAACAATGCATGAATCTTAATGACATACATAGATCATGTATGCCATGTATTCATATATATCTACCAAACAATCATAGAGACACAGTAGAAAATACTATGGAGTTAGATTTCTGACATTTACCACTTGTGTGATGTTGGCCAAGTCATTTGACCTCCTTAGGGCTGTTTCCTCATTTATAAAATGATGGTGCTGAATTACATTACTCTTGAGGTCCTTTCTAGATCTAGATTTATGATGCTGTAATTCTAATTAATCAGTCACTTAGTAAACATTTATTAAGCATCTACTATGTATCTAGCAATGTGCTAAACACTAAAGATACAAAAAAAAAAAAAAAAGGAAAAGACAGCCATTGTCAGAGAATATCTTAAAGAATCTTAAATTCTGAAATCTTAAAGAAAAATCAGTCCTGCAAGGATACACAGATTTTAAAAAAATAATAAAACAGTAGGATGCTTAGCACCTCACTATTAAAATTTGATAAATCCAGCAAAAATACAAGAAAGAAATCACTGAGCTAAATAATAGTATTAAACAAATTAGATTTAATAGATATATGGAAAGAACCCTATGAGAAAAGCAAAGAATATGCCTTTTCTCCAGGGATCATAAAAGAAAAATCTTAGAAAATCAGGTATTTTATACACATTTGTAGCCAATAATGAATATAACTAGTTGCAGGTGATGACATAATGAAAATAAGATAAATGTCCATATGGACACTAAAATTTGATATATAATGAATGAATAAGAAAATTATAAAAGCAATAGCAGAAGTACATAAAAATATCACTAATATAGACACTACATGTCAGAATCTATAAGACGCAGCCCAAATATTATTCAGAAGCACATTGATATAATGCTTATATCAATAAAAAAGAGCAAAAATTAATAAAATGACCCTGTTTTTTAAAAAAGCCAGCTAGGTGGTGCAGTGGATAGAGCACCAGCCCTGAAGTCAGGAGAACCAGAGTTCAACTCTGATCTCATATACTTAATACTTCCTAGCTGTGTGACTCTGGGTAAGTCACTTAAACCCCAGTTGCCTAAGCAAAAAAAAAAAAAAAAAAAAAAAAAACTTAGAAAAGAAAGAAAGCAACAATCCAAGAGAAAATCAAATAATGATTATAATAAGAGAAAAAATAACTGAGATAAGAGTAAAGATACTTGCAACTGAGAAATAAGAAATATTTAAAACGATAAATCCAACAATAGCTTTTTTTTAAATAGCAAAATAAAAAAATTTAATGAATAATTGAATGTCTAAATTTTAATTAGCATGTCTAAATTTAAAAAGTAAAATGAACTATTGAAGAAATACAAAATTATTAGAAATTACAAAATACAGCTTTAGGATAATTAATTTCGTAAGCAAAATATATGAATGAATATTTGCAGTACTATAAAATACTACAACCAAGAAAATAAGCAATGAATGCTCTGAATCAAGAGCTTTTCACCTTTTTCTATATGTTATTTGGCATAGTGAAGTCTATGGATCCTTTTAGAGAATGTTTTCAAAAATATATAAAATCAAATTCACAATTTTACAAAGAAAACCAATTATATTGAAATAGTTATTAAACACTTTGCAAACTAACTTTAAAATGCTGTTAGAAAAATCAGCTAGCTAGCTAGAAGAACAGTTTATTTAGAACAAGGCTTCTTTACCTAGGATCCATGAACTTTTTTTTAATGTTTTAGTAACTGTTTTAGTAGTATTTTATACTACTGCAAATATTCGTTTATACCTTTTAGTCTCTAAACACAAAGTATCTGCCCAATATGCTGGGCACTGCTTTTTCCTCAACATTGCAAGTATTATAGGGGAGAGGGAAGAGACTTCATGGAATATTTATCAATTATCCTTTACTTTCATCATATGACTAGCCCATTTTTTTGCTCATATATTTTCTCGATAAAATCTTTTAATTCAATTTTCTTTCATAATTCCTTCCTTTTAACCTACTATGTGCTTCTCTGTTATCATTTGGATGATGTTTATTTAGTTTGATTACTGCCATGCTCTGTGAATCATAGAAAACCACAGCAGTGCTAGAATATTAGTATTTTTTAATTAAAACTTTTTATTTACAAAGCATATATATGGGTAATTTTTCCAATATTGACTCTTGCAAAACTTTGTGTTCCATATTTTTCCCTTCCTTCCCCCACTCCCTCCCCTAGCTAGCAGATAGTCCAATACATGTTAAATATGTTGAAATACAAGTTAAATCCAATATATGTATACATATTTACATAGTTATCTTGCTGCATAATAAAGATCAGATCAAGAAGAAAGAAAAAGAAAAACTGAGAAAGAAAACAAAATGCAAGCAAACAACAACAGAAAGAGTGAAAATGCTTTGTTGTATTCCATACTCAGTTCCTATGTTCTCTCTCTGGGTATAGATGGCTCTCTTCATCACTGAACAATTGGAATTGGTTTGAATCATCTCATTGTTGAAGAGAGCCACGTCCATCAGAATTGATCATCGTATTACAGTCTTGTTGCCACGTGTAATGATTTCCTGGTTCTGCTCATTTCCCTTAGTATCAGTTCATGTAAGTCTCTCCAAGCCTCTCTGAAATTATCCTGCTGGTCGTTCAGATACCATAATTTATTCAGCCATTTTTCAGCTGATGGGCATCCACTCTGTTTCCAGTTTCTTGCTGCTAAAAAGAGGGCTGCCACAAACATTTTTGCACATGTGGGTCCCTTTCCCTCCTTTAAGATCTCTTTGGGATATAAGCCCAGCAGAAACATTGCTGGATTAAAGTTAACTTTTTGAGCATAGTTCCAGATTAAATAGTTAGATCCATTCACAGTTTCACCAAGTATGTATCAGTGTCCTAGCTTTCCCACATCCCCTTCAATATTCTTCATTATTTTTTCCTGTCATCTTAGCCAATCTGAGAGGTGTGTAGTGGTATCTCAGAGTGGTCTTATTTTGCATTTCTCTGATCAATAGTGATTTGGAATATTAGTTATTTTTAAATGAATCTTAGAATCAAGAAGAAATTTGGAATTATTAAAGAACTTTGAAACTGCCCAAAGGCAATCCAGGCAGTTTTCCTTTTCAATTCTAGGCTCAACTCATTATCAATATAAAGAATGTTATCAAATTTTTAATAGAAAAGAAAAATTAAAAAGACCAATCACATAGTAAGAACGAGGGATAGAGTCTATGATATAAAAATAATTTGAGAATGTAACCTCTTTGGAGGATTTATGAGAGAATGTGATTCTCAGGGATGTATATGGCCTATAATTTAATTCATTTCAATGATTAAGGTGCCTTTTATGTACCAGCCACCAAAAACAGATAAAAATGAAAATATACCTTGCCTACAAGGAGCTTATATCCTACAGATATCAGATAAACAAATACCAAATATTTGCAGAGTGATTTCAAGAAAGGAATGTTAACAACTGGTGATATCAGAAAGTAGCAGTCTTAGCTGGTATTTGAATGAATCTAGGAATTCCAAGAGGCATAAATGAGATAGAAAAATATTCTAAGCATGGCAGATGGCCTTTTCCTAGGCTTTGTGTAATGTCCAGGCAAGCTTTCTGGTAGGCCTCAGAATCAGCCTGAAGCTTTGAGCTTAGTGGCGGAGTGAAATGAAGGAGGCAGTAGAACAGTCACCACATCCTTGGTCAAAGATGGAGTCTGGACTCTGGAGTCTGGAGCCTGAAGTCTTCTCTGTGGCTGAGATCACTATGCCCAAGAAAGCCCTCTGTCTCTGGGACTCCCTTAAATACCCCAGCATGACTACATCACCATACCACACTGGACATGGGCAGCTGTAGACTATCACATCACCATATTACCCTAAGCATAAGCCAACTAGATTGACCACATCATTACATTACAGCATGTATGTGCTTAAAGAACCACCATGTCACACCTTAACTTAGCTGGTACTTAACTACAAGCACCCTGCTGTTTTAAGATTCAAGTACACCCTTCCAGAGTTCCAGCCACTACACTTTGAATGATGAGATAAAATGCTGTAAACAGGAAATAATGATATGCACCATGGCAATACTTTTGTCAATGAGATCACACTGTCTGAGGAGTGTTGAGTGTTAGTGGGACAAAAGCCAAGCTGCAGTGATGTTTGAGAAATGAAGAGAGAGTGTGGAGGAGCAACCCAATCTTAAAGAAAGTAGATTTGCATTGGCAAAGTGATTGGCAATAAGGAGGTTTTTCAAGTAAAGGCAAACAATACAATCAAAAAGTACAAATAAGACAGTGATATAATAAAAACTATATTTGAGCAAGAATATTCTAGCAGTTGTAATGCCAGTAGATACACAGGAATTAGTGAGATTGGAGAAAAAGAGATGCATCATAAACAGTCTTTGGGATCATGACATAAGGATGGTATGAAGTGGGTTTTTAGCAATAGATAGAAAGGAGTCAGATCATTATGGGGAAAGGATTAAAATTATTTGCTCATTTACTAATTATAGGAAAGGAGAGAAAAAGAAGAATCATGAAAATCCAAGTTTTCATAGGAAAAATAGTGATGACACTGAAAATAATCAAAAAGTTGAAAAAGATTATCATTTTGGGAGAGGGAAGGGCAATGTTAAGACTGAATTGTTTTCCAACAACATGTTGAAAATGCTTTAGTGACAAGACCTCTTAAATCCCTCAGACTTATTATCCTTAAATCAGAAGATCCTCACAAAGATGAGCTAACTTCAAACAAGCCAATTAGTCTGGAATTTTCCCCAAAAGTATAACAGAAAATCAGAAATATGAAGTAGATAGAGGACAAAAAGTCAGACAAATTTTTGTGAACCTATGGTTATAACAAACTTAAATCTTCTGATATTTGAAATAGTGATAAAAGTTTTCATTGAAAATACCTACAAAAGGGGCCGCTAGGTGACACGGTGGATAGAGCACCAGCCCTGAAGTCAGGAGGACCCAAGTTCAAATCTGGTCTCAGACACTTAATACTTCCTAGCTGTGTGACCCTGGGCAAATCACTTTAACACCAATTGTCTCAGCTGAAAAAAGAAAATACCTACAAAAAAGTAGTGGAGTGAAGTAATTTTTGTAATGCTCTCCTCCCAAAACTCTCTAAAGAACTTTTAAAAATGCATCAAATCAAATTCTTAGTGGGATATATAATAAAAAGTCACAGAGAATTATTCTTCAAATCCAGGAAAGCATGGAGGAGATGAGGGGAGAAGAGAGACAGGCAAACAGAGGGATAGAGATGGGGGGAAAGAAAAAAGGTCTGTGGACAATGGGTTTGGGGTTAGCCTGGTGCACAATGTGGTAAAAAAAAAAAAAAATAGCAGCAGCAATACCAGGAACACCCAACATACAAGGACAGTAAGGAGACTGAACACTTGGTCCGAAAGAAATTATAGGAGACTCTTGAACTAGCACTGATTAAAGGCCCAGGCATAATTTAGCATCTCCTTCACCTATTAACTAATTCTAGGGCCTCATTTCCAGAGCAGAGAAGAGTTGTGGTCAAGAAAGAACAGGACCCCTACCTAAGTAGGGACCAGAATGCAGACCAAAAAGACAATTACTTCAGACCATTCTCTAGAGCTTACCAATTTGAAAGCACCAAAATCTTACAGGCCCCAGAAATAGCTGTGAAAATGTCAAAAAGACAAAAGACATAAAATTGCTCAAGCAATTCATCCCTCCCAAACATAACCAAGAGCCTAACTAAGAAATAGGTTAGGAAAATGAGCAAACAATAGAAGAACAACAACAATCTGACCATAAAATGCTACTATGATAAAATGGAATCTCAAAACACAAATTCAGAAGATTCCTTGAAAACGTTTTAAAAGATATGAAATCTCAATGAAAAAAACAGCCCCTTAAAAATATAATTGGTTTACTAGAAGCTGAAGACTTCATAAGACATCAAGAAACAATGAAAGACTGAAAAAGTAGAAGAAAATGTTTTTTTCAGAGTAAAAACAACTGATATGGAAAATAGATCAAAGGGAGACAAGTTAAGAATAAGTGGAATATTTTAAAGTCATGATCAAAAAAAGAGAGAAATTATACTGACCAGACATTTTAGAATTAGAGGACAAAATAGAAATCGAAAGAATTACTGATCACCTCCTGAAAGAGATCCCAAAATGAAAACTCCCAGAAATATTAGAACCAATTCCATAGTACTTGGGTTAAGAAAATACAGTAAGTAGCCAAAAAGAAGTACTTCAGATACTGTGGAAGAAAATTTGGAACTATGCCCAAAGTGCTATTAAACTCTGAATATCCTTTGAGTCAGCAATATACCACTACTAAGTCTATATCACAAGGATATCAGAGAATAAGGAAAAGGATCAAATGTACAAAAATATTTATAGCAGTTCTTTTTATAGTGGTAACGAATTGGAAACTTAGGACATGCCTATCAATTGGGAATGACTGAACAAGATATGATATATGATTTTGATTGAACACTATTGTATTTTAAGAAACAATGAAGGGGATAGTTTGGGAAAAACCTAGGAAGACAATGTGAACTGATGAAAAGTGAAGTAAGCAGAATCAGGAAAACAGCCTACACATTAATCGTAATGTTGTAAAGATAAGCAACTGTGAAAGACTTAGTAATTCAGATCAGTACCAAAGGATTCATAATGAAAAATGCTATCCACCTCCAGACAAAGACCTGGTGGTCTCTCACATAGGAAAAAAGAGTATGTACATGTACACAGATAAATAAATAAAAAGTAATTTAAAGAGGAAGAGATTGCTACCTGATTAGGGGGATCAATAAAAAAAGGTTTCACAGAGGAAATGAATCCCAGAAGGACCCTTGAAGGAAAAAAAAGGATTCTGAGAGGAAGAAATGAAGAGGGGGCAAACTCCAGGTGTGTAAGACTGTAGGAGTGAATAAAGAGGGAAATTAGAATGCTCATTTCAGGGAATAACAAATAATCCAGCTTTGCTACATCATTAAATTATGAAAAGAAATCATATGTTTTTGGTTTTGGGTTTTTTTGCTAAGACAATTGGGGGTAAGTGAGTTGCCTAGGGTCACATAGCTAGGAAGTGTTAAGTGTCTGAGATCTGATTTGAACTCGGGTCCTCCTGATTTCAGGGCTGGTGCTTTATCCACTACACTGCCTAGTTGTTAGTTGTTTGGAAAGGGAAGAGGTTTGTAACAGGGAAATCATCAGGAGTCCATCCCAAGAAAATATGCTCAGGGCCTTAATTCGGATGGTGGATACAAATATGTGATGAAAGTAAAATGAATACATGGCAGCAACTAATTGTATATGGAAAATGAGGAGGAGAGAGTCAGGGATGACAAAGATTATGAACCTGGGTTATTAGGAGGGTGAAAGCTCAATGGAAAAGGCACACATATTATTACTGAATATGTACACTGTGGGAGGAGATGCTTGGATGTTTGGTTTGACTTTGAGATTGGGGATAATAAATCCTGTGTTGTCAGGTTCCAATTTGATAACTGTCTCTATTTCACTAGCTACAGAAATGACCTGAGGCAAGAAATGTAAGGGATTTAATAGATGCTGTCTCTAAAACATTTGTTCTCCTGGGGGGGGGGGGGGAAAGATGGTATAAATTCAACATACTATTACATGTAAAAACTTATTTAGAGAAATTCTGCAGTTCCACCAAATTCTGTTATTCTTAAATCTTTTCATTCAGGTCTCCCTCATCCTTAAAAAAAACTTTCACTTTGACCCTGCCATCTCTTCAAATTTATCATCCTATATTTTCTGGCAAACTTCTAGAAAAAGCACCCTATAATCCTTACCTCTGCTTCTTTATATCCCACTCACTTCCCATTCCCTTGTAATATGATTTCCACACCTCAACTGAAACTGTTCTCTCCAGAGTTACCAACAATCCCTTACTTGCTACCCAATGTCTTTTTTCTGAGTTTCATCCTTGTTGACTATTCTGAAGTATCTGACACTGTTGACCACCCCATCCTCCAAGATACTGCTCCTGACCCCAGCTACCCTGCTCCAAGTTTTCATGTTATTGCTCCCTCCTGCTTCTTTTCCTCCCTGTCCAATCATTCCTCCTCAATCTCATTGACTGTGTCATCATCGATGTCTCCCATCCTTTGTGTGAGTGGACCCCAGAATTCTGTTCTGAACCATCCTTCTCTCTCCCCATCTGTCTTGGCAGTTCCATCATTTCCTATGGATTTGATAATTATCTCTATGCAATTATCTTCCAAATCTGTGTAACCAAATTTCATCCTTTTCTTGAACTCTTCTCCCACGTTGCTAGATGCCTGCTATACATCTGGGAAGAGGATAGACACTGAAGTAAGAAGATCTAGGTTCAAAACCTTTTGCAAAACATAACTTCCCTAGACCTCAGTTTTCTTATTGTGAAATGTAGAGCTTAGGCAAGATGGCCTCTGAGGAACTCTCTAGCTGAAAACAGGCCTACTTAACCTGAGGTCCATGGAGAGATTCCTTGGAGGAAAAATTACATCACTAATCTCTAAATGAAATTTAGCATTTCCTTCGATTATAGGCAATAAACTGAGAAGGGGCCCATAGGCTTAACTAGACCTACACAAAAGAAGTTAACCCTTTTTCCAATTCTGCAGTCTATGACAGTTCAGATCCTACCTCTGAGACATGAACACAGCAGCAACTGAGGCCCTGCTCCTGTTTCCTCATTTGATTCTGAATTACTAACTCTAGATCTATGATTCTGTGATTTCCACCTGGGTGTCTCGTATTTATATCAAACACCACATATTCTAGATAAGGATATTTAATAAAAAGATGCCTTGTATTTTTATTAACTAAAACTCAGCACTCTTCTCAGTTTCTCCATCCTTCCTACTATCTAGATTTGCTACCTCAAAGTTATCCTTGACTCTACCCCCCAACCCAGATTCACAGCATAAAGTTGTGAGATCTTTTCAATTCCATCTTCACAATATTTCTTACATGTCTTCCCTTCCCTTCCCTCACATCATCACACTAGTCTAAGTCCTCATCGCTTGCCTTGATCATTGCAATTGTTTCTTAATTGGTCCCTTTGCATCCAACTGGTCCAACTCATCCTTTGTGAAGCTGTCAGGCAGATATCACTCATGCAGAATTTGATCCTCCTCAAAAAACTTCTGGGGCTCCATTTTGCCTTTGTTATCAAATACAAACTCATTCAAAATCCTTTGTAATCCAGATCTAACCGATCTTTCCAGACTTATTTCATATTGCTCCCTCTCACAGAGAAGTTATATGGTGTAGCAGATCAAGAAAAACCAAGAAAACTTGGGTTTGAGTTCCAGGTCTGACACACTTGCTTTGTGGCTTTAGAGAAGTCCCTTAGGCTATCAGTGGTCTAGGTAAGTCTCTAAGACTATAAGTTTCAGAGAAACTGCTGGCCGGTAAAACCAAGTTTTCCCAATCTTAGAGTCCCCTATACCAGTGAAATCACAGGTTCAGCTCTTAACCTGATCCTTTTTTCCTTCCACTCTAAGTTCCAACCAAATTGGTTGATTTGCTATAACCACAAATAGTATTTCACCTCCTTTGGTATCTTTGTATAGGATTTCCCCAAAGGTATTATTCTTCTTTATCACCTTCATTTCCTGGAACCAGTCTCCCTTCAAGATTCATCCCAAAGGTACCTCCTACATAAGGCCCTTCCTGAACCTTGTAGTTGTTGCTGTTTTCCCAAACTCCCAAATTACTTTGTATTTACTTAGTATATATTCTGAATTGACTCATTTACAAAACAGTATTTCATTTCAGAATATGAGCAGTGGAAGCTCAGAGCTTATTCAGTTACATGTATCTATCAGAGGAGAATGGGTGTACTCAATGACAACTGCACCCTTCAAGGAAACATTATCATAAGAGATTAATTGGTGGGGTTTTGTCTTTTTTTCGGGGGGGTGGTTTGTAGTTGCTGAATCCTGAAGATGACCTCTTACCAGGAAAGATTCGAGACAGCAATCGTTCAACTCTCCTAGCAACAATTCAGGAACATGGCTACCCAACCATCAACTTGGGAATTGTAGGCGACAAGTGAGTATTGAATGTTAATTTGACAAGTTAAACATTGTGCAAATATGGCTCTTTAGAATATCAGTGGAGTTTAACTCAAAGAAGTAAGAAAAAGAAAATTATTTAAATGTTTTAACTTATGTAAGTCTGGGAACTAAAGCTGTATAGAGATATCATTATCTTTTAGGGATTTTTTCTTCCCAGGAGGTAGCTATTGTAGAAAAAAAAAAGAAAAGAAAAGAAAAGAAAACTCTGTATTGCTGTGAATTTTAGCGTTACAAAAATATTTATGTTAATAGTGTTGGCTTTCTCTGCCTCCTCCTCTAAAAGTCAGTAATGTTTTTACAACTCATTCCTGTGCTTCCTGCAATAAGGCCCAGGGAGAGAGCAGGTAAGTAAAGTAAAGAGGATTTCAGTGCTAGCACTCAGGATTTTTTAAAAATTTGAATTTATAATCCCTAAGCATTCCAGTTCTTTCAGTATTTACTTTTGAGTCCTTGAAACATGCAACTACATTGACACTTAAAAAACTACTCATTTCTTTTCTCATTTCACTCTTTACAGTCATCTTTTCTCCACATTTTTCTAAGATTATTTCTTATGCAGGTCATTTCCTTCGACAGTTGTTTGACCTTTGAAAACCTTGGCATTTATTTCAACTTTGATATTTATTTTAGAACTGCTCTATAACTGAGTACTAGCTCAGAGTCTTGTACTCAATGTGGGCCTGACTTGGTATCACTAGGTTCCAAGCCCGTGAACTTTAAATAACTTTAACCCTAACCAGCTGTAATGAAAAGAACCAGTTACAGAAAAACTGTGTGAATTTTGGGTTGGCCAGCAACCAATCCTTCTTTCACACCAGTTTTCAGCCCTTGGAAACTATGTGTTAATGCAAACAGTTTCAAGAAAGATAAAATCAGTTGCTAAGTAGAAGAAGAAAAATGTCTGAAGTACAAAAAATAATAATAATAAATCGTGAAATACATAGCCATGAAATAGCAAAAATAAGGCTATCAGATTAATTTGTGTCTCTTTCCTAATCAACACTATCTCAAAGCCCACAGGATTCCCTCTGTCCTAATTTAAAGCACAAAAATGAGTTTGAATAAGTACCTTTTTTCCTTAACAATGAGACACATGCATCCTTGCTCTTTTTGTCTAATTGCTTTGTCTTCCAAAACACTTTTAATCACTTACCATACTGCCATCAAAAAACAAAAAACACCTGTAAGTTTGATTTTAAACGAGTGCTCGCCAGTAAAAAAACTCATGTCGACATTGGTGCTTTATTTTATGAAGCTAGCATTGTGGAAGTATTCAGTTTTCACAGGCAAAAAAAGTTCATACAGTGCTCTGAAGAATATTCTCTAGTATCTTACACATGGTAAGGGCCAGCAGGGAGAGCAGGGAAAACAGGTTAAAAAATAAAATCAAAAACAGCACCCAGACTTCAATGGTAAGCTTACTTTTTGGTGTTCCTCATATGAAATGAGTTGTTTAAAAAAAAAAAAAAAAAAAAAAAAAGCTGGAGCTTATCTGTGCATTCTCATTCTCAGGCTTGAAAAGTCCCAGGATAAACAAAGAAATAACTAGATTAACATATATAGGACTGCTTGCCATCTTGGGGAAGGGGAAAATCGAAACATAAGCGAGTGCAAGGGATAATGTTGTAAAAAAATTACCCTGGCATGGATTCTGTCAATATAAAGTTATTATTAAATAAAATAAAATTAAAAAAAAAGAAATAACTAGATTAAAATGTAGAGGTGAAAAATGAATCCACCCAGTAACAAAAGGAAAATAATTTATAAGTACTCTAATGGGAATCTGTATGAATTTAGATTAAATTCTTGTTTCTGTTGTTAAAGTCATTTGGTATTCTATGAAGGTTGCCTTCCTCCTCTTTTTAGCTACCTTTGCAGCTGTATGCTAATGAGAACAAATAACATTACATAGAAGCTACCATGTAAAGCCCACTAGGGAAAACCTGAAGAGGGCTGGGACAGTCTATCTGCAAAATGAGAAGAGAAACAGTGTCCAAGTGTTCACCAGCTTTACCCAGCTGTGGCTAAGAGAGACAGAAAAAGGAGCAACATTAAATAAATTTAAACTGTTTTTCAAACCCAGGGAGATTATATTTCTCACCCAAAGAAGTCTCTAGTTTTCAGTGTATATTCCAAGAATTATAAGGTCAGATAAGATAGTATATGTACATGCTTTAAAGCTCTATGTTAATGTTAGCTATTATTAGCATCTTAGAGTAGGAAGGAATTTTTAAGGTGATATAATCCAACCCCTACTGATCCAATTCAAAAAAATCTGCATGCAACATCCCTAATGGATGGTCTGGGATTTCACTGTCTGAGAGTGGTCTATTACATTTTTTTTTTACAACTCTTAATTGCTAGAAATTTTTTCCTTATGTTTAAACCAGTTTGCCTTTCTATAATTTCCACATACCAATCCTAGATCTTACTTCCTTTTTCTCCTCATCATAGGAGCTTCACTTCCACCACATACTAAGTGTGTCACCTCCAGCAAATAATTTCCGATTCCTATCTCATCTACAAAGTTGCAGGTTAAATTACATAACCTATGAGTTATCTTCCACTTCTAAATTCCTGTACTTCCATCTGCTTTGTCTTGTATAAATGCTGTTTGTTTTTCCTTTATCTATGAAATACTTAGCAATTGCCCTTATTAGATTTCAAACTTTTCTAACCTGACTAGTATTACTAAGGTAGTTAGTAAAGCAGCAACTACTCTTACCAAATTGATATTGTCAAATACTTTTAATACATATTTTCAAAACCTACTTATATAACAATAAACTTTGGATAGAAAACACCATCTTCATCCAGAAAAAAAAAAAAAAAAACTGTAGAAATTGAATGTAAACCAACACGTCTATGTTCACTTCTTTTTTCTGTTTTTTTTCCTCTCATGATTTTTCCCTTTTATTCTGATTTTCCACTTCCAATATGATTCATAAAGAAATGTATATTTAAAAAATAAATAATGTATAATAAAATAATAAAAAGAATAAAATTTTTTAAAACTTGCTTATAAATAATTCATCTTGAATTTATACAAAAACTTTATAAGTGTGCACACAAAATTTTAACAAGCATTTTAGTGTACATAGCAAAATATGTTGCACATAGTAAGCACTTAATTCACATTTATGAGCTTTAAAAATATTTTCCTCACAATAACTATGAGGAAAGTGAAAATAATGTTATTCCCTTTTTATATTTGAAAACTGAGACACAGAAGCTAACTGACTTGCTTCAGTAATAAATGTCAGAGACAAGAATTGAACTCAGATCTTTTGATTCTACAATTTTCATGGTATTTTACAACCTCTTTATATTAATAAATGTTGAATCGTATTTGAGAGGAATTATTTACTACAAACGCTTATACTCAGTACAAAATTTAGTTTTTTATATAATCTAGCAAAATTAGCGGGAAATTTCATTAGCAAAGAAACTGTGGATGTCCTGATGTCTATTGCAGTCAATCCAACTTGCTTTGTTGAGATGGACAATATTTAGTCAGTCTTGTGTCAAAGGAGATAGATGATGAAAATGAAAAAACCTCATTATAAGATTTAATTTACTATAATTGACCCCATTATCATTCTTTGTCATCATCAATTTGACTACGTTTCTTATACTTTCCTTTTCTTTAGCTAATGTTATTGTCAGGATACATTTGGGGAAAGGGGAGAGGAGTAAAGTTGATGAGTTTGGTTTTAAACATGGTCAAGTTAGGGACTCCCAGGTACCCTGATAGGACATTCATTAGAGAGAAATGAATCAAAACTATAAATATTGGAAATTATAGGAGGGAAGGGTAGTATATGATCAAAAATGGAAGCAATCATAAAATGTAGAGGCAATAGAGCCTTTCATTATTAAGAGGAAGACTAGAACAATGAACAATTAAGAAGAATGCAGGACTACTTAAAAGCCAAGGAAGAAGAGTTTCAATAAAGAAAGGTTAACCAAGGGTGTCAAGCAGCTAGGTGGAACAGTGGATAGAGCACTGAGCCAGGAATCAGGAAGACTCATCTTCCCGAGTTCAAATCTGACTTCACTTTTATTGACTGTGTCACCCTGGGCAAATCATTTACCCTATTTGCTTAAATTTCCTCATTCTGGAAAATGATCTGGAAAAAGAAATGGACTTTCCAAGAAAACCCCAAAATGGGGTCATAAAGAATTTGACATGACTGAAACAATTCAGCAACAACCAAATAATGTCAAATGCTATGTGATGAAAGAATTTAAAACCTCAGCAAAATCTTCTACCATTTGCAATTAGAAAGTCATTGGTGATTTTAGAAGGCAGGTAGGTATCCTCCCACTTACACTATTTGTGTGCAATAATGTGAGATATACTGTATTGGCAAAACTCCACTATTATGATTTTCCCTAAAATTTGCAAATTATATGACCAGTCAATCAGTTAACATTTGTTAAGTACCTACTATATGTCCAGCACTGTGCTAAGTAATAGGGACTCCAAGATAAAAATCAAATAGTGCCTAATCAGTGGGCAAGGAGTTTAAGCTACCAAGAAGTTTAAATTCATAACCATTTCCAAAATCTTCTACATTATTTGGGCTATTATCATTTTACCGCTAAGGTTTTTTTAAATTTATTTTTGTTGCATTATGCAAAAATTTAAGATGATGTGACCATCTTTAAGGATAATTCTTAAGTTTCATAAGTTAGCTGAATAACCAGGTCTTTCTCTTCATGAAATACAGCCACAACTTGCATCATTTGGCCAAAACTGTACAGTGGGAAATCACTGTTGTATTTGCAAAAGCATTTGCAGTTCTACATAGCTTAAGTGAATCATTTCCAGTTATGTCAAACAACAAAATCACAACTTTGAAATATTAAACTAATCTAGATTGCTATGGTCAATCAATTGTTTATTAAGCCCCTAATAAGTGCCTGGCATTGTGCTGATGCTAGAGATGGAAAGACAAAAGCAATTTATTCACTTTTTGTACTCATTTCCAGGTAAAAAGTAAAAATAAAAATCATTTTTTCCAAGAGGCTTTGCATTAGTAATAGTGTTGTTTGCCTAGTATAGGAAACAGAAATAAGAGTCCAAAAAATTATTCTAGAAAATGAGCTTTCCAGCTCACTTATGACTTCTCTAGGAAGAAAAAGAAAGCTGGGAAATGAGCAGAATATATTAATTTTAACACTGAAATTGTATCTTGAAAAGGCAGTAGCATCCAGGAAAGAAGAGAGGGTAAAAAGGCATATTGAGAAATAGACTTACTTAACCTCTATGAGCACTGATCATTTTACCTTTGACTCCATTTAGTAAATTTTCCTTTAGGGAAATCACTTCCCTGGGCAGGCAGTGAAGGACAGGAACAAGATAAAATAGAAATCTGAGAGGATTTCTAGCTGACAGAATATGGAATGATAAGAAAGACAAAATGAGAAGTGAGAAGGCAGGTTTTTGGGGGAATTAAACATCCAGTTAGCTTTGTTACAAACAGAATTTTGTTACACAGAATTCTGTTGTATTCTCTCTTAGCCAGACTTTCTCACACCTAGATTATAATAATATACATTCATATTCAGTTGTTTTCATAACTTAGATACTCCATAAGTCAAAAACATCTTAAGTTTTCAAATATTAGGTGTCCTAGTATATTTTGATGTTGTTTTCTTGATTGATGTACTTGATTGAAAATGGATAAAAATCAATTTTTTGACCATGTTATATACAATTGTTGTGAGCTTTTTCGTCTCAAAACGCAGCCAGGTGATAAAAGTTCAGATCTTTTATTATCTCCAATATAGCCCGGTTAGCTTAGAGGCCTATCTCTCTGCTTGGTTCCAAGAGCTCTCTCCGAATGTCGCCAAATCCAAAGGTCTGGTCCTTCAGCCTCTGCCTCTGCTTTCTTCAGCCTCCAGCCAGCTCCACTCTTCATGTCATTCCAGTGAAATCTCAACTTGTAGCTTCTTCACTCTGAAGAACTTCCTTGACTGGCCCATTGAAGCTCTATTTATGCTCAAGAGAGGGATTGTGGGTTTTCTCCCATAGTGCTCTCTGGCCCAAAAAGCTTCAAGGGAGGTGTGAACTCATTGAACTCCAATGAGTAAAGGTGTGAACACAGGCCTTGTATTAATTAATTCTACTTAGTACCTTGTTTCAGGTTCTGCCCAAAACATCTTCTTGTAAGATTAGATCAACTCTAATTAGTTAGCAGTTAGTAAGGATTCCAACATACAATAGTTCACTAAAAATACAAGATACTAGTTACTATTATTTTCTAGCATTTGGGTATTCCATCGATATTTTTCTATACTATATAAAATTGGGGAGGCATCTTTCAATCCAGGCTGTAGATAAATAGGCACTTCAGAAATCCAATATCTATAAGACAAGTCTGCCTGCACATCCTGTGCTGTTTTAAGTACTTTCCCCCCTCTGTCACTAAGAAAACTAAATTAGCTTTGGCAAGTCATACTTTCTGATCTTTTTTTTTTTTTTTCAATGAATTATTTCCTCTTCAGTTAGGAAAAAATAGCAGAGGGAATTGTTGCCTCCAAAGGATATATGCTATTGAACGAATCTATAAAGCACTAGGGCTGGACTTTCTGACTGGCTCTTTTATTAAATATTATCAATGGATTGCCTAAAGATTCGGTAAGAGCACTTCCAGAATAAACATTGACCTTGTTTTGTGATATCTATTGTAACAATTTCTCATGGATCCAAATAGCATCTATAGTGCTTAGGAGCCCACAAAAAGGTCCAAATCCATCTTATCTCACTTCACTTCATGGAGAAAAAGTTTCTGAGGACAATGATCCGAGAATGGGGATATAAAGAACCTAGGAACTTTGTAAAGTTTAATTTGAGAGCTTAGAATTTTTTTTTTAATCACTAACCAAGCTCAGCTAATTACATGTGATCATAGATTTAGGGTTGTAAGGAAACTTGGAGGTCATAGGGACTAATACCCTTTCTCACTGATATAACACCAGAGGGCCCTTTCTGGGCCAAAGAAGAGGCTGAGCTATTCTCTTCCATTAAAGGATTCCTAGCTCTCCACCACAGATGCAAACAGGGTTCAGTCCTAGGAGAGCCTAGCCTCTAAAAAAAAAAGAGAATAAGCTGTTTGTCTCAAAGTCTCAGGCTCTTTATATTACTATCATGGAGTCCTTTGGAAAATCACTTAGAGTTTAGATTTGGCTCATGCCTAGAATCTATAAGAGAGTGAAAAGGTACTGCATATACCAGATATTTTGATTGCTCTTGCTACTTTGGGGAGGGAGAATGAAAGGGAGGGGGAGGGGGGTTGTGCATACTTCCTCGATGTATCCCTCCCTCATTGTTGCCCTCACCCCCCTTCCTGGGACAAAGAAATGCTGCATCATTCCAAAGCCCCAAGTTCTTCAGAGCTAAGCCTTGCAAGTGATCTTCCAAAGGGGAGAATGAGCTCAGTTGATTACCTTCCCTGCTGACTACATAAAGAAACAAGACCAATAAGGGAAGTAACTTGCACAAGTTCAAAGGTAGTAAGTGGCAGAGCTGGAGTAGAGCCAGGGTCCCTTGTCTTCAATAGAATATTATACTCTCCTGGAATGTTGGTTTTTAAAATGACATGTTTATGATAGTATTAATTTAGCATTTCACCTTCACCTTGCCAATGCATTGTCCAAACAGTATCTTAAGGTAACTATCTTGTGGTAAGTACCATAAGGTGCTCCTTACAGCTGACATCAACTCAGGAACTCCCCGAGTCAGCCACCCAAATTATTCTCTTCTAATTTTTGCAAGATCACTGAGAAAGAAACATAAATAAGAAAAAGTAGCCAGAGACCCAGGCTCAAGTTCACTTGTGCAACACATATATACAAAACTGCAGTTAGCCCCCTCCTTGTCCTTTTCTAGAAGTCCTAGAGAGAGCGAGACAGAAATAAAGTTACATGCCAAACATTTCAAAGAGAGGATGAGTCACTTTTTTAAAAGTAATTTTCACATTTTTTAAATAACATGTAAAAACAAATGTTAGCTTTCATTTTTTTAAACTGAGTTCCAGGGACAGCTAAGTAGTGTAATGGATCCTCAGTTCCAATCTGGCCTCAGACACTTGATACTTGCTAGCTGTGTGACCCTAGGCAAGTCACTTAACCTTAACACTTGCCTTAACACACATAAAAAATTGAGTTCCAGATTTCCTTTCTGCAATAGCAAACAATTAGATATAAATTATATGTGTACATTGATACAAAACGTATTTCTGTATTAGTTATGTTGCAAAAGAAAACATAAATTTCCCCCCCCTCCCCTGAAAAACAAAAACAACAAAAAAATTCTAAAAGTATGTTTCAATCTGCATTCAGACTACATTAATTCTTTCTCTGGAAGGTGGATAGCATTTTTTATTTTAAATCCTTTGGAATTGTTTTGGATCATTCTTTACTGAAAATAGCTAAGTTATTTACAATTGATCATCTTGAAATATGGTTATTAAGTGTGTTCACTTCATTCTGCATCAGTTTATATAAGTCTTCCCAAGGTTTTTCTGAAAACATCTTGTTTATCATTTTTTTTAACTCAACAGTATTCTACCACAATCACATACTACAACTTGTTCAGCCATTCCTCAATTGATAGGCAGCTCTTCAATTTCCAAATCTTTGCACATAAATAAATAAATAAATAAATGAAAGCTGCTATAACTATTTTGTGCAGATAGGCCCTTTTCCTTTTCCTTTGATCTTTTTGGGATACAGAGCTAGTAGTGGTATTTCTGGGTCAAAAAGTATGCACCATTTATAGCCATTTGAGCATACTCTAAACTGAAGAGGTACCCTCTTTTAAGGAGTACTGAGTTGATTGCTCTTGCTCTTCCTTGATGTATCGTTCTCTCATTGTTGCCCCACTCCCTTCCAGGACAAGAAACTGCTGCATCATTCCAAAGTACCAAGTCCTTCAGGATTAAGCCTTGAACATGACCTTCCAAAGGGGAGGAATGAACTCAATTGATTACCTTCCCTGCTGCCTACATAAGGAAACAAGCCCAATAAGGGAAGTAACTTGTGCAAGTTCAAAGGTAGTAAATGGCAGAGCTGGAGTAGAGCCTTGATCCCCTGTCTTCAAATCCAAGAGTTCTTCCTTCCTCTGCCATACTCCCTAGAGCTTTACCTAAAAGATACCCCAGTAGAGCAATCACATTGACAGGTAATTCAGCTCCCATAGCAAACTTGATGAAGATTAGAAGTTCAATACCAAAGAGAAGTCAATTTGAATTATTGCTAATATGGTACCTTTCAGACAGTTCCTAATTCAGCAGATGGCCATCTGGATTTTTTCACTTCACATTATTATACTATATGAATTTCTATTAGATATCCATTTAGCTTATTAATGAGCATCACTTTGTAATAAAAATTACTTTGATCTAGTTAGTGATCTAGTTAATTAATTGTAATGTTCGGGCTAGCTTTCTGGAGGTTCTCTGGATGGTCTCAGCAGGATGGTCAGAATAGAGTCTAAAGTCTTTATTCTTGAGTCTCAAATCTGTCTCCTTCACAGTCTGTTCACTATGACTGACTGTGTCCCCACTTAATCTCAGCCCTTAAATACCCTATTACAATTACATCATTACAGCATATTGAGTATGTATGAACTAGAGAACCATCACATTACTATACTAAATACTAAATATCTGTAAACTAGAGAACCATTATCTCATCAGTTCCACTGAGTTAACACCTTGTTGTAAGTATCCTTGTTTCAAGTATATTTCTTCAGAGTTCTAGCCCTCTACAGTTAATGGAAACTAAGTTATTCATATTTGAATGTAAATTATTCAATCTAGTTGTTTTCTTCCTAACACTTAACTATGTGAATACATTGAGGAGATGATAGTAAGTATCAATTCAGAGGTAGACCTGCTAAATGGGAGGGCTACAGAAGGGAGTTGAGGCAGCATAACATGGGATCCTGGAAAAGGTACACTGATTCTCTAGAAGAGAATATGAACAGAGTAGTAAGAGAAGAGACTATCACTTTCCAAATTATGTTAGACCAGTGACCAGAGCTTCCTTGACCAATCCTCCTTTTTTCTCCTTTATGTCTCATAGCTCTGAAACTCGAAATAGTTGTTGGAAAGAGTCACAAGCTTGGAGTCACAAAGCTCAAATTCAAATCCCACCTCTGCCCCTTTACTCCCTATATGACTTCCTACATCTTCATTTTCCTATAAAAAGACGGAATCAGTAACTGCCAACTCCTTTCCAGGTCTGGATCTATGCTATATGATACTTTAAGCTCTTCAGTACTTAAAATGTACTTTAAGTAAATTTTATACTAAATAAGCCTTCATGAGTTGACCTCAGACTCCAACCGTCATTTATGGTATTGTTTTAATAGGTAAGTGTCTTGTGAGTTTCAAACAGTTGATTTAGAATTGAACTGTTGAAAATCGATCCTTCTAAAGTCAGGAACTGCTTATGTACAAGGGAAAATTTACAGAGAATCCAACCTATGGACTTGAATTTAAAGTCAGAGCTAGGTTAGAAGTGGGGACATTGGACTTGTAAGTCACTCTATCCCTGGCCTCCAGTTTTCTTCATTTCACTTGTTCATAGAGGCTGAGGAGATTTGGCCATGCCCCAGGGGTCATCTATAAACTATGAAGAGTAAGATTTCAGCTGAATCCCCTGAGAAGCAAGTACAAAGGAAAGCATGAGAGGCCTAATTCTGCTTCCCACAAAGGTAGAGATTTAGTCTCATCTTGAATACATAACCTGAGCCATTGTTTGATCATGTTCATACTAATATAAATATCCAACTGATCCTAGATTTCAGAATTCTAGAACCTTTTCTCTTTTCCTCTCTATAATTTTTATTCATCTTAGAATGTTTTAGCTTATATTTTCTGTTGCAGGTAAAATAGGAAACTAATTAGCAGCTGTTGTCTGTGTGTTTATATTAAATATTTTAAAAATAAATCTGCATTTACTGGCTGAACACTATGTTTGAATTCACAAGAGTGAAACAAATGTGAAGGTATTGCCTTGCATTTTATCATTATGACAAAATTGCCTGCCCAGAAAAAGGGGCAAATTATTATTAAAGAGGCAAATCAACATCAAAAAGTAACAATTCCTCTGAACTGAGAAGTATGTCAATAAATTAGTCTTACTAGAAATCCAAAAAGATATAATGATCTGGAGAAACAATGTCCTTCACACAAAAGGACAAATTATGATGATTAATTCATAATAATTGGAGAAATTACATCCATCCTTAATAATGGCTAAAAATAATAAATAGCACTGAGACAGCTAAATTGTCAGAGTGAATAGATTGCCAAATCTTAGAGTCAGAAGGACCTAAGTTCAAATGAGGCTGCTAATTGAGCTGTGTGACCCTGGGTAAATCACTTAATCCTGTTTGCCCCAGTTTCCTCATCTATAAAATGAGCTGGAGAAGGATATGGCAAATCTCTTCAGTATCTTTGCCAAGAAAACCCCAAATGGGGCCACAAATTGTTAGACATGACTGAAAAACAATTGGACCATTAGGATTTGCAAAGTGCTTTACAAATATTATTTTATCTGATCCTCACAACACCTCTGGTTGGCAGGTGCTATTATCTCTATAACATAATGAAGCAACTGAGATGACTTGCACAGGGTCATGGAGCTAGTCAGAGTCTGAGGCTGCAATTGTGATCTCAGATCTTCCTGGTTCCAAATTCAGCTCTCCATCCACTGAGGCTACCTAGTTGCAAAGATTTTTTTTTTAATATATTTGCCATTTGTGTTCTTTACCTGCTCTTTAAGTGTCAGTGGTTTCTGAATTAGCTAGAATTTGAAGAGGATACATTACTGATTCTCTATTTCCCAAATTAGAGGCAAATGACTTTATCTTCCATTCAATAAGCTAAAAATGTAGTAAGTGGCCCTGTGGTTTGTTCCTTCTCCCAACAGAAAAGTAAAGAGCTGATTCTTTCCAGATCACATCTTTCTCTTCTCCCAGGATGGCTCAGGAGTATGACCTTCCTTTTATTCCTGCTTCCACCCTACCACTGCAGGTCTAACACACCTGGTTCTAATTATAACAGTGTTTGCTCTTTAGCCTAGGGGATAATTGGTCTCACTTTTCTGCTATATATATATATATGAAGAAAGAGAGAGAACATCTTCTGGTGATGATTTTTATTAGTCTTTATAAGTATATATATCTAAAAGATCTTCTACTACAGCTTTAGAAAACCTGAGTAGAGAGAAACCCAAATATTTTGAACAGAGATTTGAATGATTATATTTGAATGATTGACTTGATTAAATTCTGTGAATTTCTAGCTCATCATTTGAATCCTCCTTTCGCAATGTTTTTAGGCAACAAATATAGAAATATTCATCACAAAGAAGTTATGGTTAATCACAGATTTTATATCAAGGGTGATGAGCAAAATTAAAAAAAAAAACTATTATTTGCAGACAATGATAAAAGTAAAAGAGGAGAAGAAGCACTTCACAGATTTCATTCAGTTTTATAGAATAGCTAGACCACCTCTCAGTTAGGGATTTACTAAACAGGGGAGGTAACTTAGCTGTCTTTACAGCCACCTTGACATTGTAACCTTAATCTTCTTTCAAAATACTCATGCTCTTGATAAATGTGGAAATATGTTTAGAAAAATTGCACATATCTAATTTATATTGGATTACTTGCGGGAGAGGGGAGAAAAATTTGGAACACAAGGTTTTGCAAGGATGAATGTTGGAAACTGCCTTTGCATGTATTTTGAAAAACAAAAAAAGTTCCTTTAAAAAAACAATCCACTATGGTAGATCTTCAATTCTTGCTTTATGGTGAGATCTCTAGGCAAGAAGACATTATATCTCCATCTAGACTGTGTTTCACAAAAGACCATGTAGCTATTCTACATCTTTTTTCTATTCAGGCTGTATTCACATAGACTTTTTACAATTATGATAACTAGACAATGTTCCTTGAAGAAGTTAACTCTTTTTAAGTGAGTTGTCTCACACAAAAATGACCCTGATTCTACTATAAGGGGTCATATATTTGCCTTTAACTAGATAATGTGAGATGTCTTAGGTACCCAGGCCACCCCATGTAATCACTAATAAAGAGAACTGTAGAAAATGGGAAAAGAGCCACAGGACAACCAAAGACTACCAAAGGATCCACCAAGCTCTTGGCCACCCAGCCTCCCAGAGATGTCATCCTTGATTTGTCACTCTCTTTTAGTCCCAAAATTCATTCTGTTGCAAAGACCTATGAATTTTATCTTTATAATACTTCTTTTTTCTGATAACGACTGTTACCACCTTGGTGCCAAGAGCAGATCTGATCATGTTAAACATATCTTCATACATACATATTTATGAAGCTCCAAGGGCTCCTTATTCTTTCCAGGATCAAATATAAAATCCTCTGTTATTCAAAGCTCTTTATAATTCAATTCCTTCCTATTTTTCCAGTCTTCTTATACATTACACTCCTCCACATACTTTGAGATCTAATGACATTGGCCACTTGCTGTTCTTCCAACAAAACTACCTTCTCGTCTCTCTATCTCCAGGCTCTTGGGCTTCCTTCAAATCACAATTCAAATCCCACCTTAATTCTAAAGATTTCCTCTGTTATTTTCAATTTATCCTATATATAACTTGGTTGTGGAACATATTTGTTTCCTTGTTATCTTCCCCATCAGACTGTAAGTTTCTTGAAAGTAAAGACAGACTTTTACCTTTATTTTTATATCCAACATGATGCCTAGTACATAGAAGGTACTTAAATGTTTATTGATTGACTGACTGGAAAAGGGCAAATATTCCAATTTTTCAAAAAGGGAAAAGTAGAATCTGAAAATTATAAGTCAGTGTAATTGACTTCTGTTTCTAAAAGAAAAAATAAAGGATACTTAGCAACCATCTAGAAGATCAAAAGATGAACATAAATAGTCAGCATGGCTTTATCAAGAACAGGTCATGCTAAACTAAATCCGTTCCTTTTTTTTATGACAAGACTAGCAGGTAAAGGAAAATTCTGTACAAATAGTTTACTTCAAGTTTTGTCAAAATTTTTTGAAGTCTCTCCATCAATTCTTGTAGACAAGACAGAGAGATGATACAGAATTGATTGAACTGCCAAACCTAAAGAATGATTTATCAATGGTTCAATATTATCTTGAAAGGAAGTTTCTACTAGAGTGATCCAGATCTGTGATTGGCTATGTACTATTTAATAACTTATGTCAGCAATATGAATAAAGGCATAGATATCATATTTATGTAATTTGTATATGGTACAAAACTTAGGAAGGATGAAATATTAGGCCCAATATAGTAAAATGAAGTTTAATAGAGAGAACTTTCACCTGAGGTTTTTTTTTTTAAATCATATCTACAAATAAATGATGGGCAGATCTACAAATAAACGATGATTTTACCTGAAAAAGAGCTGGTGAGTTAATGGACTACAAAGTCCATTAAAATGCAAAGTGTGTGATGTGTCACCCTAGTAAAGCTAAAGTGATTTTTATCTGCAATAAGAAAATCAGAAATAAAAAAATAAAGAGAAAATAGTCCTGCTGTACTCTACTCTGTTCAGATTACCTGTGGTATATTACAAATAATTCAAACATTTCTTTTTGTTGATTTTATATCATCAAGAAACAGGCATTAATTAAATAATAATTGCTAACATCTAAATTAAGGATTTTCTAGTTACTTGATCCTTAAAGAATCATATGAAGTGGTACTAGAAGTTTTATTGTTATATTATATTGTTTATATTGTTTATTCTTATTTTGCTGAGAGGTTAAGTAATTTGTCCAGGGTCACACAGTTAGACTTGACCATCCGGCCAAAGTCATCTTCCCAGATTTGAAGCATTCTTTCTAGTATCACTTGACTTTGTGCCACATTTTAGGAAGAACACCGATGATCTGATGATTTTTAGAGAAAGATAGCTAAAGTAAGGGAGATCTTTTAGGTTAGCATAGAACTGGTGGAAGGAATTGAAAATATGATTGAAGAAATTGGGAAGTGGGAACTTTAGAGAAGAGACTTGCTGAGAAGTGACAGGGAGAAGAATATCATCATCGATCATCATCACTATCTCCAATTGTTTGGAGGACTCTATTATAGAAAAAGATTCAACTTGTTCTGCTTGGCCTGAAAGGGCAGAAGTAGGAACAGTGTGTGAAAGAAGCAGAGGAATATAAAGATTTGGGGTGAGAAAAAATTTCCCAATAATTAGAGGCATCCAGAAATAGATTGGACTGCCTCAGGATGGATTAGGTATCATACTACAGATTTTAAATCAAGGGTTAGATAACATTTGGGGGAGATGTTATCAGTGGGATTCTTACCCAGGTACATATTAGACCAGATGCCCTTTTAGGTCTCATCCAGTTATGAGATTATGCCCCTTTCCTCTACTTCCTGCTCTGTCAACCCTGGTAATTCCTTAGCTACTTTGTAGCAGCTGGATCCAAAGTAGGAGTAGGCCAAGAGACCCATATGAAACCAAAATTCTTAAGAATTTTAGAATTGATTGAATGACATGGGAGACACTGGCACAGGATTGCCCAGCATGGCATAACATTATTAGAAAAACTGCTGTGCTCTATTAGCAAAGCTTAGAAGAAATATGAGATGTGTGAAATTAGAGAAGATATCCCAAATGTCCGTAGGAACTATTGTGTCTGTGGCAGAACATTCAAAGTTCACATTCATAACCACATTCACAACAATTTAGACACATTGTAACTTAACTCTAACATCATGATGTCATTTTGATCCTCTGAGAACAAAGGCCAACAATCAACCGACCAAGTCCTTGTGATCATTTAGGACTGACCTGATCTAACTTCCAGATTGATCCAGATTGAAGCAGAACTCTGAATCCACTCTAATTTAAGACCACGTTGTGCACTTAGGTGACCTTGAAAGCTTTAGCTACCAAGTACTTAATCCTCTTGATATTTAGCATTATTTCCATTCAGATATGGGAAGATGTCATGTAATATCAGTGTTCCTAAGGAATCATCTAACCATAAATAGTCAAGGAATTGGTAGTTATCAAGATTGATGTTAGAATGAATATCCTTGGAAAATTGGTCATTTAAATTACAAGAATAATTAAAATGCTCGTTTTAAATGCAGGAGAAACTAAAGATTTAAATTTCCAGAACAGAATGTGATTTATAAAGATCTTTGTCTAAAAGTCCCTCTAGTGGCAGTGATGAGATAATATCTCGGAGGTAAAGGAAAAATTTTTCTTTATGTATTCAAAACTTTGAGTATACATTTCTTTGCTATATTAAAAAATATGAGCCACACATATAATGAATAGATTTTTAGCTAAGAACTTTTTAGCATATCACATATTGCCTTGATTGATTGTTTTCTATAAAAATGTAATCCTATTATAAATAAACAAATGGTTAAATATAGTCATTATCTACTGCTTTCTGATTTTATTCTTTGCTCTTGGGAAAAGACTTGATAATAACTCTTTGTTTCTGTATATCTGAAAAAAAATTAACTGTCTTTTTAATACCCAGATCCCTGCCAGTACTTTATTTCTTTTATTTATCCTGAGTCATTTTTTCTTTTAGCACCAGATAGCAAACTCATACCTACCCTAAAATTAAATTTAATCAAATCCATTCATTAATTAGAATAGCCTAAAAAGAAATATTTTATTCTGTAAAACTACAATAAAATATTGTATTATGTAAATGTACCAGATCCCTTAATAAGATGTTTTGGTATAACTGTCTTAGACTATTGTACAGGGATCTCTATTAGGATTTTCCAGGGGGTCATATCCAGGTGTTTGAAATAGATAGAAAGACAATAGATAGGAAAGTCTGTGCTTGAAAAGATTATACAATTTATTCTGAAGCAAATTTTTTTTGTTCAATAAAAATGCATTTATTACATGCCTGCTACATGTCAAATAGTGGTAAACACTATAGATTCAAAGTCAAAAAATTAAACAGTCCCTGCTTTCAAGGAGCTCACATTATTGGGGAAGCTATCAAGTAAAGAGAAAAGTATACAGAGAAAAACAAAATAAAGAAAATGAAATTAAGGTAGTAAGGTCACTAACCTTTGGGAAGAATCAGGAAAGAGAAAGTAATGCCTGAGCTATGTCTTGAAGAATAAGAAAGATTTTATGAGCCTGAAAATGAGGAAAAAGTATACTCCACTATTATTCTATAAGAAATGACCAGCAGGTTGATTTCAAAGAGGCCAGGAGAGACTTACATGAACTGCTGCTAAGTGAAGTGAGTAGAACCAAAGAACATTGTACACAGCAACAGCAAGATTAAGCTATAATCAATTCTAATCTTTTTCAACAATGAGATGATTCAGGCCAGTTCCAATGTTCTTGTGATGGTACAATTGCTCCCAGAGAGAGGATTGTGGGGATCGAATATAGATCACAACATAGTATTTTCATGTTTTGTTGTTGTTTGCTTGCATTTTGTTTTCCTTCTCTTTTTTTTTCCTTTTTGATCTATTTTTCTTATGCAGTATGATAATTGTGGAAAGTTGTATTTGTACATGTTAACATATATTGGATTACTTGTCATCTGGGGGAGGGGATTGGGGGAAGAAAGAAGAAAAAATTGGAACATAAGATTTTTGCAAGGCCGAATGTTGAAAATTATGCATATGTTTTGAAAATTTTTTAAAAAGCTTTATAAAAAAAGTTAAATGAACAGAAATGTTTAAAAAAAAAAAAAAAGTATATTCCGGGCATTAAAACCTAAAAGGGTCAAGCCAGTCTGGGAGGACTGTAACATGCAGGAAGGGAAGTAATGTATAATGAATGAGGCTAGAAAAATAGGTTAAAGCAAGGCTGAGAAAGTATTTTAAAACAAAACACAGGCATCTCTGTTTTAACCTAGGAAGACCAGGTTGCCGCTAGGATCTAAGTAGGGAAGTGATATAACATTTTAGCAGCAATATTGAGAATCGATTGGAGCATTTAAATACATAAAGCAAGAAAGCTAAATGCAATAATCTGGGTGGAATCTGATGAACTAGGAGAGTAGATGTGTTGATTAAGGAGAAAGGGGAAAATATTGTAGAAATAGAAATGACAAAATTTTTGCAGATGTGAGGTAAAAGAAAATGAGGAATGGAGGATAATCCTGAAGTTAGAGACTGGAAGAATGGTGGTACCCTCAAAAGAAATAGGTAAAAGGATAATGAGTTCTATTAAGGACATGTTGAGTTTGAGTTATCAGTATAACATCCACTCTGAAATGTATCATTTCAGGAGTGTAATTCAGAAGAGTAGGATTGATAGATCTGAAGTCATCTGCCTAGAAATGATCATTAAAATCATGGGAGCACAAATAGGGTCAACAAATAAGAGGGCAAAGAAAAGAGGATCCAGGACAGTCCTGAGTAACACCCAAAGTTAGAAGATTTGATAGAGACCGTCATCCAAATCATCTGATTTCCTAGACATAGAACGTAACAAATGCTTCTGAGCCCCTTCTTCCTGTAGTCACACGTACTGAAAACCCAGAGCAGATAATTCCCACTGCCAAAGTTCTTGTTACTATCTAACAATTCAACATAAGAAATAACATTAAAGAAGATTCATTTCCATCCTAAAGAACATGGGGCCTTGCATTTGACAAACAGCTAAAATCTTGTATGTGTGCAGTCTTCCCCTATTAGAATGTGAACTCTTTGAGAGAAGGAATTATCTTGCTTTTCTTTTTTTATCCTCAGAGCTTAGTACAATGTTTTATATACAGTTAAGTGCTTAGTAAATTACCATTCATTCATTCGTGAGTAAGCAAAAGAGATTGAGAAGAAAGCAGTCAGACAAATAGGAAACAATAAAGAGACAATCTTCCTAATTTGAAAGAAAAGGAACTTTCTTCATTGATCCCTTGAAGGTTATCAAACATTTTTTATCCTTCTCACTATTCCTTTTTCCCCAGTAATGATCCCACATATAAACATCATACAAAACTACATAGAGATCAAAAGAAGAGACATGGGAGGCAGCTAGATAGCACAGTAGATAGAGCACTGGCCCTGAAATCAGGAGGACCCGAGTTCAAATCCAGCCAAAGACACTAATACTTCCTAGGTGTGTGGCCCTGGGCAAGTCACTTACCCTCAATTGCTTCAGCAAAAAAAAGAAGAGTCATAGGGAAGAGCAAGTCATACTACAAGTAGTTCATTGACCACAGTGTGGTAAATACTATTGAGTATATGTTTGAGGACACTAAAGCAAGAGTACATATTAAATTATCATAAATATGGGGATGGGGAGAAATCTCCTTTAGCTTAATTCTATAAAAACTGAAATATTGACCTAGAAAGTAGATTAAGTCAGTGGTTCTAGAAACTACTAAAATGATCTTTGAAAGGAAAAAGCATTGGCCCTCACATTATTCAAGAAATATTTAAATGCAAGTATGGGGCAGTCATTCCCGGAACCTTCATCATCCACCTACAAATATTAATAATATAATACTCATATTACTGCCATTGTTTTCATTGGCTCAAGGTGAAACTGAGTTACCTTTGATGAGGTTCAGTGCAGGGCAGAGAGTTGTGGGAACCCCTTGTGGTCAGTGCAGGTCCTTCGTAAAAGAATTTACAAACCTGAAAAGTTAGACTGGCAAAAAGCAGTTTATTGGCACTGAGAAGTCAGCCTTTGCTAGGAGGCTAACTTGCTCAAGGGCAAGGTCCTGACAGAAAAGTAAAAGTCTAACAGAGGAGTCCTGATAGAAAGATAAAGAGGGGTTAATAATGAAAAGAGAATGCCTTCTCATTGGGTACAGGGTCCTAGCAAGTTGCTATGCCAAAGGGAGAGAGAGGTTCCTTGATATGGCATGTTCTTGCTTTGGGTCTCAGCAAGGAGTGAGTTTAAGGAAATCTGTTATATGGGTAGCTCTTGGTGAGCAGGGTCAGCCTGAGCTGCTCAGACCAGGATTTCTCAATTGAATGAGAATTTAGAATTTCAAAAAGATCAATGGGAGTTGATTTGCCCTTGAATAGTGTAGCTTCTCTCATCCTGGGAGGATGGGCCCTCTCTCTAGATTCCTTGAAGCCTGGGAGATCCTGATCTCTCAGATCAAAAAGGAGACACAATTTAATTTTAAAGGGAACAATTTCACTAAAAGGAGCACAGGTTCAGAGTAGTAATCTTAAAGGGAACACAGCTTCAGTAAAGAGAAGTTTCCTTCTTCCTTCAATCTTGATGAGAGTCAACATAAGTTATGCTTCATGTACTAAAATTTAGCTAATGTCACTTTCTTCTGGCAGAACATTACTGTACTTTGATGCTAATGTTCATTTTCCCTCATCTTTAACCACACTCCCCAGACTATGTTCCAAATGATGTTTTTTATAATGATTTTTCCCATTTACTCTATAGGTCAACTATTTGGCTAGGATAAATAGTAATGTGATCCAGCAAAGGAAGAAACTCAGAACTATGGCCATACAAAATTATTGTGCCCTTATTAAGCAAACTACAGCATTCACAATAACATGTTATTCATCTTTGCCAATTTAGGACAAAATAAAGAAATTGATGACAAATCGGTTGAAAATAACTAGTACTATAATATCACCACTATTGGAGCAAATTTCTCTCAGATATTCCCCAATTTTAATGTATAAGTCCATGATGTAAATTGTAAAGTTTTTTGTGTGATGTGTATTTATATTTACACACATGTATACTTCAGTGACAAAGGCCATGTAAGCTGATAGTTTGCTCTGAGTTCACACAACTATGGAGTTGTCAGACTTCTCAGCTAGGAAATTAGTTTCCCCAAAGCAGAGAAGTAAAGAAAACAGCCCAAACAAACCTTGAACCAGTCATCTATCAGGACCTTTTATTTCCACATGGAAAAAATGATAGCCTTGATAACCACATGCATTAGAAATTCACTCATCTCTACTAGTTCTGTCAGTTCAGAGGCCTTGTTAGAAGGCAAATAGTGTTTTCAAAACTGCCAATTAAATGCTGTTTTGCATTTCACCTCTGCACAGGATTTGCTAGTCAAACAGTCAAAGGTGCTCTTCTGATTATCTCTTTTCTGCTGTTAGTAACTCCCCTTTTGGCTTGTCTACTTCAGCTGCTGCCACTGGAACTGCTCCAGTAGCACTTCCCTGGTGGCTTCCCAGGCTAACCAATGATACTCTCTCTTTCTGCTATAATGGTGTTACCTTTTAAGAGCTCATCAGGCCTTCTTCAGAGAAAAGAAGGTACAAGAGGGAAATAGTCCCATACTAGGTGGGTCCTTTTTCTAGATTCTGAACTTCAAAACCATGCGCCTGCAAAAGAATCTTCATCATCCCTACCTGTCTTTTCATTTGCCTTTTTGGTATTATCTCCTTTTGTTAGAATATAAATTCTTTGACCATCTTTCTTTTTGCTTGTATTTATATCCCCAGCATGCAGCATAGTGCTTGGCAATTGTTGTTCATCCTTCATACTTGATGTTGAGTTCAAGGTACAGTATGTTTAACTATGGTTGATCAGACCAGTACTAGGTTGAAATACTAGATTGCAAGGCTCTACCACAGGTTGGGCAAAAATAGTATATTTAAACATTTGAGATAGAGCTGTCTCTAGATTTGCACGTCTTATATTTCCTTTGAGCTGCCTTGATTCTTCTTTGTTCATAGAGCACAGCACCTTCTTTGATGTCCTGTGCCAGAGTCTCCCATGTCTTACAAATGATACTAAAGTTCTTCAGAGAGACCTTGAGAGTGTCCTTGTCTCATTTTTTCTGATCTTTGTGTGAGGACTTAAGCATCTGTGAGTTCTCCATATAGTAGTCATTTAGATAAAAATACATTTGGCATGCAGGCTATGTGGCTAGTCCATTAGAGTTTTGCTTTCTGCAATAGTTTGAATGCTTGGCAGTTCATTTTGAGAGAGGACTTTGGGTGCCAGGAGATCTTTAGTATCTTCCTAAGACAATTCAAATGGAAATGTTTCACTTGCCAAGCCTGACAATTAATAGTTGTTCATTTCCTTCCTTCTTTCCACAATCTGTCATTCGTAATTTGCATATTAGTAATGTCATAATCCAGGATTTTCAGTCATATAGTAGCACCAAAAGGATTTTAATGTCTAAAACATGAACATTTAATGGAAGAAAGCAATTTGAAATTAATCAGAATACTATAATTTTCCAAATATAAACAAGCGTGATCTTTTCCTATTTTATTCTAGTCTCACGAGGCTCATTGTCCATCTGTAATACCTGTCTAAAATTTATATACTGAAAATCTCCATCCAATTACATTTCCTATGTCATGTGAATGGGCAGCTAGGTGTCATTGTGAGTAGTTTGGCCTGGAGTCAGGGAAACCCCTCATCCGGAATCCAGATCTAACTTCAGATACTAGCTGTGGCAACCCACTTAGCCTTGTTTGCCTCAGTTTCTTCATCTGTAAAATGAACTGGAGAAGGAAAAGGCAAACCACTCCACTGTGTTTACTAAGAAAAATCTAGGGGCAACTAGGTGGTACAGAGGATAGAGCACCAGCCCTGTAGTCAGGTCTCAGACACTTAACACTTCCTAGCTGTGTGACCCTGGGCAAGTCACTTAACTTATTTTATTTTAGGTTCTGGAGTTAGATAAAAATGAAAATATCCTGAGCATTAATAAGTTTACATTCAATTGGAGGAATACAAAATGTACGCAGATAAGGAAATACAAGAAATTTCAAGAAGGAAAGAACACTGTAGTAACTGAAGGAATCAGGAAAGGCCTTGTAAAATAAGAGAGATTTCAGCTATGCTTTGAAAAAAGAGAGAGAAAGAGCTTCTAAGAGGCTAGAAATATGTAGCAGTATATTCCAGACAGTAGAAACTACCTATGTTTTATGTCTTATTTGCTATTTCTGCAAGAGAGAAAAGTCATTTAATCTTTTATGATTTTAACATGACTTGGGAAGCACTTTGTTTTTTTCAGTCATGTTTGGCTTTTTGTGACTTCATTTGAAGTTCTCTTGGGCAAGAATACTGGATTTTTCTCTAACTCATTTTACAGATAAGGAACCTGAAGCAAACAGGGTCAAATGACTTACCCAGGGTCACACAGCTAAGAAATGGCTGGGATCAGATTTGAACTCGGGAAGATGAGTCTTCCTGACTCTAGACCCAGCACTCTATCTACTGAGCCACCTAGCTGCCCTTAATCTATTTTAAAAGAACCATTTATACAGTATTTTGTTTTACTAATCATACTTTTTTTCTTAATTAAGAATAGACAGCAGGATCTTATATTTATATTCTCTATACTTTTCAGTGAGTTTTTTGCTGTAATGTTACCTACCATAGAAAATTTTCTACAAAAAAGCTGCAAGAACCATCATCCTGCAGCCATCACAGATTTCAATTCATGTTAAGACATTCTCATAAAGCTATGTTAAAAATAAGAAAACGGGGGGGGGGGGGGGGGGGGGGGGGGGGGAACGAAACATAAGTGATTGCAAGGGATAATGCTTTGTAAAAATTATCCTGGCATGGATTCTGTCAATACAAAGTTATTATTAAATAAAATTAAATTAAAAAAAAATAAGAAAACAGGCCTATATTTGGTAGTTGTCTTCTAAGCTGGTTCTTATTGCCTATTATCTTTTCTGTTAGTTTGGAATTTTCCCTTCTATGAGCTATTTTGAGCATTGAACCCAGCATCTTTAAATTTGTCTCACCATCACAAATTTTTTGGCATGTGATTGGTCAGATTCAGGTATTCTTCCCAGTCTTATATTTTTGATTTCTCCCCAACTTAAAAATATTTATTTATTTATTTCTACCTCATCACATAGTAGTGTGGAGGGCAGAAATCAATCCTTTTCATTTTAGGTTTCAGATTTGTTGGAAACATTGGGGACACACAAACATGCGGTGCAGGGGTGTGTGTATGTGGGGGTGTATGTGTGTGTGTGTTAAGTATTGCCACTTGAAGGGAGATTCAAATGGCAGAGTTACCCCTGTCAATTGAAACTGGGTGCCTGAGCAAGGTCTGCATGTGATCTTCAGAAAAAGACAAAATTCTGCAACCAAGATTTAACAAGGAATTCAAATTTAGGTAACAATTGCTGATTTATCAAACAAAATAATAGTAATTTTAAATGTTTATTTATATACCTTGGAAAATCATTTTCCTAGTAAAGTCAAAATATGGGAAAGGATTGCTCTTAATTAGATTAGTCAAAAGGATTTCTTTCTTTGTGTAGTCATCATCATAATTCTCTCTTTAGGGAGATCAGAGCTCTTGCTTGAAGTTTAATTTAGTTTACCATTAGAAATTGCCTCAGCCTTTGAAAAAACTGTTACAAAAAGTTTTCAGGCTAAGACACTAGCTTCTTCATACTTGATTATGTACTGGCAAGATTTATTTCATTCAAGTGAATCCAAAGACTAGAATACTAAGTAAAAATTATTTCTTTATAATTCTGCAAAAGGAAATGAGGGGGAGAAATGGAAGTTTTATTATATTTCCACATTCCCTTCAAAGTATCAATGATGTTTATTAATCTAGAATCTCATTTTACATCTGTTAATCAATGTTGATATATGCTACTCACAGTTTATTATAAATAAGGATCTTACTTCATTTTACTTAAATATATCAGATACATCAGAATAATAAATTAAAGAAAAGAACTATTCCATATTTTAACGGTATGCCAAATAGTATATTGTATTTGAGAGCACTGCCTTGAATAGCAGATTATTTGAGATGTGGAGTAAAAAGCAACACAGTGAGTGGAGGCAATGTTCAAACTGACTCAAGTCTCCAGCTTTTAATTTGCTGAATAGTGACCAGAAGGCTAGTAAGATTACTGAAACTATCTAGGATCAAGGTGATCCAATTTTAAAGTAAATAACATTATTCTGCTGATCAGATAATCTGTAGATAGTCATCTGATCCCTTTAGCCATATTTATAACAAAATTGACATTCTCAATCTAAATACTATTTGTTCAGTGGAGTTATATATAACTGTGGAGAGTGTACATTCTCTAATCCAACAAATCTTGCACTGCAACTGTATTTCGTTGTAATTTTTTTTGCTAAGTATTATTAGATGATTATAAAGGCCAGAAAGTTAACCAATTCCCTTTCTCCCAGCAAATACTGGAAATTGTCCAGGAGCATTTAAACTAGATTAGATTCTCTTAGGTGCTTGATTTCTCCCCATCCCCCATATTGGTTTTCCAAGAGAATAAAGTATCTGAAAGAGTCCATGCATTACCAAATGTATACTTTCCTGGGTCCATATTTCAGTGCTCTCATGTGTGCTCCATTGCCCATTTATCTTTGGAATTCTTTGTGAATTTCTTGAGTGATAAAAGATTATTTTCCTATTGTAAGTTTCTTCATTTTTAAAATTCAGCATTTTTTTCAGGGGGTGTACATAATTCTAAAGGAATGACAGTCTCTATTTTACTGTTTTCTTAGGTCCTCAAGTATAATAATTCTTTGAATTTATTGTAATTTTAGCAATCTGGGCTCTTCTCTCTTTCTGCTGCTTTTTAGTTGACTTTTAATAGGGATTACCATAGCTGACAAAAAATGAAGATCTTGTGTTGGTCCCTATTTAAGAGAAGGATTTCTAGATCCATCTTGTTTCTGTTGATGAGTCAAAAATTTGAGTCACTCTTCTGACCTCTTAATGTTTGTTGTTAGCATAATTGCAATTTTGAATTTCCTTCTTCTGAGATTATCTTTGTAAACATTTCTTATTGTCTTTTAATTAAGCTTCATGTCAGTACTGTGCCAATTTAAACTACCTTAATTTTTTTCATTCTCCAGTTCTTAACACACTGATTTCTTAATATTTCTAAAAGAGGGATCAGGAGTGGGGGAGCTTAGCATACTTCCACAATAGTAATAATGGAAAAATAATCATAATAACTCACATATTACTTCTAAATTTCAAAAGACTCCACAGCCTAATATAACGGATAGCTATGGGGCCTCTAAATCACGAAGACCTGAGTGAAAATCCCACCTCTTCCACATGCTGGTTATATGAGATTTCAAGTCGCTAAGCAGATGCTTACTTTCATTGGTAGAAGGCATTTCCTGATCAGAAGTTCTTTTTACCAGTGATATCACAGGTCTGGGTTCATTGCCTCTCTTTCTGTCCCTTTTTTACCCTACCTCCCTAGAGAAAAAAAAAAAAACAATCCATGAGGTAAGTGGTTATTCCTATTATCATAATTATTCCCATTCTACAGATGAGTAGGCTCAGAGAGAAGTGACTTAGCCATGCTCATGTGACTAGTAAATATTACAACAGGGATGCTAACCCAGTTCTCTTCTGAATGTGCTAATTCCTCTGAATATCTCTTACATATAACCCTTTATTTCTATTCTCACTACCAGCACTCTACCTAAGCCAGTGCTAGTCATCTCATTCCTGAGCTCTTTTAATAGACCTCCTAACTGTTCCCCCAATTCTGTCTGGTTTACTAATACGACCAGATTAGTCTTTTTTAAATTGCAGATTTAATTTTATAATTCCTCTGCTTACAAAAAAAAAATCTCTCATAACTTTTCATTTCCTACAGCCCAGAGAACTGATTCATGAGCTTGACATTCAAATTGTTCACAATCAGTGTCTAGCTTGCCTCTGAACCACGCTCTCTTTCTTGAGTCTTTTATTCTTCCCAGGACTATCTCAATCAGTAAATATTTATTAAAGATGTGTGAAGCACTATACTAGAGGTTAACAAAGACAGAAGGGAAGAAATCCCTGATGCAGCATATGTGTGGGTATATATCCACACATATACATATATATATATATATATATATATATATATATATATACACACACACACACACACACACACATACACATACATATCACTTCAAAGACAAAGGCTAATGGGATCAAGTGTGGGACTAAGAGTTGATTGAATGATGAAGCCTCATGTCAGAGGAGAAATCTGAGCTGAGTCTTGAAGGGAATACAGGATTCCAGGAGGTGAGGTTGGTGGGCACCCTAGATAAAAGGCCTAGAGACATTCCCTTGTCTAAAAGAGGGAATGGAGTAGGAGTGAGGGTGATAGGTGTGCTTCCACAGTGGAGTATCATTTATGAGGAAGAGAAAGATCAGTTTGCAGAAGAATTTGTACTGAGTTTCCTGAGATTGGGAGTAATGTGGTCAGACTTAAAATACTTTTGGAAAAGCAATCTGGCAATTCTGTAGAATATGGATTGGAGTGAGACAGGAAGGAAGTTCAGTGAATGGAAGTTTTAGGGCAAAGGTCAATGAGGGCCTAATATAGAGTCATAGTTGTTTTGATATAAAGAAGGGAATCAGTATAGAGACAAAAAGAACAAGATTTGGTATTCACTAAACATTAATTTTTTTTAAATGCTTGCTTATTAATTTTTTTGAACTCATGTAAAACATTTCCATATTAGACATATATTATGAGGGAGAATGACTAAAAACAATATGCTTCAATCTGCACTCAGAATTTATTATTTTCTCTATGAAGATGGATATCATTTTTCATCATGAGTCCACCAAAATTGTCTTACATCATTGTTCAATAAATATTTATAAGTGCCTGCTACATAGCAATCATTTATTAAGTGACAGAAATACAAAAAAGCAGCAAACGATAATCCTTCCCCTCAAGAAGTTTACAGTCTAATGGGGGAGACAACAACTGATTACCTATGTGAGATAAATGAAATGAGGAGTTGAGGATTTCATGAAGGTATGAATCTGAGTGATTTAGAATAGAGAGATTGGTTTGGAAGAAAATCAGTCAAAAAGCATTTATGTATTATTACATTATATATTATGTATTATTATAATAGCACCTATTATGTGCCAGATTCTATGGTGAGTTCTGGGGACACAAATACAAAAAATGAATTTACAATTTTTCTGGGGAAACAAGTATATATAAGCATATACAAAATAAGGATAAAGAAAGTAAATGCTAGGTACAGGGGGAAAGGCATTATCAGTTGGGGATCAAGAAAGACACCATAGAGAAGGCAGTCTCCAAACTGAATCATGAAAAGAGACTTTATGAGGTGTAAGTGGGAAAGGAATGTATTCTAGATATGGGAGACAGCCAATAGTAACAGACAAAGATATAATAGAGACAAGAATGCAGTGCTGACTAGAAGATAAAAAGGTAGATTGGGACCAGAATGGGAAGAGCTTTAAGAGCTAAAAAGAAGAATCTATATGTGATCCTAAAAAGAAAAGTAAGTGATCATTAGATTTATGATCAGCTCTTCTTTTTAAGGTAAATCATTTTGTCCACTGTGTGAAGCTTCCCTACTTGAGTAGGGAAGAAACTTGAGAAGATAGAAGCAACTTCAAAGCAATTGCAATAATCCAGATGAGTAGTAGTAAGAGCCTGGCCTGGAATAGTAGCTGTGTTAGAGAAGAGAAAGATGCATAAAGTGAAGAGAGATGTGACCTCAAGATAGAAATGCCAAAATGTTATAAATAGGATAATTAAACAAGAGAGAGAGAGACAGAGAGAAAAGAGAGAAGAGAGACAGGATGATAATGGGGGAAATCTACTGGGGAAGACAGAAGAGGATGGAAGATAAAATGCAAGAAGAAGAGCCACCTCATTCATTATCAGAGACTAGGAGAAAAATATCAATCGATTTTGAAATGGAGAAAAGAGAAAAAAGATGCTGAAAACTTCAATTTTCTCAGTAAAGTTAAAAACAGCTGAGAGTTGGCAGTGGGAGAAGAGTAAGAGGCTTGAGAAAAAATTTGCACTACTTCTATGAACAATAAAATGGAAAGAATAAAAGGAAGCATAAGGAATTTTGTTTTGACATGTCAAGTTTGGACATGAGATACACGTAGGATATCCAGATCAAAATGTCTAATAGGCAGTTGGTAATGCAGGACTATATATCCAGACTCTGTCTAGATAACTAGATCTGGAGATTCTATGCATAGAAATGATATGCATAGAAATGATAATTAAATCTATGGGAGCTTATGCAGTCATAGGCTACAAACACTCCTGCCTTAGTCATAACTCTAAGATTTTATTCATGACAGTACTAGTACCAGTAATGATACTTTCCCATCTCTTATGTCCAGCCTTCCTTTCAGTGTATAGTTCAAGGCCTACCTGTTCCATAATGTCTTCTTCCTTAATGTCTTTACCATTTATATCTATATGTAATTCATTTTGTAACTTAATCTTTAAGCCTGCACAAAATTATAATATGAGTAGATCTTTGTTTTTTCCTCAACCAAATTGAAAAGTTCTGAAGGGTAGGGACCAGGTCTTAAGTTTACGTATAATATAATATACTTGTGTATATGTATATATTTATGCTTTTATATATTTCTTTCAGTGCCTAGTAATGCTATCCTGATACCAGTACTTACTCAAAGAATAAAGTGGTTGATTTTAAGTTTGTACTATACAGTTGAATATTTTTTCTATGTGTTAATTTCTTTTAATTTTCTTACAGCCCAGATGACTTACTCAATGCCTTGAATGAAGGTATCAGTCGTGCAGATGTCATCATCACATCAGGGGGTGTATCCATGGGGGAAAAGGTATGAAAAAAGGATCTCATGATCCCATTGTAACTCCCTGGAATATGGTCAGTCTGTTTTTTATTGCCCTGGCATCTGACAAGTCCCTCAAGTAGCCTTTGCCTATTACCCCAAAATCTAGGGCACCTTCACTGCAACAGAGAGGGTTGTGGTTTAGGTGGGTAAGAAGACCAATTTGGGCCCAAACACAAGTAGTGGTTTAATCCAAAATAGATAGTTTTATAACTCCCATAAGATTTTTGTTTTTGTTTTTGTTTTTTTTTCTCTACCTTAACTTCACTATGCTTCTCCAGGATCATCCCCACAGATAGTCTGTACTCTCAAGAAAAAATTTCCAGTCAATTTAAGCAGGAGTTTGCTATTCTAAACCTATATAAATCAAAAACTATAGGATCCCAGGCTTACTTTAGCCCGAACCCAACTTGGGCATTAGTAGCTCTAAATTTGTAATGAAAGTACTTAGCTGCCCAGGTCTACTTTATTGTATTTCAATACATACAAGGAGGTATTTTTGATCTCTGAAAAATGAAAGCAGATTTTGGTGTAAAAGAGAATAATTGCAAATTACAGGTGTTTTCTGTGAAGTACTAAAAACGTTGGGACAACTTAGAATTATCTGGTTCGCTGTCATATTTGGAATATATTTATTAACAAATACAACATTATGTCTGATAAATATAAGGTTATAAACCAAAGCAGCGTATTTGCAAATATTGCATCCAGCCTTACATTTCAATGTTTTAAAAATATTCTGACTTTTGCCAGACTATCAGATTTCTACAAGCCCATCCTATGCTTAGTTCTGATTTCACTGTGTATCAGTAGTCTGAAGAAATCATAGGATTCAAGATTTAGTGGTAGAAGGGTCCTTAAAGATCATATAATCCACCCCTTTTGTTACAAATGAGGAAACTGACCAAACAAGAATAAGTGACTTCCCAAAGTCCCAAAGTGGTACAATCAGCATTTGAATCCAAATCTTCTGACTTCAAATCAAGACCAACTCTTTTGACTATACCATGCTGCTCCCCAAGTATGAAGTTGTTGGGATTTTTTTGTTAGAATAACAATCTCTTATTTTCTGAGAGCATGATTTCTCTTAGCCAGAGTTAACTTCTTTCAAGTTCTCTGTAGTGGGCCTGATCTAATCAATATACTCCTTGGTTTCATCATCTCTGTTTTCCAAACAGAATTCCTCAGAATTCCATGCCTTTCCCTTCAGAGAATAACCTTCAAAATATTTGAGAATAGTTTCTTACTTACCAAAAAATGGAAGAGTTATTTTGACTAAAATTACTGCCTTGAATAGTATAGAGAAGTAGAGATGATAAATACAAGTAGAGTATGCACCATATAAAAACCCATCAGGTAAATTCCTGGCCTGATTGTCCTTTAAAACTTCATAGTAGTCTTTAGTCCCAGGTAGAGCAAACTCCAGTAGTTCTCCCCAAAGATCACAAAGGCAAAATACTGAGGGCTGTACATATCTTTTTAAATTATGTTTTATATTTAAAGCAAATACTATTGATATGTTACAAATATTAAATTTGCTATCTTCAGGGAGCATTTCATGTACATGGCTCCTAATAAACTTAACAGTAGGGTGATGAGAACTGATTTTTATCCTCAAAATGTATTGCTTTATATCTAAGTGATATGTTTATAATACACACTTTCTGTTTTACTATATTCTATTATATTCTGTGTTCTACTATATACTATTAGACTATTGTCTGAATGAAGAAGGTTTATCCTCCAGGTTGTGCAAGTAAGAAATGAGTTGTTAGTGAAGAATATTGCCTTATTTTTTTTTATGATGGATGTTACCCCAAAGTCATACAGCTGAGAGATGAAGAATATTTAATGTGCTTATGGTTGGAATGATAATGATTTTTTTTTTGTTCTGAACCTATAATGTTATTGACATAGGGAATGTGACATAGGAAATTTCCTCCTAAGGAGGAAACTCTTCCCTGGAAAATTAGAACCTGTTCCAATCTCACACTCTCCAAGCCTTGTCTAAGATGGTGAAATGTTAACTGAATCCCTCAGTCACACAGCCAGTACTGTCAGAGGCAAGATTTCCTAAGGCCAGAGTTGGATCTCTATTACTGAATGTGCTTCTCAGGAATAATGATAACTTGAATTTATAAAGTGCTTTAAGATTTATCAAGCACTTTTCTTATAACATTGAGAGGAATCTTCATATATGAGGAAACTAAGTAGTTCATTGGTTTCAATGATATTACAAAGTTAAATATTAGAGCCAAGCCTCAAACCCTGCTCTAACTCCAAATAGAAGTGCTTTTCCCACTATACCATGATATTTCTATGGATTTCAGAATGTATTTGACTGGGGAGTATAAAAGGAAACTTTAAAGACTCTCCTCAAACAGTGTCTCTCACACATATATTAAAATATTACAAGATGTAACCATAAAGATAGCTTTGTTTAACCATTTAATGGCTATCAACTTCAGACTCACCTCAGGGGTTAAGGTTCTCCAGAGGCTATCAACAGATGACATCATTGCATACATTTTTCCCTTTCATTTATTTTTCCCCTTTGAAATATATGATCATTCATTTTCCCTTTTGAAATACATAGTCATTCCCCTTTGATTTCCTCCTTTGAATATATAGTCATTCAAACTGACCTTAGTTAGCCACTGAATCTTTTTTGATGGGAGAAAGTAGTCAGGGTTAAGTAGTTTGCCCAAGGTCACACAGCTAATAAATGTCCAAAATCAGATTTTAACTCAGGCCCTCCTGACTCCAGGAACCGTGCTCTATCCACTGAACCATATTGCTGCCCTCTAGCCACTGATACTTGAAAAAGAAAATGGACAAATATATATTTATTCTACCCAGATTATAATATGTTGCTCATTTTTTAAAAATTCATTTATCTTTTTTTTAACTCAAGATAATTTATTTTATATTGAATTTTTTTCATTTTCAAAACATATACAAGGATAATTTTTCAACATTGACCTTTGAAAAACTTTATGGTTCAGTTTTTCCTTCCCTTCCCCCTACTCCCTTCCTTAGATGGCATATAATTCAATATATGTTAAATCCAATATAGGCATTCATAAAAATTCATTAATCTTAAAAATCATTTCCTTAACAGTTTCCTTCCCTTTTGGAGTAAGTTCAGCTGTTTTCTCCTGGGATCATGTAGATGAAATCATCATTCCACACTTGTATACTCTCCTTTGGCATATCAGTTCTTTTTTTTTTTTTTTTAGACTAGGCAAGTTCATTGATTTATGAGAAGAGAATAAACATCTCTTTCATTGTCCCTACATGGCAAAGGAGGAAATGGATTATTTTAGTATGTCAGGCCTGAATTACAACCACATTTGGTTAGAAAAATCCAGTGATAAGAATAGTATGGAATACTGGAAAAAAAAATTATTTATTCTCATAAAGCAAAGAAAAAGGAACTGTTTAATAGCACGAGAAATTTTAATTCATAGAAAAGTATGACAAAATTCTATTCTAAGACTACTATGATCCTATGAATATTTCATTTTGCATAATACCTCTATTTCAGTGTCTAGGGCAAGAACTTTATCTATATTTATATAACAATTCTGTGGAAGGAAAAAAATCCCTATCACCAATGTTTCCCAAAGCATTCAGGCTATTATTTTAGGATCATCTAATTTAGAGGTGGAAGAGGGCTTAAAGATTATACGATCATAAATCTACCTTTGAAATGGGACTTCAGGAGTCAAAGAATAAAACTCCCTCACTTCACAGTAAATGAAGAAACGTAGGTCCAGGAAGATAAGGGAGGGACCTAACCAACATCACACAGAAAGTAAAGAGAGTCTGATTTAGACTTGAAAACTAGGACCAAGCTGGAGCAAATACTTTATCCTAGGCCAGGCTGGTGAATCCTACTGGAGAAATCTAGCTGGGCCTTGGGCCCATGCAGCTCTGGGTCTGGTCCTGCAGGAGCCTGGCCTCTCAGGGAGCCAGGCTTCTCTTCTCTGTGTCCCAGCCCAGGGAAAATCCCTCACACTTGAACTTAGCTCCTAAGCTCCTTTGGAGCCCATCTTCTTCAACTGTGGGTGACAAGTCCTCCACTACCCCCCCCTCCCCATGGAGGTCTCAACTGAATGTAAAAGTCACGAAATTTATTATCAGTAAATGTCTGGTTTGTATAGCTATTTTACATACTTAAATACCCAGGATTATATAAAAATGTAAAAAAAAAAAAAAAAAAAAAGGGTTCACAAGTGGGAAAAAAAAAAACCCTGCTCCAAAGGATGTAGTGAAAACCTATCCCCTTTCCAGCATGAAATCAAGAAGGGTACAACTATTTATCTCCTTCTCACAACTTCTTAGAATTCTTAGAAAATTTTTAGAAAACAAAAGACACATTAGGAAAAACAATGTAAGCAAGTGCAGTACCTTCTAAAAACTGTTCCACTCTTCTAGGAGCTTGGTGTTTTAAAATATCAAATATAAAGTATTTTGCATGATTTCTGAATTGGCATTTCACTTTCTCTCCAGCTTTGACAAGCTAAGCCAGGAGTTAGACTCTTCCTTCTACCCATGTCATTTTCTCTATCACTTCCCAGTAGGCCCTGACTTTTTTTTTTAATTCAAAATCAATTTTTATTGATTTATTTTTAATTTAACTTTTTTGGTTACATTTTAATATCCAAACTATCTTCTTCCCTCTCTCCCCACCTCACACTAGAGAAGGCCACCATTTGACACAGGTTTATTAATGTGTGTAAAACTGCATCATGCACACTTTTATTGATCCATCTTTCTCTAGAGGTGGAAAACATCTTTCATATTGTTGTTACTGTGTACAACATTTTCTTGGTTCTGCTCATTTCACTTTTCATTATTTCATTCAAGTCTTTCCATGTTTTTCTAAAATTAGCCCAGTATGTCATTTTTATGGCACAGTAGAGAGTCATCCTATATCACAAATAGTATTTTTTAAAGACAAAAGAAAAAAATCAATAATATACCAAAATATGAAAATATTTGCAATATTCACACTTATGGTTCTCACACCTCTTCAAAGGGATAGGATGTAAATATTTTCTCATATTTTTTCTTTCAGATTATGCTTGTATTTCAATTTTGCAGCATTCACTTTTGATTTTGTCTGTGTGCTTTTTTCCCCCTGAGGCAACTGGGGTAAAGTGACTTGCCCAGAGTCACACAGCGAGGAAGTGTTACGTGTCTGAGTCAAATTTGAACTTAGGTCCTCCTGACTTCAGGACTGGTTCTCTATCTACTGCACCACTTAGCTGCCCCCTATGTGGTTGTTCCTTTTGTTTACATCATTGTAGTTACTGTGTAGACTATCTTCTTGGCTCTGCTTACTTCACTCAGCATCACTTCATACTTTAGCATACTGTTCATGTAATATTCATATATATATATATATATTTTTGTGGGTATCTCCATCATTTCCAATTCTTTGCCTCACAAAAAACTCTACCATAAACTTTGTGGTATAGATAGGGTATTCTTCCCATTAGTTTCCTTAGGGTAAAAATTTAGTAATAGAATCTCTGATAGAAAGGATATTTTTGTTGATCTTACTTGCATAATTCCCAATTGCTTTCCAATAATAGTTGTCACAGCCTGTCTTCCCACAACTCTTCATTCTGTTTGGGATGGGATATTTCAATCTTTTATAGTATGGCAATGAAACATGAGCACATGTTCATTCCAGTATTGTCATTTGGTTCCATATTCTTAGGGGAAAAAACAGAAAGCAGAAGAGTCTACAAGAGTTTTAAGATCAAATCTCAAGCTCACCTAGGCCAGAAGATATGAGCAGTTCTGAAGCTCTGACAGATTCAGAAGGCAAGGCAAAAAAGAAAGATAGGATCATTCCTTAAAGTCTACTCTCTGGGTAGTCCTTCCTACTTCTTAGGCAGACCAGTCTTCTCTGATTCTGCTTTTTTTTTTTTTTTCAATTATTAAACAACTTTTTCCCTGTTCTGCCATCCCTCACCTACTTGAATAATGATAATAATAATAGCTAATAGTTATATAATGCTAAGAGCTTTACAATTATTATCTGATTTGATCCTCACAAAAACCTTGGGAGATAGATGCTATTATCATTCCAGTTTTACAGATGAACTGAGACAGAGGTTAAACGATTTGCCCAGGATCATATATTTCTAAGAGTCTGAATTTGAATTTATCTTCCTGAGCACTCTATTCACTGGTGCCATTTAAAAATACAGAAAATCCATATCATATAAGTATATCTGAGCAAAACAGATTCTCAGGTTAACCATGTCTAAAAATGCATTTCACATTTTTCATGTTAATCTATCATCTCACTTTCATGAGATGAGTCCTATTCTACATTATTGATCTTCTGGAATCCTGGTTGTTCATTGCATTCATCAGAGTTTTAGCCATCTAGAAATGTTTAGCTTTACAACATTTAATGCAGTTGTAAAAATTGCTCTACTACTTGTACTCTAAACTCTGCATCAGTTCATATGTCTTCCCAAGTTTCTCAGCATCTGTCTTTCTTATATTTCTTACCATACAGTAGTATTCCATTATATTCATATTGGCTCCCCTAGTTCCTAGTTATTTACCACTACATAAAGAGTTGTTATAAATATATTTTTTTAATATATGACTTTTTCCTCTTTCTTTGAAGCCTAGTAGTGGTATAGATTCAAAGATCAAAAGGCAAAATGGCCTATAATTTGAATTTTCTTTTCCAGAATAATTGTGCCATTTCATAACTTTACCTATAAAGTATCAATCTGTCTATTCTTCTACAACTTCTCTAGTATATTTCATTATTCTATTTTATTAATTTTGCCAAAATGGTAGGTTCAATTTGGCATTTGTCTAACAATGATTTGGAGCATTTTTCCATGACTGTGTTGAGGGGTGAAATACCCTAACAGTGACTGAGGTCCCCCGGCCAGTGTCGCAGGTTTAGTGAAAGAATTCACAACCCAGTTTCCAAGCAAGGTTTGGCAAAAATAGGTTTGTTTTCACTAAAAAGCTCTTTCTCTCAGTGGGCCCTTTCCTGATTAGAAAGATAGCAAAGATTGGGGTACAGAGTTTTGATTTTGTTTAGCTTTCTATGGTTCGGGGATAGGGAGCAATTTGAGGGACTAATTTCCAAATAAATAAAGGTGGTGATTGTTTCCCAAGCCAAATTGATTCCCAAATCAATTGGAGGTGGGAGTGTAATACTGGAGAAACTGAGGCAAGATAGAGATTAGAGACTATTTAATAATTTATTAAATGGGAGAGATTTACTGGGACCAAATGGATCTATGGTTTGGTCCCAGGGCTGAATGAGACTATCATCTCCAAGAATCCAGCAAACAATGAGAGTTCTCAATGACCTATGGCTCAGACTCAGAGGGTAGACTGAAGCGGGAGCAGAGTCAGGATGCTGAGAGCAGAATAGGACTCTGACAGTCCAGTTCTGATAGGATGAGGAGAGGCATGGGGGGTGGAACCCCAGAGATGGGGAGACACATCTTGATAAAATGGTATCTGACATTCTAGTAGCTTGGGATGGGGAGAGGCATTCTGATATTCTAAAATATAAGATCTTTTATCCTTATCAAATATTCTGATAAAGAGGGAGGGGAGGCTTTGTAGGACTGAAAAGCAGGGAAACTGAGTCAGGACTGGGTCAGCATAATTATAGAAACTGAGAACTGTGACATAAAAGGAGTTTCTTGTGGGAACCAGGTAGGAGGGTGAGGATCATTTCAGGAATCTTCCCAAGGCCAGGTGGCCCAATCTGCAGAAAGATCAGGGGGACACAGAGTCCTATTACATCAACTATAGATATCTTGGGTTTTCTTCCTTAAAAACTGCTTTTTTATATCCATTGGCCATGTATCAATTGGGGAATATCTCTTATGCTTATAAACTTGAATCAGTTCCTTAATATATCTTGGAAATATCACCTTTATCAGAGAAACTTGCTGCAATATTTTCCCAGTTAACTTTTTCCTTTTTAATCTTGGCTATATTGACATTTGCCCTTCTCTTTTTTTTTTTTTTTTTAAATTTAGTTTTATTTAATAATAACTTTGTATTGACAGAATCCATGCCAGGATAATTTGACATTTGCCCTTCTCAAGTACTATAGTACCTGTCCCTTTCTCCATGATCTTTCAAACATAACTGACAGTTGCTTATCATTGATGTGTCCTATTTCTTTCAATATTCTAAAATGTAGCTCATCAGGTTACAGTAACTTGAACACAAAGGATAACTAAGTATAGTCCCGTATTTCAAAAAGCAGTTCCTAGTTACTAATTTTTAATACTATCCTTTCCATTTTAAAGACCAGTCTTCTAGGCTAAGAAAAATAAAGGCTGAGCAGCTCTTCCTTTTCTCCAATTTTTATCACTGAAAGCAATAGTCTTATTTACTTCTTTATTCTTCCCATTTTCCTCCAAATATTTGAATCCCCAACCCCATTTTTTTGTCTTGCCTTTCCTTTTCAAACTCAGCTTACTCTGATCTTTAGTGCTCTTGACATTATTCTTACAGCACAATAGCATGCTTTTATATTCATCCTCCACCTTCTTTAAATAACTTTTTAAATTTTAAATTTTAAACAAGGTTGCTATTATACCCTACCTAGATCATTGTAAGAGGCCTGCTAATTGATCTCTTTACTTCCATTCTCATAGACCTCATATTGTTTTCCAATATACTTGTCACTTACTGCTCTGTATTATAATTATAGTGTTTGTTCTTATTTCCCATACTAAATACATACTCTGGGAAATCTGCCTTTTTAAAATGCAACTATTATTTTACTTTTTGTCAATTACTATACATTAATTTTGTCTTCCTCCCACTTTTCCTTTCCCCAGGGAGAAAAAAAAAAATGAAAGCAAAATTCTTATAGCACATATGCCTAGTCAAGCAAAAATAATTCTTGCACAGTGTCCAGAAACATATGTCTCCTTCTACACCCAAAGTCTATTTCTCTGTCAGGAGGTGGTAGCATTCTTTATCATTAGACCTCAGGAATCATGTTTGGTCATTGGATTTGATGAGGTGTGAGATTGGGCTCAGAGAAAGAGGAAAAGAAACAGAGAAAAGAGAGAGACGCAGGTCCACATGGCAAGAATTCACAAACTCGAGTATCTGTGGAAATAAGGAAAGTTTATTTCTTTTTTCACTAAGAAAAGAATTCTCTTAGTGGACAAAAACCCCTAATTCAGTCAGTAGATGTTGTAAAGAGGTTTGCTGTACTAGTTTTATGGGCAGACACTGGCCTAGGGCTAGGGACAATTAGAGTTGAAATCAGACCGAATCTTTGATTTGAATAGAGAATTTTCAGTAGTGAGTGGTTGTACTAGTCTCCTTCTGGATAACAGAATGAATCTTATCCTGATTCGCTGGGTCGGGTCTTTTACAGGGACTCTCTTCTTCAAGGAGTTTTAGAGAGAGACAGTTTCAGGGTCCCCCATCAGTTTCAGGGTTCTCATGTCAGATTGAGCAGAGTTCTTAGATTTTGATCCAGCTTCTTATTTTAATTGTGTGAATCTGTTTCAAGTCTGTTTCTTATAAATGACATGTTGTTGGATTCTGCTTTCTAACCCATCTTGCTATACTCTTTTGTGTTGTGGGTAATTCTTTGTCATTCAGATCCATAGCTGTGATCGTGAATTAGATATATTTCTCCAACCTCTTCTTTTTATCTTTTTCCTTCTCTGTTTCCCACTTTTTCCTTCTAAAGATGGTGGTAGAGATGTGATGCCTAAGAAAACTGAGGCAAGATAGAGATTAGAGAGTTTTTAATATTTTATTTGAAAGGGATTTACTGGGACCAAATAGATCCATAGTTTGGTCTCAGGGCTGAATGAGACTATCTTCTCCAAGAACTCAGCAAACAGTGTGAGTTCTCAATGACATATATACACATGGCTCAGACACGGGGATAGAGGCAGAGATGGAGTCAGTGCTGAGAGCAGGAACATGGGACTAACAATCCGGTTCTTATAGGGTGGGCAAAAGCATGGGGGACATCTGATAAATTGGGATTACAGAATGGGGAGAGGCACCCAACATTCTGATGATGTCTAAGATAGAAGGTCATTTCTCCTTATCTGGATCATCATGATTAGAAGGGAGGGGTGCTGTTACAGAATAATTAGGAACTGAGGCAGAACAATTCAGGGAAACTGAGGCAGGACAATTAGGGAAATTGAGCCAGGACAATAAAAGAGAACTGTGGTACAACAGAGAGAAGGCAAGTGTTCATATGTCTGATGCCCTCTGCTTGTGCTCCTTTGCTCCTCTTCTCTCTCCTCATCCAGTGATCTGGATAATAGAAATAAGCTTTTTGTTTTAAACCCCTCTGCTTCTTAAGGAAGTTTAACTCTTAAGGAGTTTATTTTGTTTAGGATTAATCCCTCCCTTAATCTATGCTACTTTGTCTCTTCTCTCACTTCTCACATTCTCACTCTCACACTGAATAGAATGTATGATATGTGTTCTTCCCTCCTTGGACCAGATCAGATTAGAATGAGGTTCAAATGATGCCTGTTCCCCTACCCTCTCCTTCTCATGTATATGTCTTCTACTGATATACACTGAGTGTGTTCATTAATTTTCCCTGCCCTTCTTCTCCCCTTTCCCTTCCCTTTCCTTTCTTTTGAGATCATCAAAACAGAACAGAATCATGTCCAGTGCTCTGTCTTTTTAGACTCTATGACTCCTGATAATGAGAGGGCTCTTGGGCAGACACCTCAACATCTCCCCATACTAAAATTTACAGTTTATCTTTGTTTAGTCTCTTATGATTGTTTTCTTATCCTTTTTAATGTTTTTCTTGACTTCTATGTTTTTATTTTAAAGTTTCTATTCAGTTCCAGTCTTTGTTTCCAGTGTGTTGTTCATTGTTTCTAAGTTTATTCCTTAATGAATACAGCCAGGGCCCATGACTACTCCTTAGCCTGAAATACCATCCTTAGTGCAGGCCCTCTTCTCAATCTGCCCAGGACCTGTGACCTCAAACTAAGGAGTGTCAGAGCTGCCACTTGGCACCTCTTCCAGCATAGGACACTTCACAAGGACAGTCTCCTCTGTGTATATGTGAGACCCCTTCTTATGCTGTTCACAACCTCAGCTTTCTTTTAGTTCTTACACTGCAGTGTTCTTCTACATAGTCCTTTCTCTCTAGATCTTGTCCTTAGATCTGTCTCCTTGCTAACTTAAACTGAGAAAATTAGTATTTTTTTCTTGAATTTACCAGTCAAGACTACTCAGATACTTTTTTTCTATCCTGGAAGAGGATGACTGTAGTTCTTCCGGCTGCTCTACCATCTTGGCTCCTAGCCTCTGACTCAACTTTGACATGATCTCTCTATTTACTTTCTTCTCACTGCAGGTTTAGGAGAAAAGGGGGAAAACCAAGAGATCGTTGTGGATTTGTTTCCCAAAACACTGAACCCTTCATCTCTGAGCCACACATATCCACTAAAGTTTTCAGGGGGAGTTCAGTGAAAACTATAGAAAGAACTCTAGTCATATTGCCACTATATAAATAATAAGTAACAGAGCTAGGATTCAATCCAGTAATCTTTCTCACATACCACACTACTTCAGAAATAATATGCTTTTTAAGTAGTGCATTTATGTACAGTATAGTTGTATTTAGTTTCCTGTAAGTATTGATTGCTTGGAGGTTTTATGAAAGGAGAGAGGGGATTTGTTTAATAGAGGAAAAGATTGGTACTAGGACTGGTGGGAAATGTAAAATATTAGTACTGATCAACTCAGGAGAAGCAAAATTACTGTTCTGGTTATTATGTGCAGCTCTCAGACCTTCTAAGTAGCAAAGTGCTGTGAATTTCCTTCCTGTATCACAAAATATCCAACTCAAATAAGACTTGATAATTCACAGAACAGCTTGAACACTCCACTTTGTCTCCACCTCACATTTAGCAGTGCTCTGTCTTTATAATGTTTACTTCAGCAACAACAGTCAACATTCAATTTAATTCAGTTGAATTCAGCTATTATTTATTAAGTACCTACTATGTTGTGTGGGATAGTAGTGATCACAAAAACAGAGACTCAGAGTAAGAAAAAGCTAAAAGGGTTTTATTACTTCTCACAAGAAAGGGCAAGGTGTTTGTCAGTGAAAGGAGTGCAGAGAATAAACTGTAAAACACCAGATTAAATAGCCTGAACTCAAAAGCCCCCACTTCTCCAGCTTGGCCTTTTCTCCTATTGTTTGGGGGAGTCCAGGCTTACATTCTAATCGTCTAAACCAGAAACAAAAGAATAAATTGCCTTTGGATTGCTTGCCATCTGGGGGAGGGGGTAGAGGGAGGGAAGGAAAAATCGGAACAGAAGTGAATGCAAGGGATAATGTTGTAAAAAATTACCCTGGCATGGGTTCTATCAATAAAAAGTTATTAAAAAAAAAAAAAGAAAGAATAAATTGCCTTTAAAAGAGGTATTGAAATGCTAATTAATAAGAAGTGATGGGAAACAGAAAGGGAGAAACATCTGCAACTTTTTTTTAGCTATAGCTTTAGTTGTTATTATCAAGTATCAAGTCACAATTAAAGTATAGTTTAAGATTATATTCCCATGAGAGGTCTTTACTCAGTTAAATTCACACATATACAAGCTACCCAGATATATATCCACACATATACACAAATAATAAACACTTTCTGTCCTCAAGAAGCTTGGGGTTTAGAGGCAAGGTATACAACATGAATTCAGATATAATACATAATAGGGAGAGATCAAGGAGCTGTCAAATTGTGAGGAATGTGTGTGAGATAGGTGCTAGACCCCTTTCCCAAATTAACTAATCAGAGACATCTTCAGGTACCAAAAAAAAGCAAATAAACACCTGGGAGCCATCTCAATTCCCACTATGTGTTCTTGAACCTGGCCAGCCGGAAGTAGAATACACAGTTAAATAGGAAAAGACCCAAGCCTTTTCACTGGACATAACCATCCTTGAGTGATAGTCACGAATGTTATCTGCTTCCTGTGGGTCACATCACATCCTGTAACTTCACTAACTTCCTGCATCCCAGGATTCACAGCCCGGGAACAGGGATCATGTCTCAAACTAGTCTCAAACTTGAGAAAACTTCATCCCACCAGTCTCTCAGGAAGAAGAAAAAATCAGTAGAACAGGGAAGCATCACCAAGAAGACAGAACCCAAGCTTTGGAATCAGATAAAAATAAAGGCAAGGGTAAAGAAGAAGTACCTTCTAGCCATGAAGCATCACTCAAGGCAAGAATTAGAAATCCAGTCTGGTTGAAGCATAGATAAATAGAGTAGTGTGAAATAACTGGAAGTATATGTTGGAACCAAATTGTAGAGGCCACATAATTTTGTTTTAGCAGAAAAATAAAGGGAAGCAAGGAAGGAAATAAGCATTTACTAAGTGCCTACTAGAGCCATGAATTGTGCTAAATATTTTAAAAATATTATCTCATTTTATCCTCATAGCAACTCTGAGATATTGGTGCTATTAAAATTCTCATTTACACTTGAGAACACTGATACAAACAGAAGTTAAGTGAGTTGCCCAGCATCACACAAACTGGACTTTAATTCAGCTTTTCCTGATTCCAGGATCAGCACTCTATCTACTGCACCACCTACCTACCTCTAAAAAGGAACTACTAAAGATTTTTAAGTGGAGGGATGATGTTTTCTTTTCATAACTTTGATTTAGAAAAATAATTTAGAAGAGCTTTGAAATTTGGGGAGAGACTAATAGGCTGGACACTAATTAGAAGAATATTACAGTAGAAGTTAAGATAGATTTGAACAATCTGAACTACATTAATGGCAATGTAAACAGATGAGATTCTAGATGCAAGAGATGCTGTAAAAGTAGAAACAATAAAACTTAGAACTGACTGATTACAAGTGGTGAAGGTAAGGACAGAAACAAAGAGGACTTAGCAATTGCAAACCCCTATGACTGGGCAGATGATGGTATTCTCACCTATAAGCAAGAAAATTAGAATGTTTCCCAATAGAATGAAAGGTCTTTGAGGACAGGGATTGTTTCATTTTTGTCTTGCTATCTCCAATCCTTAGCAAAGAGTCTTGCATATGGTGATTTCCTCAAAAACATTTTTTAATTGAAAAAGCAGGGGGTTTAGGCTTTGAGGTTAGCTTAATTCAGTTTGGAACATGTGGAGTTCAAATTGCTGAGAGTACATCTAAGTGGATCTGTAAAACTGAAGTTTCACTGGAGAGAATCATACTTTTGATCTTGCCACCACTCTGACAACTAACATTGCTAATACTCTGGTACGGGCCCTCATCTCTCACGTCTGGATGACTATGACATTCAGCCATCGAATGGATTTTCCTAAAGCATAGGTCCAACCATGTCACCCCCATAGACAATAAACTGCAGTCATTCCATTCCATAGCACTTCAATGAATGTGTTTTCATTCATGTGAGCAGAGCTTGCAATAGTGCAGACGGTTTCCAGCATTGCTGCCTCTGCCCTATGCCTATAGTCAATATCTCCCATCAACTTTCATAGTGGAACCATACAATGACCTCTTCTTGAATTCTTGGCATAAAATAGACATTTTTATGTCGTTCACACTGTCCATGGGTACTTAATTTGATGAAATGGATTAGTTTGAATTGGGATTGAATTGAATTGTGTCCAGAAGACAAGCATAGGAAATAAGGTCAAAAGCTTCAGAAAGGGGGAGGGAATAAGCATCCACTAAGCACTGTGCTAAGTGTTTTACAAACCTCTCACATGAAAATCAAGTAACAGAGGAACTGAAAAGCAGGTATTAGATTTAGCAATTAAGCAGAGATGTACCTCCTTCCACAAAAATAAATAAATAAATAAAAAGAGAGAGAAAATTATGAAAACCTCACTAGCTTGTCATTTTGAAAACAGATTAACTTTTATTAAGATGTATCATTTTATAATTATAGTCAAATGTATAAGAAGCAAAATATTCCCTTTTGCAATAAATCTCTCTATATTAAATGAATTACTTACAAATATGTGGTACACTGAATCCAGGTTTCATATTAAAAAATAAAAATATATAGTGTGCAATTTGTGAACATACACATAATTACACATTTCTATTGTAGAGAAATTTACATCATACTCAACAGATAGAGCACTGAACTTGGAGTCAAGAAGACCTTTACACACTTCCTAGCTGTGTGGGGGGAGCCATTTACTCTCAAGAATGAGCTTCAGTTTGCTCATGTGTGAAGTGGAGCACCTAGTGGAGCACATAATGAGAACACTCAACTCACTGTGGTGAAGCTCAAATTAAATAACAAATGTAAAGGTAGACAGTCAGTTGAAAAAGAATTGCTTTGGTAACTTGGCTGGAGGCTCTCCTTTATGCTGAAAGATTCTCAAATATCTCTGGTTCTGAAATGATCTGCTAATATATAGAAGATCCACAGGACATGAACAAACCCCTCAACCAATCCAAACAGATTACTCTTAGTTAAAATAAATGCTTTTTGATTGATTGATGTCCAAGCCTTGCTCACACTTCTGACTAATTCGGCTACTTGTGTTCTTACCTATTGAATGAGTCACCAATGGAGGCTCCAGCCAATGCCTTCCAAGCTGATTCCTTCTCAGTTAAGTAGAGTAGGATTCAGTCATCCTCCACCATTGCATATATGTAAAATGCTTTGAAAATCTTAAAATGCTAGATAATTATTATCCACAATTTTTAGAAATGGGGAATGAATCTTTCATTTCATTGCAACAAGGAATTTCCAGGAAAGAAGATTTCCTTCAACAAAGCAGGTTGACATTTTGCTATCTAACTCAAATGGAAATGATCCACTAAACCATACATAAGGATACCTACCGGGTACAAATTAATATTATCTGTTTTATTACGTTTTAATCTGGTTTTGGCAGTACTCTGGAGTGTTGTAGATAGCAATCCTGATGGCAGATTGTGTATTTGATACCTCTGATTGGAACATTAGAGGGGATCACATGACCTGTTTGTAAGCGAACCTAGGTCTTATAAGCCTGCACTCTCTACCATGCCATGAAACCGTGATCATGCCTTTTCAATTTAGTTAAAAATTATGTTTTCTATCTCAAAGTGGACAAATCATTTTGTAAAATGCATGAGCAGGTAAAATTAATGAATGAATAGCAATGTAATAAAATATACAATTTTCCTTATGCAGCTATTTGCATAATAAAGAGCATAATTCACTGTTGGTATTTGACATGACAAGAACTGAGCATAAAATTTAGCATTATGAAAGTCTATGAAATAATAGAATGGAGTGAAAAGAGCACTAAATATGGAGCTGGGGGACTAAGTTCAAATCCTGTCCCTCCTTCATTTCCTGTGTGATTTTAGACAAATCACTTTTTCTGAGCCTCATTTCCTGAAGTATAAAATGGTTTCTTCTAGTGCTAAATCTTATGGATGGTGCCTGTGGCATGAAGAATATCCTGACCTGAATTTACCCATTGCTTTGGTGGACTGCCTTGATTTCTCAAGGCAGTCACCCTCAAAGAACTTATCCCTCCCCACTCCAACAGCCACTTAAGTCAGTAGGTAGGATCTTCCCTGTTTGGAAAGACTAGCTCCAGAGGCCTATTTCTGTTTCCCTATTCTTGTTCTAATAATTTAAGTTATCAGACTCCTTTCTCTCATAGGATTAAAAGTACAGATTTCTGGAATTGTTTTTCCTGAAAACATTTAATTGAAATATTGGACTTAAAATCATCTGGTCACTCTGTATAGATAATTTTGTCTGAGCATATTCGCATCTACTTTTAAAATGTTTTCACTTAATGACCACTGTTAGTCATGAGAACAAACCCAAAAATGTGAAATAGTTTTAGAAAGAAATTTCTTTACTCATTTGATAGAAGAGGAAAGCTGGAAAGAGGTTCCCTCCTCCAGGTTCTTAAAGGTTTACTTTATGTATTTTTCTGAATACCAACACATGAACCACATGTATCACTTAAACTATTTGATGGAGAAAGAAGTTCCCAAGCAAGGTCAGTCCAGGTGTGTATCAGTAAATGTAAACATACAGACTTGGGGAACATAGAACACAAGCATTGGGTGAACCAAAGATCTGGGTAGGATCCAAGCATTCCTCGTAGCCAACTGACTTTCCCAGGAGCATCAGAGGTCAACCTGACCCCGACAGTAAGCTTTTGGATTAGATAATTCCAGTTACATAAGACTAGGTTCAAACAATATCAATAAATAAGGTTTTCTGAACAATATACATAGTAAAATATTTTCCTACATCAGCCCTAAAAGATATGAAATTCATGCCCCCCAATTTTTTTTCTATTTTGTTTAACAGCTTATGTTGAGCAATCTAGACTTCATGTCCATATTTCATTTAGGATGTTGGCCATCCATCTTGTTATATATCTTTATTTCATAGCTGTTTTTAGGCATTAAGATGAAATACTGCAGAAGATACATTTGGGATAGCTATCCAGATATAAATTTCTTTGAGTATTTATGTTTCCAAGAAATTAAGTTTTTAAAAGAAGATAGCCTCACTAAATTATAACTTTTATAAGCAAGATAAATGAAATACATTCATTCTTTCTTTTCTTTTTTTTATTTTAATAAAACTTGAAATTATAGCTATTTTTTTCATATTTGCAGGACTATCTCAAGCAGGTGCTGGACATTGATCTTCATGCACAGATCCATTTCGGCAGGGTTTTTATGAAACCAGGGTATGACATTTTTCTTGTGTCACAAAATATATATTATATATATATATATATAAAAATATGAATTTTGACTTACACTTTGCTGGAGACTTTTTAATTGAAAATTATGATATATGACACTTTAATAATATGTCTCTTTCCTTCTAAGATATTCACAGAACACTTAGCACAAAAATAATTACTACCTAAAATTGGTATTAATGTGCAAATAAAACCAAGCAAGTTTTCTTCCTCAGAGCTATAGGGTAACTAGGGCTTTACCTGAAGTCACTAAAACTTAGGGCAAATCCTCCTTCAGCTGCAGAGAAACAACTAAATTTAGAGCTTAGTTAGCAAGAAAAATTAGCTAAATTAAGAAACCATTATACTTGTGATATATTGCTCCACCCAGAGAAGCAGCTTCTCCATTAGCCTTCTGGGATCTCTCTTCACTGTCAGGGGCCAAAAGTCTAAAAAGCTCCTTCCCTCAATTAACTGAATTTGTTTTAAAAAGTAGATTTGAAGGGCACTTTTAATTTTCTCTACAGAGGAACATTTGTAATTTGTCTCAAAAAAGCAGTGATATGTATGTTTATATACCTCTGAGCTTCCTTTTGAATGAATAATAGCACTAAAAAATAAAGCAAAGCAATTTTTCTAGACCACTTCTCACGCAGCCTCCAAGATAATTTAAGTTCTCATCACCTCACATCTCCATTACTACAGTAGTTGTTGGATTTGTTTTCTACAAAGTCAGCCCTATGGAAGAACATTTTTTCCCCTTACAATTCCCATACCTATTTTCCTCTTCCTTCTTGTCCCTTTTTCCCCACCCAGCCTTTCGTGCCTCCCAAGGAAAGAAAGAATAAAGTTTGTATGTCATATTTAATGTAACTATTTAAGCCTTGAATTTTTCCCCATAAACAGTAACCACTTTGTTGTTCAGTTGTATCTAATTCTTTGAGACCCCCCCCCCATTTGGGATTTTCTGTGCTAAGATACCTCAGTGGTTTGCTGTTTTTTTCTCTAGCCCATTTTACAGATGAGGAAACTGAAGCAAATAGGGTGAAGTATCTTGTCCAGGAGGCCAGATTTGTAGTTCAGATCTTCCTGACTTCAAGCTCTGCTCTCTAGTCACTGTACTACCCAGGTGCCTCCAAAATAACCAATCAGAAGGGCTAATGGGCCAACTGTAACTGAAGGTCTATAACCAGTGACAAATCCCTAAGAAATGTCTCATACCCAAGTTATTGAAAAGAACATATAAAAAAAAATTTCTCCAAATCATCCCTCAACCCCATTATCTAAAAGCCAGATGTCCTATTCAAGAATCCTTGGGCCCAATCTATGGAGAAAAGGTATTAGGGTGATTTTAACCCTATTCCATATACTTCTATACTACCTTATATCTCATTTAAATGGGCATAATATGACTATTGTCTTGAGGAAATCCCTGAAAGTATGAGAGCAAAGTAAGGAGGAAATTGAAAAGTGATGATATTCTCATAAGTGAATGAACATACGGAAAAGTATTAAAATATTCTTCAGTTGCAGCCTAGGCTAAGTTGAGAGGTGATTTCTTCCTCTTTACCATTTACTAAACAACAGTGTTATTTTTATACTTAATACATTTGCCTATTTTCCTTGGATTACCACCACTATCCCTATCCTCCCACACCCTCCACCAAGTACTTTTTATGTTTCTATATATTTCTAAGCATCTATTCACTAAAAACCCTCAGTTTCAAGAATTCTGCAGGCTTAATAGATTGAATATAATAGACAAATGGTTAATCATCCTTAGAAGATGTACAATTGAAACTATTAAATTGCTCAAAATTGTTGGATTTTTTTTAATCTAGAAAATAAGTTATGCAAAAAAAGCTAAAACTAGGATTAAAATGGTTAAGGAAAATACTAGAAACTAAAAACTGCCCCTGGAGCAAGCAGCATGAAAATAGCATCCACCATCTGGTAGTTTTCTATTTCTGGTTATCTAGTTCCTAGAGTCTATTCTTTCTACCCTACTCTAAATTTGGCATTTTGGTACAAAATACTGGTTATCTCAACCTAGTTATGGTTCTGATACAGGGCAGCATGATGTAGTGAAAAGAGCTCTGGCTATGTAGTCAGAGAATCTCAATTCACATTCTGAATCTGTTACTCACTACTTGTGTACTTTGCTAGGGCTGCTAGGTGATAATGGTTCTGCCAGACCTGGAGTCAGAAAGATTCATCTTCCTGAGTTCAAGTCTGATCTCAGATACTTCCTAATTGTATGACTCTAGACAAATCATTTAATCCAGTTTGTCTCAGTTTCTTCATCTGTGTAAAACAAACTGGGGGAAAAAAAATGACAAACAACGTTTGTATGTTTGCCAAGAAAACCCCAAATGGGATCACAAAGTGTTGGACACAATTGAACTACAAAATCTTGGTTAAGTCACTTAATAACTTTGCTTTTCCGTTTCTTTCTGTGTAAAATAAAAGATTCCTTTTAAACTCTTAGGAGTAGCTGGGTGGTGAAATGGATAGAGCATTGTCCCTGAAGCCAGGAGGACCTGAGTTCAATTGTGACCGCAGCTGTTGTGTGATTCTGGGCAAGTCACCTAAGCCCAACTGCCTTGCCAAAAAAAAAGTTTAAATTTAAGCTCTTATACTCTCCTTCTGTTGTTGTAGGAACAGTGTGAGAAATTCAAACATTTTCTTTGTAATAATTACAACTTACATTAGCTAGCACTTTAGTTTCCAAATCTTTATATACATTATTTCATTTGATCCTCACAACAGTCCTTATACATTTTGAAGAACAAATATTATTTTCCTTTTGCAGATGATATCATTTATAGTGACTTGCCCAGAGTATCACATAGCTAGTATATGGCATAGCCCATACTCAAAACCAAGTCTTCTTAAGTTCAATGCTCTTTCAATTAAACACATGTTTAGTTATAAACAACTTACCCCTGTGTGCTTGGGCAGCCCAGACGTGGAAGTTAAGGTTCTCCTCTGTGACTGAGACCTTATTGTTATTGTTGCTGGGAACATGAGATTGGCAATAGGAGCTCTCTAAAGTTCCTTTCATAGGGATCAAGGTTTGCTTTTTGTCAAATTATGACTACAGTCAAGTCGGAGTGCAGTTGAGTTGAGTAATAATGGACCTTTGAGAACAAAATTCCTTTTGTCTTGATACATTGTCACTCAGACCAATCATAGGATGATCATAGTTTTTAGGGACCTTAGCAACTACTGAGTTCAACTTACTCATTTTACAAATGAAGAAACTGAAGCTAAGTAATTTGGAACTTTGTGACACAAGTCCAGGGCCTTATCTACCCAGGCCCCACCCTGCCACTCATTCCTGAGAAGAATATTTGTTTTAGATAAATATTAATTATTTTACCTTGGCTATTCAAGCTTTTCTTTAGCTTTTGCCAGTTTAATTAATTATGCAAAGGACATTCCAAGTGAATTTCAATGCACTTCTTATTGGCCACAAAAATGAATTGATATGTTCTCTTCCCAATGTAAAATATTCAAACATCTTCCTTACTTTTACTGGAGAATTAGAGATTAAAAATTCTCTTAACCTCTCTGCTATTTAAATTAGGTATTCTTCTTCTTCTTTCTTCATTATTCATTATTCAGGGTTTTTATGGGTTTTTGGGGTTTATCTGTCCTTAATAGTTATTCTTCTTTCCTGGAGTCATAATACCCAGTTTGTGACTTCAGTCATTTGCATGTGCTTGTGCTAGTATGACTACCAGAGAGAATAGACTTATGAGCTGAAAAGTACCAAGGAACTTGCTTCCTAAAGATAAACAGAAAATAATTGCCATTTAGCCACAGCATTTTTAAAATAAAACACTTAGGTTTATAATCATTCACATTACAAATATTATTTGGTAATGACATTTTTTGTGTTAAATGGATTTTGTTAAAGTGAATTGGTTGCAACCCATTTTTAGTCTTCAGATTCATAAATGACACAAAGCTGAAGCCCAGACTCTCCAAAGTGAACTAGCGAGGGAGAAGAAACGATCCCTTTATAAGAAAAGAGAGAAGGAAGTATTTGTCCCAGATCAGCTCCATCCAGTTCCTGGATCTTTGTGGGTGATGTTTTGTTTTGGTGATCAGCTTGGGAATTTAGGTGGTCTCCTTATAGACTTTAGAATGTGGAGAGAATTAAGAAGAATTTAAGGACTATTGCTATTTGATAGCAAGATTAAAAGCAGCATTAAAATTTTTGGGAAAGTTCTTTCCACCCACCACAGGCAATTATGTTGTTTCATTTTGGAATGAATGTAATGTAGACAGAAACCTGTTCTCAGGCCCTTTATGCAAGATTATTTTTGTGCAAGATTCTTTAAACTATTTGCTCTTCTTAACGTACTGGTTCTAACAAGTTTGGATATCTCTTTCTCAAGCCCTTAGCAGATTAGAAGCAGCCAAAGACTGGCCCCAGACTGCAGTGAAAAGTGTCAATAGATACCCAGACTGTAAGAAAAGAGGTAGCAAAACTATAACTCAGAAAGCACAGGGATCTGAGGTCATTTAGAGTAGAGATCACTGCAGTGACCCATGATGACCTACCAATATTATTGAAAAGTAGAATAACTGATATTCATAATAATAATCTTGAGCCATCAAATTGGAAACCAATGACCCATTTTGACACATTCTTAAGAAAAAAGAAAAATGATCTTCAGTATTATGTGAGTAAGAAATCAGGGAGACATATAATATATCTTAACAAGAGCCCACAGTTATATAGTGCTTTATATTTTACAAAGGGATTTCATTTTCAAATCATCAAAGCTGTGTTCCCAGCATTGTGCTAGGTCAGTAAATAAGATACAACACATAATTTTTCTCAAGGAACTTTCCTTTAACCTGGGGAATACAATCCTCAATTTCAAGATATTTCGGGAAAGGGGCTCAGATTGATGCTGAAGTGAGTCACCTTAACAACAGTCATACAGCTAGTTAAAAGGAGTCAAACAGCCAGCAAATATTTATCAGAGATCAGATCCCAACCAAATCCATTTCTTTTCTTGTTGTGTTGTATCATCTCTTAATATATATGATAAGATTTTAGAAAGATTTCCACTTATAGTTAAAACAAAGGAAAAAAAATGGCAAGAATTTATGAGATAAACTTTAAGTGTCCTGATTAGCTTAGGTTTATTATAGTGGAATTTTGCCTTCAAGACAAACAAAGAAAGACTCCAGCATTAAGAAAAAAAAATTATTCAAAATTTTTTAACTTAAAAAATTAAAAATAAAATACATTTTAAAATTAAAAAATAGAAAAAAGTTTTTTGAAGATTTTTGTTAATTTAATAAAAGATGAAAAAAAAAGCTCTACAGCACTGAGTAGTGAGCTGGAAAATATATGAGCTCAGAAGAGTAAAGAATTGAATCATTAGAAGAGTAGAATAAACTTCGGAATTTGTAGTTACCCATTTGTACCGCAAGCAGACTAAAGGAAGGGAAATGACAAACTAAAAAAAAGGAGAAGAGCTTAGACACTTAAGAAAGATATTAAAAAGAAGTGTCCTTAAATTCTTGTTAAATACTTTAGTATTCAAGGGGCTATAAGAAAGATCAATAAAGTATTTCAAATATGTGATCATTTATATATGTTATACTGCTATGACCAAAGTATCTCAAAATTTACTCCAATTACACATTTTATATCTAATTTATAAAAACATCTTCATTTCTCTCTAGCCTGCCAACAACATTTGCAACCTTGGACATTGATGGAGTAAGAAAAATAATCTTTGCACTACCAGGTAAGAAAAACATAATTTTTGTGGCTCTCTGAAAAAGGAACAGAAATGTTTTGTAATTTCTCACTTAAATCTTTTGAGCATATCCTAGATGCTACCCCTTTTTGGCCACTTAGCCTTCAGTTTGTCAGAGAGAGCTGGTGGATGATAACTATGAGTAAATCAGATGACCTCTGAGTTTCTTTATGATTCTAAAATGCTGTGATTCTAGAATAATGTTATTCCACTTCTACAACTCTGAAGAACCTGGATCCATGGATTCTGTGCAAATACAGAGACAAAAAGGAAACAGTCCCTACCCTCAAGGAGTTTATGTCTAGCTAAGGAAGAAATGTACATATAAAATTATAGACAAAATTGAGAATGGGGAAGGAAGGCATAGGGAGCTAGGGAAATCAATAAAGTTTCCAGAACCTATCACTTAAGCTGAGCCTTGAGGGAGTGAAGAAATTTAGGATTTTGAAGAGTTAAAGAGGGAATGTTTTCTAGGCATGTAAAACACTAGAGCAGGAGATGAGTATCACAGATGAAGAAAAGAAAGAAGGCCAGTTTGTCTGGATATTAGAATACCACAGTGGAGGAAAACTGGGATCAGAAAGTCTAGTCTGTGGACCCCAAATTCTCTCCTTTTTTCACAGCAGTGCTTTCTGCAATCCACATGCCCATCCCAGAATGTCTCACAGATAATACGTTTAGCATATTTAATTGATTTACAGTCTCTTAGTTGACCATATAACCAAAGATACATTAGTGTGAGAGGTTATTGGCAGTAACTTGGAAATTGTCTCCCCCAAAATACACAACAAGGAACTCGAATTGTAGAAAGCTTGAAATGTTCTCTGCTCATCCCTAATGAACCAAAAGAGGGCAGCAATATCTCGCATCTGAAATTATAAAGAAAGCAAGGGCACTATCCTCCAAAGCTAGCTAGTATTATTATATCTGTTTTCCTCATTGCCAAACAGAATCTTTACCAGTCTTTATGATTTTTTTAAAACAATTCATTTTAAAATGGAGATTGAAGCTCTATTGATTGAAGGTTTTCTGGGCTTTTCCAGAAGTTTTACTCTTTTATTTTAAAGTAAAAAGAAAAGTGTAGCTATAAACATTTTTGCACATGTAAGTCCTTTTCCTTCCTTTATGATTTCCTTGGGATATACAGACCTAGTACTGGCAATTTTATAATCTTTTGGGCAAGATGCCAGATTGCTCTCCAAAATGTTTGGATACCACCTCCTTAACGGCTCTTACATCTATCCTTTTCTGCCTAATCACACTATATTCATTTCTCAACCCCTCATCACTTCTTTCTGGGACAATTATAATAAACTTCTAACTGGCCTCTGTTTTGCCCTCTCTAAAGGATCCATCATACAAATGCCAAATTGATATTTCTAAAGGCCAGGTCTAAGTATGTTACTCCCCTGCTCATGAAGCTTCATTGGCTTCCCATAGCCTTCAAAATAAATTACAAGCTCCTTTGGTAGACATTTAAAAGCACTTTACAATCTATCTTCAGCCTGTCTTTCTAGACTAATTACTCTTTGTTCTATCCAACTAACTCTGTACATGATATTCTATTTGTTCAGCATCCGGAATCATCTTTCCTCTTCACCTTTACCACTTGGAACCACTACTTCTCTCCAACACTCAGCCCAACTAGTAGAAAGCTAGGTTGGCTGGAGGACAAAAGAATAATCAGTTCAGTTTGGGATATATTAACTTCTCTGTCTCTAGTCCCTCCCCTTCTTTAATCCATCCTTCACACATTTGACAGAATAATCTTCCTAATGCACAAGCCTTGTCAGAAACCACAGTGCCTCCTTCCAGATGCCTTTAAGATAAAGTATAAAATCCTTAGCCTGTCATTTTAAACTATCCAAAATTTATCTCCATCCAGCCTTTCTATTTTTCACATGCATTCTGAGTTCCAACCAGACTGAGCTATTAACTGCTTCTCAATTTTGACTTCCCATTTTATACTTCCATCCATTTATGTACTATATGTACCATGTGTGTACTCTTCATCTCTAACTTAAGATTCTTTCTTTAAGGCTCTACTAACATTCTAGCCTTCTCAATCTCTTCCCACCCTAAAAAGCTTTTCTCTTCCTTCTCAAATTTTTGCAAAGTACCCTAGTTAGATTTCTTCTTTGTTTCCATCACATTCTATATCATGTAACACTTCTGGGATCTCACCAATAGACTGTAAATTCCTTGGGGCAGGGTTTAGGTTGTTTTCCATTTGTATATCTCAGGTGCTCAACACAGTGCCTTTTACACTGTAAGCAATTAATGTTTGTTGAACTAAGTTTTAGGTCTGGGCAGAAGTGGGAAGATGTCCAGCAATCAGTTGTAGAGCCTTAAAGGTTTCCAGCTTCTTTTCTTTAAAGAGCCTTATGAAGAAAAACTTAAAAAAAAAAAAAAAAAAAAAAAAAGATCTTACTCCTACCATTATAATTGGTTGTGTTAAGGTATGGGAAAATATCAGAATCATTGAATCAAATTATTTCTGAGCTTGAAGGAACCTTAGAAACTATCTAATCCAAACTATCTAGAAACTGAGGCACAGAGAGGTCAAGTAATTTAACCATAGTCATATAGTTAGTTAAAAACTAGTAAACACTTGAATGATATTCTTTTGACTTTCAGTCCACTGTACTATACTGGTTTCCTTCTGAGAGGAAATTTTTCTTAAATAATTACATTTTCTTTCCTCAGTTCCTCTTTCTAATTTTAAAACAAGTTGATAGTATTATAGATGCCCTTATTTGACTGTAGCATAAAAGATATGTAATCAAGGAAATACATGGGGGTGATACATATGTGATAAGTGATACAGTGGATAGAGCACCAGCCCTGAAGTCAGGAGGACCTGAGTTCAAATGTGGCCTCAGACACTTAACACTGCCTATCTGTGTGACCCTGGGCAAGTCACTTAACCCCAATTGCCTTAGCAAAAAAAAAAAAAAAAAAGGAAATGCACGATTAAAAAATGTTATAGGCTGATCTTGTGGTTAAGAATGAGAGCTAACAGAAAGATAAATTGAATCATTGGCTGGTACCTACAAAATATATAAAGACTCAAAGGAAAGCATCCAACATGTTAGTATGGACCCACCATAGAAAAGGCAGAAAAAAGTGCAGTCTGCACCCATGAAGGAATTTTCTCATGAGTGAAGTCATAACAGCAAAGTATTGAAGAAATTGTATGAGCATTCAAAACAACTGGAGTTGCTATATAATGTCTAGCATTTTATATAATCACTTTTGTATTAGGATCCTTTTTTCAATTTGAGGCGCTTCTGATGTAGGAATGGCTATAGATCAATCAATTTTAGGTCACTACAGTTAAACTTCAGCACTTTACAGTTTTCAAAGCTCTTACCTCAAAATAGCTCCAGGAGGAGGTTTTGTAAACCAAAAAAAAAAAAAAAAAAAATGGAAAATCTAGTAGTAAGGACATTAATTAAGAAACATTTCTTTGTTTATACTATGACTAATTGGTTTTATTTTTCAGGAAATCCTGTGTCCGCTGTGGTCACCTGCAATCTCTTTGTTGTCCCAGCACTAAGGAAAATGCAAGGAATCCTGGATCCTCGACCAACAATTATCAAAGCCAGGGTAATGTTTTCTAGTTGTAGCAAACAAACAGACAAACAAAAACTCCCTAAACTCTAAAGATCCATTTTTTTTTTTCAGCTGTCTAAAACTATTTGGAGTGTTAAGTTTTTACAAACAAGGGAGGAAAGTGTAAATTTGGAAAAGGCCAATCTCTTCTGCTCTCCTTCCACATTCTTTTCTGAAGTCATCCTTGTCTCCAGGAGAGAATAATTGTCATATAATTGAAAGCCAACAAAGAATCTCTAAGAACTAAAAATTAAGAATGGATGTTAAGGGAGCTATTATACTGCCAAGAAAAAGTCCAGGGCATGGTAGACATTACCCTGATCACAAACTGGCAAAGGATTTGAATCAAACTTTTTTCCTTGGCATAAAAGTCTAGTATTGTAGCTATATTTACATAGATATGTGCCCTCCCACTTACCCTAGACTTATCTCAGTGATTTTGTTACGGTTAAGGCATTCTACAAGATACTGAGGATACAGAGATTAGTAAGTCATAGTCCCTGCTTTCAATGAGCGATCACTCAACAGAAAAGAAAAAATATATAAGAAAAAGACTGGTGACAAATAAGGAAAGATGACTATAAAAGATTTTAAAGAATGAACACTAATATAGGGAAATAACACTAAAGTTACTTGAAATAAGTTTAATTTTTCCTTTCCTTCATCCACCAAAAGAATGCGAACAAAATTTGATTATGTTCCTACATTTTTCTTACTCTGTAATGAAAATCTTCTTTTAAATGCACAAAATATAAGACCAAAGACAGATATGGCAACAGAATGTTGAATTTGGAAAGAAATTTAAAGGGTACTGAATCCAACCCATGCCTTAAGAAGGAGTGCTTTCTAAAATATTCCTGAACAGTGAAAAAAATTTATCCAACTTATGCTGAAGAAAGCCTTCCTTAATGCACATATTAATTGTATCTATATTCTATTGCATTTTTACTTTTGTTAAATATTTTCAAATTACAATTTAATCTGATTTGGCTGCACTTTGGGAGTATGTTTGACATCTCTGCTATGGAATCACATTCACAGAAAAGTTTGCCTATTCTCTTCTCATAACAATGATGACCTTGATACATGTATAGGTTGTGCTCAAAAACATGTTACATAGAGGGGGAAGTAGGCATATAATACTGAAATTATTGACAGTTTTTCTTCTACTTTTTTTCTTGGTGATGATAAAGTCAAAAAATTTGCCCATGTCTACCTCCAATATAGCCAAATATTTTATTATCATCTGAACTTTATATAATGTGAAGGAAAAGAAAGAATTGCTTGGGGTTCCTTAAAACATTTTATCTAGGACTAACAGTGCAAAATTTAAGAATTTTAGGCTTTAGAAATAATATAAGTGGCTCTTTTCAACAAATGAGATGATTCAGACCAGTTCCAATGATCTTGTGATGAAGAGAGCCATCTACACCCAGAGGGAAGACTGTGGGAGCTGAATATGGATCACAACATAGCATTCTCACTCTTTTTGTTGTTTGCTTGCATTTTATTTTCTTTCTCATTTTTTTCCCTTTTTGATTTGATTCTTTTTGTACAGCAAGATAATTGTATAAATATGTATGCATGTATTGGATTTAACATATATTTTTATCATGTTTAACATATACTAGATTACTTGCTATCTAGGGGAGGGGATGGGGGAAAGAAGAGAGAAAATTGGAACACAAGGTTTTGCAAGGATTAATGTTGAAAAATTATCTGTGCATATCTTTTGAAAATTAAAAAGCTTTAATTTAAAAAAAAGAAAATTAAACATAAAAAAGAAATAGTATAAAACTGAAAAATGAAGGGAATGATAGTTTGTGGAAAGGGCTTTTTCTTCTTTAAGTCAGATGCTTAACTTTTACCATGTCAATACATTTCCATATTTGGAGTGAAACTCCAACAAGGAGTTCAGTGGTCATTTAGACTTTTTTTTTTTTTTGGTTAACTATAGCCTTCCCCCCCTTAGTTTGAGATCAATTACTAAAAATAAACAAATAAAATTCAACAAAAAGCAGAAAAATACTCTGACCAACTAGAGCATATTAATTAAGCAACTTATTCACTATTTAAACATCATAATAAATTTAGGAAACAAGAAAAATTCTGTTACTGACAAAAGCATACTAATCAGAATTTTCTGGCACTAGCAAAGCTTCAGGAATCCTTTTGTGCTTTACTTATGTCAATACCTACAATCTCTCTTTTTTTGAGATTGACATTTGTAGCTACATTCCATTAGGCAAAACTGGCTGGATGGGTTCCTTAAATCATACTGATGTTCTATACATTGTTTCCAATTTCCTGTCAGTTAATGGGAATGCAAAACTTGGTCCAAGAATCCATCAAATTCCTGTCTCCCACAGAGCCATATCACTCTGTCTGCCAGCAAGCCTGATCTACTTGGACATTTACATCTTAAACACCATCCCTAACTTAGTTTAACAAGCATTTTTAACCAATCACCCCAGTCTTTTCACTGACACACAATCACATCCTCAGTATCCAGTCATTTCATTTTGCTTTTAAAAGTGTAAATTTTACAATCTCACCTTTTTAAGTGATTAGGAAGGCCAGTCATTAACAAAAGGCAAAGGAATGCTGGCCTTAATTTGAGGTCTGGCCTTTCTCTGCCGTTTCTGGCCCTCCCTGACGCCTCTGTGCGAAGGCCCGGCTCTCCACCTCAGCCACAGAGGCCTTTGAAGCTGCACGTTGTTTTCATAGGCTGGACCAGGTTTCATTGGAAGATCAGCCATTTGGTGCTGCAGTGTTTTACAGGATGCCCACATGGAGCCTTTGCTTTTTCTGTTTGTTTCTCTGATTGATCATGGTTACAACTGAAGAAGCATTTTCCTCCTTCTCCAAAGATCTTACATTCATTCTTTAGAGAAATGACACCTTTTTAATTATACAAAATGCAATGTAGGGATAGGTACTGGACAGTGATAATTTCATTAATATAGAATTTCCAGATGTCTTCTATCAGTGCTTGTCAGCAACCTCTTTGCAGTTTTAATCCTGGAGAGTTGCTTGGATCAGAGGAGCAGAGGATGGTTCAGTGTCTTGTTTGCATAGCTGAGAATCAGAGGTGAGCCCTGAATGCTGAGCTCTGGGGCCACCTTTGTAGTCCCTGTGGCTGGGGGCCAGCTTCTATGAGTACAGAATGAAAACAAGTAAGAAGAAAACAGAAAAGGCCTCTGGGAGAAGTTGATGCTTTAGCTGAGCTTTGAAGGAAACTAGGGCTTTTGTGAGGCAAAGGTGAGGAGGGAGTGTGTTCTCCTCAGTGTCCGCTTGTGCAAGGCGTGTAGTCTGGCAGTCCATGAAGTAAAGCTGTGTATAGCAATCCTGGAAAGGTAAGTTTTCATGCAGAAAGGAATCAGGATTGCCACTCCCTACAAGAATCTCTTTCCTTATTATTCTTCCAGAGTACACAGAGCTCTATGCACTATAAACACTTAACAAATACTTTGTGACTGATACAAGCATGAAACATATACAATCTGAACTTGAACTTACATACAAACTTATAATTATAAAATCTCATATGATAAGCTCAGCCTTTATTAAGATCCTATTAGTTACAAGGCAATACTTTGCCAAATAATTCTATTAAAGGCAATTTAGATTTATTTTTTAAGGGACAAATTTTGAAAGGCAGACATTGCCTTCATATCAGGTGGCATAAAGGAATGCTAAGGTGTATTTGGAAAATGGAATGTTCCTGAAGAATAAAATAGAATGGCCAACATGTGAAACTGTTTCAAAATTTCCTAATAAGTTTGAGGCAGATACTTCACAAGAGCTTCTGTTGAAAGACTAGTAACATCAGTGTGATCATTGTTGCAGACTTGAGCAGGCTTTTATTCCCAATGTGGATAATAGAATGATCATTCTATTTGAAATTGGAAAGGATCTTTGAAATCATCTAGGCCATCCCATCATTTTCAATCCACACTTTGAGAGGTCCAGAACATAGAAATGGCCTTGCCAGCCACACAGAGCCAAATCCAGAATTCAGATGCAGTTTTTCTTATTCCAAAGACAAGTGAACTGTAGTACAGTGGTTTCAAGATGGAAATCTGGATTAATTTCACACTATGTAAAGTTATCCAGATCAGAGTTCCTTAAATTTTTTCCACTCATGACTCCTTTTTACCCAAGAGATTTTCGTGTGACTCCTGATATATAGGTATGTAAAACAAGTATGCAAATCAAATATTTACCGATAATTTCCTATTTCAAAATTAATTGCATTAATACCCTTTGTCTTTCTATCACTGCCACTTCCAGAAAGAACACTCCCCAACTCGCAGCAGATTAAAAACAAATAGTTAAACAGCATGAGACAGTGGAAAGAATCACAGATTTAGAGCTGGAAGGGAATTTAGGGGCCGATGGGGAAACTGAGACCTGAAAAATTCACATGATTTGCCCAAAGTCACACAGGTAATGATGGGCAGGATTTAACACCCACCCTTACTCCTCCTCCTCTAACTCCAGAGCCAGTATGCTTTTCATTGTAGCCTGCTGAAAGAATTCAAATATGGAACCTGAGCTCCTAAGGTTACTTGGTTTTGCCACATACTACTTGTGCAACCTTGGGAAAGCTACTGTTCTCTCTACAGTGAGGGAGTTGGACTAAATGACTTTTAGATCAAAGATAATCGTGGACAAACATGTCCATCCAACACTTCATCAAGGGTCTGTAACTATGGAATTTATGAAGAGAAACAATGTGAGAGGAAAAAGGGAAAGATAGATGGCACTTGTTCTGTGGTCTGGTGTGTTCTCAGTTCTTTTCCAGTTCAGTTTACTTGTAGAAATTTCCAACAAAATTGGCCTTAGCAAACCTAAATTAACTCTGCCAATAACCAAATAAGATAATGAAAGTTAGTTCAAACCTCATGTCTCTTAAGAAAATCAAACTAGGAATCACCAGGGAATTCATAATTTTAAATTAGCTAGTTTTCATGTTGATAATACTGTCATTATATCATTATGTCTGTCACTATATCGCTATATTTATCTATATCTATATCTATAAACAGAAATCAGAAACCAATTTTATAAATTGTATTCTAATGCAAAAATAAGAAATAAGATTTTTTTCAAGGGCTTTAAGCTGTTAGGTTTATGAACAATAAAAAATACTATTACAGCCCATCAGAACTGATCTGTTTAACCTGTGGTTATATTTTTGTAAATTATTGGAAAAAGAGATACCACTAGAATTATCTCCCTCTTAATGTGTCTTTAATTATTTTAACATTTTTCTTTGTTAAGTATACTACCAGATAAACAGAGCTGCACCAAAGATAAGGCAAGGAAAGCTTATAACTCTGTTTAATGTGTGTATTTTGTTTTGTTTTTGTTCTTTTAGGGATAGGAGTTGTAGGAGAGATGATAGACAGGAATATCCTACAGGACAGTTTTCTTGGATTACTTCCTGCATTATTGTGTCAAGGTTCTCTTTTTGCTCACAACTTTCTGGCAGTCCAATTATTCTTTTATTTTCTCTTCTTGATCTGTTTCCCAAACCTGTCATTTTTCTTGTAAGATATTTCATATTCTGTTCTGTTTTTTCATTCTTTATAATCTGTTTTGTTATTTTTTGGTCTCCTTGCTTCATTGGCTTCCCCTTGCCCAATCCTAATTTTCAAAGAATTATTTTCATCTTTGAGACTCTGTACCTTCTTTCCCAGTTGATCAACTTTTTTTTTCATTATCTTCATGTTTTACTTGGATAGTTAGTAGTAGTAGTAGTAGTAGTTTTTCCTCAATGTCTCTCATTTAATTTTTAAATTCTTTTTTGAGTTCTTCTATAAATTTTCTTTCACGATTCTTCTTGGGGTAGAAGTTTTTTTTTTTTTTTTTTTTTTTTTTTACTAAAGTGTTCTCCTCTGAAGATTAACCCCAGTCTTCCCTGTTCCCATAATATATTTCAATGATGGAATTCTTTCTTCTTTGTTGATTCTTTTGAAGTATTAGTGTAAGCACCTATAATTGTGGATTGGGGAGATGGTGCCTCAAGCTTCCCTTCAGCTCTCATGACCTGGAACCCAAACCAAGAACTCCACCCTCCTGCAAGTGCCCACAGCCAGCAGTGCCCCTACCCTATCGTCTCTGCACTCATTGGGTGCTAGTTCCTTCTCTCCCAGGACCTGGTGTTCCCCAATCAACCAGGGTTCATCTAGTCTTCCTGGACTCAAATAACTCCACAAACAGTCCACGAGGTAAAAGTCTCTGTGGTTCCAGTTGAGGTTCCAGTCACACCCAGATAGCCCCAAGGCTTCCCATTTGATGTTTCTCAGGAGCTAGCTTGGAGGTATTTGCACTTCAAATGGCTTAATCTCCAATCTGTGGTCTTTCTTCAGCTCTGGGTTGAATCTGGAGGCCCCCTGTTCTGCCCCCAAGTCTTCTTGATTTTTCACCAATCTATGTTCGCCTGAGGCACAAATTTGTTCTGGTTTTGAGGGAAATCTGGAGAGCTTGAAATTTACCAACCTATTCCGCCATCTTCCCACATGCAGTGGATTGATTTTATTTTTGCTTATTTGTGTATGTATATGTTCTCTTCCCCTTGATCAATTAAGCTCCTTAGAGGGATGTTTTCCTTTTGTTGTTGTTTTTCCTGGAACTGTGTTTGGCACTTAATAATAGTTTGTTAATGGGGTGATGTAAGTTGGTTCCGGGACTCTGGCAGACAGCATTTTAGAGTATCCTTATCTTCTCAGCCCAAAAGTCTCAGGAGCCCATCTGGGTATAGACTTAGAATAAATTCCTGCCTATGAGACTGTGTGGGACAGGTGCTAGACCCCCTTTCCCAAATTAACTAATCAGAGATATCTTCAGGTACAAAGAGAAAGCATTTATTTAATCTCTGCAGGGAGAGGCCCAGACATGCACCTGGGAACCTCCCACCATGTGCTCATGGAACCTGACCAGCTTTCGGCTTGCCGGGGATTTAAAAAGCAAAAGACCCAAGCTTTTTCATTGGATAGACTAAAAGGACATAACCATCCTTAACCAATGTTGTCTGCTTCCTATGGGTCTGACCTTTAGAGCCTGTGTGACTCCCTGCAACCCAAGGTTCAAGACTTGAGAATAGGGATCAAGGCCTAGGAATAGGGATCATGTGACTTAATCTCAAAATGAGAAAACTTCATCCAATCAGTCCCATTCAAGATCAAGGTGAGATCTTTCTGGTTAGTTTTCAGATTTAACTGAACTCTTTCCTGGAGATTGAAGAAAGCAATTACCGTTTGGCTCAGTAAAAAAGTGATCCCATAAACACTTCCTGGCAGAAGATGACTGATACCTATTTTTTGAAAGTGGCTAAGTAGTTTTTTGATCCCTTGCATTTTTTATAAATATTTTTTTCTAAAAAAGGCACAATACATTTTTGCCTTCATAATTACATTCAGATTTCCCGAAAGCTATATGGCTAATGAGAAAAGTACCATATAGTCATGATATTGTTATTGTGATTGAGTCTTCATTTTTAACTTTGTAGAAGATGACTTTGTTTTCTTTGACTGTCAACTCAGGCTTTAAAACAAAAGTTGAAGGGGATACCTTAGAGATTTTCTACCCAAGTGTCATTTTGTACATAAGGAAACTGAAGCAATATAAAGTCTTAAGTAATTTGTTCCAATTCAAATAGCATGTGGCAGACCTAGTAACAGAAACATTTCCTAATTCCTAGACTATTGTGAGGAGTACAAAAAAAATCAAAGCTCTCTACACCAAGGGAAATATTAATATGATTATGATATGAAACAGCTTGATTATATTAGGCTCATAAAATATTAGACAGACAATACAAGCCCTAAATCAATATGTATGAAAAAAATAGTATAAACTGAGTCTCCTAAATCATATTGATGAGGTTTAGATTTGGGGAACCCAAATAAAATTAGGGTTTTTGGTGGTCAGGGAGTTAAATGAGGTCTAGTGACAGGTTTGGGGTTCAGGGAATCAAATGGAGCCCCCCTGCAAGGATTCAGTGCAAGGGTAGGGAGTTTTGGGTACTCCCTTCTGGTGGCACAGAAGGTCAAACACAAGTTTGACCATGTCACTCTCCTGCTTAAGAAACTTCATTGAGTCACCTATCATGTGGCAAATGTAAAGGAATTTACAGACTAGATTGATAAAAGAGGTTTATTATGGGAATTGGAAGTAAGGTTTAAGTCTGGTTAGGGAAATAGGTGAGGGTAAAGAGAGGATGGCATTAGAAAGAGTATTTCAGTGGGCAGAGACCCTTGGCGTGCCAAGCATAGCATAGCATGGCATGTTTAGAACCTCTACAAAGAGAGGATTTTAGTTTAGCTCTTTTTATAATGAGAGATTTAGCTAAAAGAGGCCCGTGGGTCCCAAGTTGGCTTCTAGCTGGGTTTCAGCTAGAGCTAGAGAATTGAATTCAATGAGTTTCAGGATTGAGCCGACCCCACCCAGATAACAAAGATGAAACTGTTTGTCCTTCAAGGTGACAGGAAACTGTTAGTCCTTCCTCACTGAAGCAGAATTGAAGGAAATCTTCTTCTTTAAGGATTTTCAGAGTTTCGGGGTCCCTTCTTCAATATGATCAGCAAAGAGTAAGGGAGTATCAAATGGATGAGATTTTGTCAGAAAAAAACTTCTTGAGGGAAATAAATTTCAATCCATGTCCTGAAAGAGATAAAGAACTTGGGAGGAAAATAGGGAGGAATGATCTTTCTAAAGGCATAGCACAAATGAATACAGGCTAGATCTGTTGCTAAAGTATTCAGATTTCCATTTTTTCAAGATTTTATATAATTATGATTTCTTCTGGTTGTAATAGACTTAAGACTACTTAAAAGGTAAAAGTTTGAGGGAAATATTAGTTCCCACATACCTGAGCAAACCTTATTTATTCTGACATTGAATTAAACCTTCAGTGAGTGTGATGTATAATTGTGTGTTATTCAATTTAGAGAATACTCTTTAGGCACCTACTTATCTTGGTTCTTGTACCTGCTCTTTCTTTAGCTTATCAGATTTATCACTGAGGGGGAATTAAAAGTCAAACATAAAAGGAGTAGAACTTAAATCTGATTGGCTCAAAGCCTAATTAGTCAGTCAATGATATATGATGTGGGTGTATTGTTTTTGCTATGTTGGTAACCAAAGGATTTCTTTGTCCTTTTTCATTCCATGAAAAGGAGTCATCCAGAAGAATTCTTTTATAATGTTCTGGTTAATCCAGATTGTTATAACTCTTAAGAAAATTATCTTCACCATCTTTAATAATAAATCTTTATATGTATGTGTATATATGGATATCTATATCAATATGTAAATATATGTTTGGATAGATAGACATAGATATATTTCTTGGTGTCAAAGTATCAATGAGAAATTCTAAAGAGAAAATGTACTATGTCTATATGCTGGGGTTTGTTTGTTCTCCTCTTCATATACATTTAAATTCTTGAAAAGAATTTATTTATATGTTCCTTTACAAACTGCTTTGATTCTAACTTATTTATGCTGTATGTTAAGACAATCACTATCATTCCGGAAGTCTTTCTCTCCCATTAGGCATAAAGACTTATTGACCTTCTTCACCTGCCATTAGTAGGAGTAGTGACATTGAAAAGTGCACTGGACCCTTAGTATTGGTCCTGCCTGCCACATCATGAGAAAATAGCATCTGGTAATCTGGTTTGAACCAGTCACAATCAATGAGAGAAAAATAACAAGTTTTTTTTTTTTTTTTCCTTCACCCTTTGTTTCTACAGTTATCATGTGATGTGAAATTGGATCCTCGCCCAGAATACCATAGGTGTATACTGACTTGGCATCACCAAGAACCGCTGCCTTGGGCTCAGAGTACAGGTTAGTCATATCTGTGTTCAAGAAGGCTTCATGTACCTATTCTATGTACATGATTACTTACCCCTTTATACTGACTTGACTATTCAGATTATTGGAAATTTTCCTTTTGAAAATTAAAATAAGTTAAATGATTTCTGCAGATTTGGACATTGTGCATTATAACAGGCAAAAATAAAAAAATAAAACATAGATTCTTTTATTTTGTTTACCTAGGATTTACAGAAAATGAATTGAATTGTGAAAGTGGAATAGCAGAACACTTGTTATGAACTAAGGAGAAAGAGATAGGGCCCACAGTGGAGAAGATCTAGGTGGATGTTATGGGTCCAGAGCAGCTTCACTCTATCCTATCATGTTAAAATGAGTGTCTCCTCCAGTCATTCTATTCTAAAGACTCCAGTCTAAAATGTTGATGCCAAAGAGTAATATTTCAAGGTCCTATGAAGATATGTGATAGAATTATTTCCTATGCTTCCAGACAGCTCTACTATAGCTACTTTTTCTGCTTAGATGAAAAATCGATCAATTAAATACATCCTTAACTGTTGTTATATATACAAATGTATTTACAAAATCTGAAAAAAATCTTAAAGCAACTGTAAAGACTGGAAATGGAAACATACATGTCATATAACTAAAGCCACTTCTGATTTCTAAATTCATGTGGCAATTTTCTGTTTCCTCCATTTGTTTCCTCCATTTCAACTTCCTGATTCCAAAATTCTTAGCTATCTCTATTTTCTAACTTTATCTCTAATCTAGGTGCAAAGACTACATATGTTGGGGAAGAAATTATCCTGTTGTAATACTAACTCAGAGTCTGAAATTATTTTTACAAATTCCCCATTTTCTGTCATATCAAATGGGTAGCCTGAGTGTGGTATTTATGAAAGGAGAAAATATAGCCTATTGAAGCTATAAAAGTTACCTTATTGGATTTGATTTTGTATGCTTTCAAGAAAAATAATTCCCAGCAGTAACAAAAGCAAAAGATGAGCACCTAAAATTCAGCTATGAAAACACAAGTTTGACCATGTCACTCTCCTGCTTAAGAAACTTCATTGAGTCCCCTATCATTCTAGGATCAAATGCAGACTCCTCTGTCATTTAAAGTCCTTCCTAATACATTCCAAATTATCTTTACAGTCTCTTCCTATGTAAATCACATCCCTTGGCTTGCTTTGTACTTCAACCAAACTGATTTCCTTGTTTTGCCTCACACAACATCATTTTTTGTTACTGTCTCTTTGCCCAGGCTGCCCTCCATGCAAGGTGTTGGGGGAGAAAAAAAACAAAAACCATGTATGGATAAGCAAATATGAGATTACTTGAGGAGGGTAGACAGCATTAGCAGGATGAGAGAAGGCTTCTTAGGGATCACCAGAGTTGAGCTTGAAAAGAAAAAAGAAGGGTTTTGAAATGCAAAGATGAGGAGGGTTTAAATTCTCAGCTTGTAGGAAATCTTATTCATGTGTAGGAAATGTAATGTTAGGCTCAGGGAGCAGCAATTATACTTATTTACCTAGAAAATAGATTGTGTGAAGGAAGAAGTAATATAAAAGTAGCAGGATAGTTTGAAATGACTGTGAAGTATGTTTAAATCTTGCCAAGTTGAGGAGTTTGCATTTTAATTTAGAAGTAATAGGGAGAATTTATATAAACAGAGTGAAGTGGGAAGAACCAGAACATTGTACACAGTAACAGCAATATTATACGGTGATCAACTATGAATGATTTAGCCATTATATCAACAATATAATGATCCAAAACAATTTTAAAGAATTCATGATAGATGCAATAGGGAGCCAAAAATTTTTGTTCAGGGAATGACAGAAGACATATGCCTGAAAAAGAAAAAACTAAAACAGGGTGGTAGAGTGAGGTGAATAATAGCCTGAATTAGGACAGCAGTGGTTTAGGCACAGTGAAAAGTAAGCGAGAGATGGAGAGAACATCCACCAGACTTAACAACTTATTGGTTGTTGGGGTGGGAGTGAGGTGAGGGAGAGGGAAGAGTCCAGAATGGCACCAAGGTCATATGCCCCCTCTGAAGAAAACAGACATGGAAGTGGGTAAGGTCATCAGTTACATTTGGGATGTGTTGAGTTAGAGATGTTGACAACATAGCAAAGTGGAGATGTTTAACAGAGAATTGGCTATTTAAGAGAAAGATTGGGGAGGATTTGTAGATCTGAGAGTTATCTGTGATCAGTGAGATCATCATGGACAGAGTATAGCATAAGAAGCCAACAGATAAGAAAATCAGAACAAACCAAAGTAATGGAAGCTAAGGAAGGAGAGAATGTGGTGGTCATCAGCATCAGTGAGACCACGAAGGACAAAATCTAAGAAAAGGCTACTAGACTTCTCAGTTAACATCTTTGAAAACCTTTAAGAAAGCTATTATAGTAGAGGAGGATGTTCAGAGGAAATTGGACGTAGGGAGGAAAACATTCAGCTCTCTTTTGGACTTGGCTGGTATACTGATTTGAAACTATCTTTGTAGAAAAGATAATTGAACATCTAGCAGTTGTTCAGATCAAGGAAGTACATTTGCAAAAAGATCAGAAGTGAATGGATAAAAGGTGAAATCAGTGGCTGTAGATGACTTTCAGGCTCCAAGTCTTGTTAGCAATGAAAGAGAGCATGGAGAACAAGAGGACAGCACCCTGAGGGAGGATCAGGTGTTAGTGAAGATCTTCGAAGGGAAAGGAAGAGACCTGCTCTTTGTGATGTGAAAGAGTCCTTAGGTTGGGAGACACTGAGGCTGAAGGTGAGGGAAATGATGATCAAAAGTGCAAGCTCCCAGAGGAGAAAGGAGGAGAAGGAATCAAGGTACATAAGTAGAGTGGTGAGACTAGACAAAGCATGGAAAAAAGGAGTGGTCAGATGAAGATGTTTAAGGTATGGAATAAGGGAAATGAATAAGCTGACTATGTTTAAATGGCTTCCATTTTCTCAGGCAATTAGGAAGCAAAGTCTCCTGAGAGAGAGGTATGTTGAGTTTGTGGAGAGAATGTGGAGCAACCCCTGAGAGCTTGTCAGATAGAGAGTCAATCAGGGAAGAATAAAAGGGGCAGATAAGGTCACATGAATTTATAACATACCCATTGGTCACAGTTAAATGGCTTCCTTCAGTAGCTTTCAGCAGCTTGGTATTAAGAGGAGAAGAAGTGCATGGTGGAATTGACTCACAGATTAGAATTGGCAGCAATGATTAGTGGTAAGACAAGGGTCAAAGGATTCAATAGTGTAGATGATGTATGATTGAATTGATCAACTAAAAAGTCAAGAATATGAAGGCGGAAAAGTGACATCGATGACATAGAAGTTAAGGAAGGAAAAAAGTTACATGGAAGTGATCAAGAGAATATCACAGTTCCTAAATATGAGAGCAGAGGTTAGGATGGAGAAGAGAATTACAAGCCAACTACTGAATGGACTCCTTAAGAAAAGTAGAAGAATAACCTAGATCCTATTAGATAAAATCTACATTCAGAAGAATCTGGACCAAATGATATAGATGGGTGAAGTGAACCTTAAAGGCAGAAAAGTTTGAGATTTAATGGCAGCACTCCAGAAGCAGAGAAGCCTTCTTTCTGGCTCAGTTTTTATATTATTGTTGTTGCTGCTGCTGCTATTGAAGAGTGGCAAGAAATATCTTTTGAAGAAACTCAGTTTTTTATAAGCACCAGGGAAATGAATGGTTATGAGATGAAGGAGAGTTGTTTAATAAAAAAAATCTAGAGGTCCAGAAAGCAGAAGAGCAGAAGAATTAGGACAGGGGCAAGGCCAATCTGAATAGGGATGGTGGTTCTGGGAGAAGAAGCAAGAGAAAGGTTTTGAATCAAGCAGTAGTTTCTCTGCATTACAGAAATTTAGGGAACCATTAGGATGGAACAAGACAAAAAATAGTGAATTGGAACCCCTACTCTCAGGTGAGTTTTATTATGACCTAAAAGGAGAAAGGGTATGAGGTACAGGGAAGAAGAAAGTTGGAAAGAAAAGATTTTGAAACAGGAAATTGAAACTAACTAGCTTTGTGTCTTGAGCAAATCACAATGAAAATAATCTCAAAGTCATGTGAGACCAGAGTTTGAATAGTACACACTTTTTGGTTAATTATGTAACCACAGGCAAGTCATATAAATTCTCTGAGCTTCAATTATCTCGCTGTAAATTTTGCCTTACAGGCTCATGCTTGTGAGGATCAAATGAGATAATATGCAAATAAGATAAATATTTTCTGGTGGATGTTCTTTTAACAGACCTCTCTCTTGCAGGGAATCAGATGAGTAGTCGTCTGATGAGTATGCGCAGTGCCAATGGATTGTTGATGCTACCTCCAAAAACTGAGCAGTACGTGGAACTTCACAAAGGCGAAGTGGTGGATGTCATGGTCATTGGAAGGCTATGATGATCACCAGCGCGAGCAAAGCTTTGATGCATGTCTACATATCATTGACTGTATCCTGTAATATGCAACGGCACAGCTAGTTTTTTCTGATTTGGATAAAAGTTGATCAGTATAGTCAACATCTTGATCTATATTTCAAATGAATTTAAATAAATATCTTTTAAAAAAAACACCTAAAAATAAAATCTTAACAAAGAAATTTCTTCTGATTATATCAAAGCAACTTTTTCCTTTCTTGCAATTGCTTTGTGTGTTCAATGCTAGGTCTGATAGCGGTAGCTTTTAGTAGACAGCAGTAGGTGCCTGCAGAACTTGTGTTTTTCTCATCTTTAAAATACAACTACTTATGCTCTTTAAACAAGGCTGTCTGCTTATTTATACTAGCTTAGGAAACACTTGGATTTCCCTTCTTAGTATGCTTCATAACCACTTCACAGAGAGCTTTGGCTTGTTCTTTCTATTGTATCTCGTGTTTATGTGCACAGTGCCAAAAGAAGACTGTGTGGGAATCTCGCTCTGCCTTGGGGTGCACCACCCCCTTTGCAGCAGTGTCTGGGGGGAGTTTTTATCCCAGCAGCCACCTGGCACAGTCCTCTTGGGCAATAACTGGATACCTTTTATTTGAACAACAGAAAAAAAAATTGCTTCCTTAAGTGCTGACAGCCTTTTTAACCAATACATTTAAAAATGTACAGAACTAAAAAAAATATAAAGAATCAAAGACTGATCTTGTACAGATATTAGTGTTACCAGCATTCATGTGGAAATTAAATGAGCAGAGAAATAAGAAATCTAATGTTGAACAATTCTGTACCATAACATTTTCTGTAATGATATTAAAACTTAATGAATAAAAAAATCCTTGATCATTATTTAAAATTTCATTGTGTCAGTCTCCTTATTTAAAAAAGAAAAGGCTGTCTTACCTCTGAGATGGAGTACAGCAAGACTAAAAGAAAGGGAGAAGATATCCTGGCAAGGTAAGTTGGACTAACAGGGAACTTTCACTTCATAAATGTCCCTTTAGATAACTAAAAGATAAACTATCGCGGTAGTTTGAGCACTTTGGAGAAGAAGACTTAGTTGGCCAGAAAGGAGAGAAGATTAAGTTTTGCTAATGTAATGTTTCCTGGCCAAAAATCAGTGATTGGATCCTCATTTAAGAAAATTACAATATCTGGCAAAGGCAGGAAACTGGAAAGAAATATTATGATTCATTAGCTTGGAAGAGAATAATAATACAAACATACTGAAATTCAGAAATCTGTAGTTCTTTGGAAGAAAGAAAATAAGAAAAATCATATATGAGTACCTGGGAGATTATAAATCTTAGGACAAAAGCAGCAAATATATTGTATAAATCATGAAAAATTCAATAGATATTGTAAATACCTTGTGAATACCTTAGGAAGGGAAACAGTGTATGTATTAGTTGATTTTGCTGAACTATTTACATAGAATTATTAATCAACTGGCTATAATCAAGAAGCACTTCTAAGCTAAGTGATGACACAAAGACAAAAACCAGTCAGTCTCTGCCCTCAAGAAGCTTGTTGTGCAAAGGCATCATGTAGGAAGTAGCATTTACAAAAGTCTTTGAAAAACAACTAAAAATCGCATGAGACATATTAGGAGAACATTCCTTGCAGGGACAGTCCATACAAAGATATGAAGGTGAGGATGGATTGTCATGAAAAAGAAACAGCTTGGCTGGACTATAGAGTATGAAAGAGGAGAAAATACATCTGGAAAGGTAAATTGGAGGCTAATTACAAACAAAAGTAAAGGATTTTAAATGCCAAATAGAATTTGTATTTGTTCTAAAGGCAATGTGAGGGAAGAACCTGAGAAAACCTGAGGAACCTTTGAACAGAGGAATGACCTGGTCATGCTCATGTTTTCAATATCAATTTAGCAGTTAGGTGGAGGATAGATTGAAGAAAAGGAAAGCTGAAGGCAGGGAGACATGAAAAAGCTAATCCAGTTTTCTAGGTGAGTAGAATTATGACATGAACTGGGATGGTAACTATTTGAATAGAGAGGAGATAAATGTGACAATTTTTAGAAAAGAGATGTGCTTGCAAAGAAAGATAAAAAGATAATGAGTTCTGTGTTGGACATGAGTTTGAGATGCCTGATGGACAGTGTCTAACCAGCCATTTACAGGATGAACTGAGGAAAGACAGGCTGAACGAAAAGAGTAGACTTGCATTTAAATCTGAGAGTCATGGAAAAAACTGAAATCATTAAGAAAGCACATAGAAAAGAGGGCTCAGGAAAAGCCTTGGGATGCCTGATGGACATGGTAGGGTAGCATTCTGATGATAAATAAAGGAGTTAGTAGAAACAGTCACATGGGTAGAAAAAACAAAAACATTACAAAACAAAAGAAAAAAAAAGGGATTTATTGCAGAAAGATATGCACTGGTCTACATGCACATATTTAATCAAAATTATATTTTAAGTTCTGTTAATTCATGATTTAATTCAATAAACACTGATTAAGTCCCAATTGTGTAAAAAGCTACTATCTTGGAGGGGGAATGTTGAAGACACAAATACTATGTGTACAATATCCCTAAAGGGAAAACTAAGATAAATGCACTATGGTACAAAAAATAAAATTCAGAGAAGTCCAGGCACAGTGTGATGAAAAAATTGAGAAAGTAGAAATCATCTTCAGCTAGTGGGTTTATGGATGCTTCAAGGAGGAAATGGCACCTATATCAGGTTTCAGAAGTCAGAAATAGGGCTTGTGGGAGTTGACTGAAATGACAGGGCAGAGTTAGGCAGTCATCCCAAGCATAGGGAACAAAATGAGCAAAAACAAAAACAGAGTGAAGAATAAGGCTAGAAATAAGGCTAAAAAGATGAAACTGTTGATATCCAAGAACTGAAGGTTATGATTTATTTAGTAAGCAAAAGAAAAATAAGTGTAAAAATGAGCAGACTAATTCTACCTATCACTTTCACGATCAAAAATGAAAAAAAAAAAAAAATCCTCTTTGGCATTCAGAGTCCATAACAATTCAAAACTACCATTCTATTTTTCTTACACTTTACACCCCACTATAAATTCTCTGATTCAATGACACCAGTCTCTAGTATTCCCCAAACAATACAATCCATCTCCTAATTGTGAGCATTTTCATTAAATCCCTCTTAATGCTAGTGCTTTCCTTCTGTTAATTATTTTCCATTTTTCTTTAATATAACTTATTTGTACATAGTTATTTGCATCTCTGTAATTAGGTCGTGAGCCATAGGGAATGAACTGTCTTTTGCCTTTATTTGTATTCCAGAGTTTAGCATGGTATTTCATACATAGTACATGCTTAATAAATATTTATTAACTAACTTAGTAATGGAAGAATTGTACAGTGGAGAGACTGAAGGTACAAAAACTAGAGTGATAAGAATCTGAGTAAGGATTATGCCCACAGATGTGAAAGAGAGAATAGATGTAAGTATTAGATAAAGATAGAATCAAAAATATGTAGCAATCAACTGAGCAATGAAAAAAAAAAGCAAGAGCCAAAGGTGATCCCTATAGTTTCAAGCTTGGATGTCTAGAAACAATCAACAGAAATAGGAAAGTTAAATAGAGGGGCAAGTTTTAAGAAAATTCAACTTTGGATTTGAAATTTTGAGCTACCAAGACATCCAAGTAGAGCTATGCAGTAGGTAGTTGGAAATATGGAACTTCTAGTTCTAGTCTGAAGGAAAAAGTAGATTTTGCCATCATTAGATGAGCAACAGCAATGGATAAAATCACTAAGGATAAGAGTAAATCAAGAAGAAAGCCAATTGCATCTTGCTTTCTCTTTTTTTTCCTTTTTGATCTGATTTTTCTTCTGCAGCAAGATAATTGTATAACTATGTGTACTATTGAATTTAACATATATTTTTAACATGTTTAACATATATTGGATTACTTGCCATCTAGTGGTGGAGAGAAAGGGAGTGGAAATTTTGGAACACAAGGTTTTGCAAGAATCAATATTGAAAAATTATCCAGGCATGTGTTTTGAAAATAAGAAGTGTTAATTAATAAAGAGAGAAAAAAAAAGTAGAGCCAAAGACAGATACTGGGGGATGTTCATATTTAAAGGGTCAGAGGAATATGAGAAGAACAGTTGGAGAGGTAGGAGGAAAATTGATACTATTGTGTCATAGAACCCAAGGAAGTAAAAAAACCAAGATGAGATGGCAAAATTCATTTGTCAGGATAGTCATTTGTAGATGGTAGGATAGCAAGAAGTAATATATTAAGTAATCAATCAAAAAATACATTCCTCCCCACGTCCCCACCTCTACCCCACCCCCCCAAAAAAAAGGAAGAAAAGAAAATGCACCAGATCAAATCCTGATAGAAAAATCCAAGAAAAAGTCACAGTGATTCATTTTTCCAGCACAGGCCAACATAGCAAAATGGAGAGATTTGAGGGCACCAAAAAGGGGCCTGACAGGAAAGCACTCCAGAGTATTCCAATAGAGAAAGAGGTATTGCATCTGGCCAAAAGGACATTCAACACCCTTTTCAGGGCACCCCAAGACCCATTCCAGGATACCCAAGAAGAAGTGGAACCAACTGATAGCTTTGGTGCTAACTACCCAGTTTCCCATCTAGATAGACAAAAGAGAGTACCTATAACCCACCAATTCAGAAATAAGCAATAGTGGAGTAGCACAGATCTCCAAAGTAAGGACTTTCAAGATTTAAACCCAAAAGAAGAGGGTGACTCCAAAATATTTACAAGCAAAAAACCTCAGAGAAAAATACAGTTTGGGTACAAATTCAACTAGACTTCCTGGAAGAAATGTTGCAAGTGTCAAAGAAAAAAAAAGTTTTATAAATAAAACGAGGATGCTTGAAGGAAAAAATGAAAAAGAAATGGGGAAAAAAAGAATTAGAAAGGGAATTAACATCTTGAAGCAAGAGAAGCAACATTTTGCCCAATCAACAAACTCCTTGAAAATTAGAAAGGATCAAATAAAAGCTGAGACAAGAAAAATTAAAACTAAGTCAAAAGACAAAAGAGATGAAAAAGAAGATCTCAGTAAAAACAACTGATCTGGAAAACAGACAAATGAGAAAAAACTGCTTAAACACCACTGGATTATAAGAATGATCAAAAAAAAAAGAAAAGAAAAAAGAACCCAGACAAACATATTTCAAAAAAATCTTAAAAGGAAAATTTCCCAGAATTCTTAAAACCAGAGAGCAAAGTGAAAGTATCTTTTCAGATACATCAACCACATCTGGAAAAAAAAACCCAAAATGAAAACTTCCAGGAACTTTATAGCCAAAATCCAAAGCTTTCACATCATATGTATGGCAAGCAGCCAGAATAGAAGGAATCTAACTAAACAAGGCTTGGGCTAAAGATGAATACACTGGGGAGGTGGGAAGAAGAAAGGGAAAGAAAAACTATGGAAAATTATCTCACATTCAGGATGAAAAAACAGACATTTATGGCTAATACTTGAACCTCACTCTTGCCTTATAATGCCAGAGAAACTGAGGCAAGATAGAAATTAGAGAGTTTTTAATAATTTATTTGAAAGGGAGAGATTTACTGGGACCAAATGATTCCATGGTTTGGTCCCAGGGCTGAATGAAACTATCTTCTCCAAGAATGCAGTAGCCAATATGAATTCTCAATGACATATATATGTATATGTGGCTCAGAAACGGGGTAGACAGAGGCAGGGGCGGAGTCAGGGTGCTGAGAGCAGGAATATGGGACTAACAATCCAGTTCTCATAGGGTGGGTGGAGTCATGGGGGACATCTGATAAATTGGGATTACAGAATGGGGAGAGGCACCTAACATTCTGATGATGTCTAAATAGAAGGTCTTTTCTTTTTATCAAATATTCTGATGATTAGGAAGGAGGGGTGTTGTTACAGGATTGACTAGAACAATTAGGAATTGAGGCAGAACAATTCAGGCAGGACAATTTGGGGAAACTGAGTTAGGATAATAAGAGAACTGTGACAAAACATTCCACACTCTCTCTCTTCTGAATATTAAAATCATTGAATTACCTTTCTCTAGAAGGTCTCAGCACTATAATTTTTGACCAACCCTATGTAAAGTAAATAAACCAAAATAAAACTAGAAAAACACAAGGACTTATGGCAAGGACAAGTTGCTCCCTGTTAACCCCATAGTTAATCAGCATTACAAAAGGCTCTCTGTTGCAGAAACAGCAGGTCCTCTGCAGTTGGGGCATTTTAGCCAGAGAATCCAGTTTGAGATGGACAGTTCCCTGTGAGTTAGATCTGTGGTCATTTGTGCATTTAACTCAGCTTCTGCTTATATAGGGAATAGCAGTGCTCAAGACAGTTCTACTGCCCATCCTAAGAGGGTACCCCAAGTATGTCAGGCACTCCAAAAGGGGGGAAAAGGTGGGACCTGAAGTAGCTCCACCTGTCCCCAGCTCAGTAGAACAGGAGCTGCTACTAAGAAACAGATTTCTGAGCAGATTATGCAGTTAGACCAAGGCAGGCAACCCCGAACTATTAGAGGCCTGATACCAAAATGCTGAAATATTAATTAAGGAACTGGGAATTCAGGACTGGAGAAACAGACCAGAGAGACTGCCAGTTCCAAGACAGGTGTCTGATATGTGGCTATTTCTAAAAAATAATCTCAAAGACTCAGTCTGCCACGGCAATTCCAACAGAATAAGGGATTCTAAGGTTAAAGCATAACCAGCAAATCATAGTCCAGTAAATTTAAACAAGGAGTAAAAATAAAAAGGACTGTTTAAAGGATTTCTAATTCAATCTGAACTATTGAGATAGGGGGTGGGGCAGAAGTGCCTAAGACAAAGTGAATAGGGGTTCCCATTCCCATTCTTTCAGGCATTTTGAGAAAAATATACCAGTTTCCCCAATTTCCTATCTCTTCCTCCCTTTTTTTCTCATGGAAAGGAATTATCAAATGACCATTCCACATATAAATCCCAACCAAGAGTGAATCAAAAAGTGGACCTATCTCTTGAAATCATTTGCCAAAGCCAAACCTCTGAAGAAAGTGGCTGGAACACACTTAGTGGAGGGGAGGGAGGGAGAATTCCATGTGGCCGCCCTTCCCCCCACTCCACCTCCAAAGAGGCAGGGGGGAGGGAAGGCAAGCCCATTTCTCCCTAAACCACCCAAATTCTTTTCCACATGCAAATTTTCTTTCTAGTCTCTGCTAAATCAACTTCAAAACTATTAAGATTCACAATGCATTGGATAGCTAAATGATTCCATAAAACCCACATGTCCAGCAAAGCTGGCTTTAAAGCATAACTTATAATGTTATAATATAATATAACGAATTACCCAAAGTAAAGGTAACATACTTTATCTAATTAGAAGCACGTGACCCCTTTCAAGCAAGTTAAAAGAACTTCACTTTAACAAGTTCTTAAGATTTTATACTTAAAGATAACCAAATCTAGCCTGCATAGGCAACAGTAAAATTATTTCCCACAATTTTAAAACTTCCCAAAAGAATACTCAGAACAAATCTAGCATGCAAAGGCAATAGTAAAATTATTTCCCACAATTTCAGGATCATCCTATAATTCCTAATCAAATATTTTCTCCTGCTTGAGTTTCAGTCAGATAAGGTTTTATTGCCCTTTACTCTAGCAGGCTTTAAAAACCTGCTCCAAAGAAAAAACCATCAACCAGTTTAAAATACTTACAAATTAGTACAACAAATTAAAAGTTTAAAATCACAAAACATCCAGACTTTACTCTCCAGTGGCTGAAATGAAGGTGTCCACAATCAGGCTTCAGGCATGGTTGTGGCTGAAAACTGCTCTCTTTCTGGAGGCTCTAGAAACAAATCCAGAGGGCCGGCCTCCCAGACCAAGAACTCAGATCTCCTGCTGCCCTGAGGCCCAAGGTGGAGACCCATAGGTCTCTATTCTCTAATCCTGCTCTAATTTTCTAATATCTCAGTGGGAAACCTCCAAAATGTAATGCCAGAGAAACTGAGGCAGGATAGAGATTAGAGAGCATTTAATATTTTATTTAAAAGAAATTTACTGGGACCAAATGGATCCATGGTTTGGTCCAATGGCTGATTGAGACTATTGTCTCCAAGAATCCAGCAAACAATGCCAGTTCTCGTTGACATATATACACGTGGCTCAGACATAAAAATATCTGCAGTTCTTTTTGAAGTAGCAAAGAATGGGAATCTGAGGAGGTACCAATAAAGTGGAGAATGCCCAAACAACTTTTGGTATATTAATATAATAGAATACTTCTGTGTTTTAAAAAATGATGAAGAGATTCAGTGTAGCAGCAGCCCTTCCTATTAATGACCCCATTGCTCAAGCCAGCCATGTCAAAGAGGCCTAATTTTGGCACTACTTATTCCTGTTTGAGAATTTTTCAGAGCAGGAAAGGGCAGATCATTGCCAGTGGTTAAAGAATAAGGACCATCTCAGTCATATTGTTTTCACTGACAGAGAACATTTAATCAGAGATGCTCAAGTTGCAACAAATCCCATCATCATAGTCTTTGATATTATACAGTCAGACATGAAATATTTCATGATGATGAATGATACAGCCTAAGGTCCAAATGGGGCCACAAGGAAAGACCAAAGGCTTCTATTCTATTTTCTATGGGCTTGACCAAGAAAAAAGACATCATTGCAGCTTAGAGGTGGCACTTTTAATGCCTTCATTCTTAATTTCAAAGATGGCATCTTTGAAGTCCACAACTAGGGGTACCCACCTAAGTATGGAAGACCTGACAACTGGCCTTGGTAACAATTTCATTGTTGAATTCAAGCAAAAACACAAAAAGGACATCAGTGAGAACATCAGCTATCTGCTGACCGTACAACCCTTGGGAACATGCAAAGTGTACCCTTTCTTCCAGTACCCAGGTAAATATTGAAATTACCTCCCTCTATGAAAGTATTGACTTCTCTACCTTTATCACTCATGTATGTTTTGAAAAACTGAATGATAACTTCATCCAAGAAACACTGATCTCCATGGGAAAGGCTCTAAAGGATTTAATTTAAGGATTACTAGCTAGTTAAATCATAGATTCCTGACATCATTTTGTGGGAGGTTCTTCTTGTATCTCCAAGATCTTCAAGAAACTTCTGCAGGGCTTCTTCATTAACAAGGAATTTCAATGCTGAAGATTCTGTTGCCTATGGTACAAAGCTGACACCTTGCCTGGAGAAAGATCTGAACTCACTTGAATCATATGTATTTACTATAGAGGCGGAGAAATTTCACAGCAAAATTGTGATAAAGACAAACAGAAGATCCATGACAAATTGAACAAAATAATCAACTGGGTGGATAAAGACCAGCCAGCTGAGAAGGAAGATTTTGAGCATTAATAGAAAAAAATCAAGACATCTATAACTCCATCATTACTAAGCTGTGGATTTCCCAGAAATGCTTTTTATAAACCCACCATAAAAAAGATTTACCAAATGCACCAGATGAGAAAACATTTTGTGTAGCTTTTCAAAAACTGAAGGATGCAAATCTATAGCCAAAGTAATAGCAGTTTAAGAGTTAACATTTATGCTACTGTGTAAATCTGGACATTATTAATACTTGAATCTGTACAGAGGGAGAAAAATGAGCAACACTGCACTTTATTATTACTAAAAACCAGTGGAAATGCAATTCTTGAATCTGGCAAATAAAATGAAATAAGGAAGAGGAGAAGAAAAAATGATAAAGGGGATGGTTTCAGAGAAACCTAGGAAGACTTGCATAAACTGATGTAGAGTAAAGTGAACAAAACCAGAAGGACAATTTACACAAGGACAATAAGATGTTTAAAAAAAAAAAAAACTTTAAAAGGGCTAAGAACTCTAATCAGAGTTCTTAATTCCAGAGGATTAATAATGACACATCTACCCATTTTTTGATAGAGAATGGAAGGATTCATTGAGTAGAATCAGATATATATATTTTTGAACATGGACAATATAAAAATTTGGGTTTTTTGACTATACACATTTTCTTTTGTTTTCAATTTGGGAAGCGATTGGGATGAGAAGATGAAGAAGAGTTTTGCTGATTGAAAAAAAATACAATTTCAACAAGTATAGAATATGAAAAAAATACTCTATTGATTAGAGAAATATAAATTAAAACAACTTTGAAATACCATCTCACAATGACCAGCAGGATGATTTCAGAAAGGTTTGGAGAAAAGAAAGGACACTGGGAAATGAATATAAACTGTTTGCATTTTTGTTTTTCTTCCGGGTTATTTATACCTTCTGAATCTAATTCTCCCTGTGCAACAAGAGAACTGTTCAGTTCTGCACACATATATTGTATCTAGGATATACTGTAACCTATTTACCATGTATAGGACTGCTTGCCATCTGGGGGAGGGGGTGGAGGGAGGGAAGGGAAAAATCGGAACAGAAGTGAGTGCAAGGGATAATGTAAAAAATTACCCTGGCATGGGTTCTGTCAATAAAAAGTTATTAAAAAAAAAAAGGCCTGGAGAGACTTACATGAACTGATGCTGAATGAAATGAGCAAGACCAGGAGATCATAATATACTTAAATAACAATACTATATGATGATCAATTCTAATGGACGTGGCCTTCTTCAACAATGAGATGAACCAAATCAGTTCCAATAGAGCAGTAATGAACTGAACCAGCTACATCCAGCAAAAGAACTCTGGGAGATGACTAAGAACTATTACATCGAATTCCCAATCCCTATATTTTTGCCTGTCTGCATTTTTTATTTCTTTCACAAGTTAATAGTACACTATTTCAAAGTCTGATTCTTTTTGTACAGCAAAATAACTGTTAGACATGTATACTTATATTGTATTTAATTTATACTTTAACATATTTAACATGTATTGGTCAACTTGCCATTGGGGGGAGGGGATGAGGGGAAGGAGGGGAAAAATTGGAACAAAAGGTTTGGCAATTGTCAACGCTGTAAAATTACCCATGCATATATCTTGTAAATAAAAAGCTATTAAAAAAAAAAAGAAAGAAAGAAATACCATCTCACATCTATCATGTTGGTTAAGATGACTAGAAAAAACATAATGATAAATGTCAGAAGGGATTTGGGAAAACTGAGGTTCTAATATTGTTGATAGAATTATATAAACTGATTTAGCCATTCTGGAGAGCAATCTGGAACTATGCTCAAAGGGTTATAAAAACTGGGCATACCTTTTGATCCAGCAGTTTCTTCTGGACTTATATCCCAAAGAGATCATAAAAGAGGAAAAAGAACCCACATGTGCAAAAATGTTTATTAGCAGCCTTTTTTGTGATGGCAAGGAATTAGAAATTGAATGGATGCCCATCAGCTGGGGAATGGCTCAATAAGTTATGGTATATGAAGGTAATAGAATATTATTGTTCTATAAGAAACAATTAGCAGGATGATTTCAGAGAGGCCTGGAGAGACTAACATGAACTGATGCTGAATAAAGTGAACATAACCAGAAGAACAATGTACATAGTAAGATTATGTGATGATCAACTATGATGGCTCTTCTCAACAATATAGTGATTCAAGACAATTCTAATAGACTTAAGATATCCATATCCAGAAAGAAAACTATGGAGATTGAATGTGGATTGAAACATACTATTTTCACTTTTTTTGTTTTTGTTTATTTTTTCTTCTCCTGGTTGTTCCCTTTTGTTCTGATTTTTTATTCACAACATGAATAGTATAGAAATATGTTTAAAGTGACTGTACATGTATAATCTATATCATAGTGCTTGCTGTCTTGTGGAGAGAATAGAGGGAGAACAATTTGAAACTCAAAAGCTTATAAAAATCAATGTTAAAAACGATACTGTTTGAGGACGTATTCTGATGGAAGTGGATCTCTTTGATAAAGAGAGCTTTAATCGATCAAAGATGGACAGAAGCAGCTACATCCAGAGAAAGAACACTGGGAAATGAATATAAACTGCTTGCATTTTTGTTTTTCTTCCCGGGTTATTTATACCTTCTGAATTCAATTCTCCCTGTGCAACAAGAAAACTGTTCGGTTCTGCACACATATATTGTATCTAGGATATACTGTAACCCATTCAACATGTAAAGGACTGCTTGCCATCTGGGGGAAGGGGTGGAGGGACGGAGGGGAAAAATCGGAACAGAAGTGAATGCAAGGGATAATGCTGTAAAAAAATTACCCTGGCATGGGTTCTATCAATAAAAAGTTATTTTTAAAAAATGAATGTTAAAAACTAATTTTATATATAATTGGAAAAATAAATTATTATTGAGAGGGGAAAAAGGATGAGATGGGATGCAAGGCAGTCAAGAAGGAAAAGGGCTGAAAAAAGAAACTTGGAATATACCTGATGTTTCATTCCTAATATCTAAAAATTAAAACTTTATAATTTTATTGTTAAAGGGAATCATTTACCTTAATAATATTTTAGATGAATGTCATTCTTTGATGCATTTTTATTTGTTATCAATATCAAAACATTATTGATCTTTTTCTACTTTATTGGTCTTCAAGAAAACCTACAAGGTTTATTATCAGCATCATTATTATTAATATTACAACTACTTGTAAATGGAAATGTCTGAAGAAGAAAATCCTGAATTAAAATCAAATGCTGCTTAAAATAAAACACAGCACTAATTTGGTTATAATGCTAGAGAAATAATGTGTCTCACCAGTGACACATTTGGTTTTGTATGCGAACGTTAGTATTAAAGTATTAAAACAATGAGTTGGGACAAGGTTGCAATAAAAATAATAATTAATACTGAAAATAATAATGATACTTTCTTTGTATCCTCAAGCACTTATCATAATGCCCGACACATAGTAGTTACTTAAAAAGTGTTTATTGACTGACTAATGGAATATTATTAAACATTATAAATTCCTAAACCCTTCTTTCCTAAACAGTGGGAGAGGTTTCTCTTTCAATCAGGATCTAATTTTTCTACTGTAAATTATCTTAGTGGGTTCCTTATCAAAGCTAACTTTTAAGCCTTACTCAGCCAATGGAATCACAAGAATAAGAACAAAGTATAGAGGTCATTTGCTACAACTTCTCACCTAATTCAGGATCTCTTTTGCAATAATTTAATTTTTTGTAATCTTATTAAAAGATAATAAGGTCTAGAGATTCAATCTCTCTCCAGACATGGCTAGGAAAACAGTTCTACAAAGAATGGATCCTCTCAGAGACTAAAGTTGGCAACAGTGGCCAATATCTTGAATCAAAGCTTATCTTAGGAGCTGTTCACCCTACTCTATATGACAAACTCATTATTCAGTTCTCTAAATAACTATCAGAGGCAACCCGGTGACACAATGGAAAGAGTTCTGGGCCTGAAGATCCTGGACACTTAATTTTGTTTGCCTCAGTTTATTCAATTATAAAATGAGCTGGGAAAAGAAATGATAAACTACTCCAGTATCATTGCCAAGAAAATCTCAAATCACAAACAACAGTCAAAAACAACTAAATAACAGCAACTGAAAATAGCTATGACACAGATCTCTACCAAATAAAACTTCATTCCATCACAACTCAGATGTATAGCCAACAAAGGGGCACTGTAGCTGAGGCCCACAACCTAGAACCTTATGTCTTACAACCACTAAAGTTTGTGGACTGGAATCTGTCCTAGGTAAGTCTGATCTCTTATTAGGGTCCCTATTCTAACATTTGCTAATTCATCAAATACCCTTCATCAGTTACTCTGGATACAATTTTCCTTTAAACAAAAGTTATGGCTAGGGTTTCCCAAAAAGAAAAGGGGGAGGGACAGGGATAGGAAATAACAAAAGTATTCAATACATAATTGTGATATGATTTGTATAAGGACCAGTATTTTATTCCTGAATAGGAAAAAATACTAAACATCTTAACACATGAATTAGAACTAATAGGATTAATAAGCTTCAGTAACCTGACTTATAACTATGTTTGTAATCAGTTAGGAGGCTAATATTTAAGCTTCATCAGAATATGAAGCAGTTTTACCAAACTGCTAATCAGGGTGTTAAATTTCACCACAATGGAATACTGTCTGATCAAATGGCTAAGCTGATCTTTCTAGTAGTTGTCTTCTCTCATGCAGAAGCTTTCCCTGCTATGAGCCACCAATGCTGTGGGTTAATCATTTCTGTAGGTCTCCCAGTATCTTCAAGTCTTTCAGAATTCATAAAGTTACCACCAGTTCTAGACATGTCCATGTGGAAAACTTAGTTGAATGAGAACAAAGAAGCAGGCAAAAGCAGCTATAAGATGGGGGTCTTTTCAACAATGAGATGATTGTGATGAAGAGAGCCATCTACACCCAGAGAGAGGACTATGGGAACTGAATGTGGATCACAATATAGCATTTTCACTCTTTTTGTTGTTGTTCACATGCATTTTGCTTTCTTTCTCATTTTTTTTTCCTTTTTGATCTGATTTTTCTTGTGCAGCAAGGTAACTTTATATATAGGATTTAACATATATTTTTAACATGTTTAACATATATTGGATTATTTGCCATCTAGGGGAGGGAGTGGGAGGAAGCGAGTAGAAATCTGGAATACAAGGGTAAATGTTGAAAAATTATCCATGCATATGTTTTGAAAATAAAATAGAAAATAAATAGACAATAAAAAGCTTTTAATTAAAAAAAGAGGAGTAGCCATAAGCCCACTTACTTGAGTCCACACTCCAAGAAGGGAACAGTATCAGCGTTGTTATAATACTAGAACAATGTTTACATATGTTACTATGTGCCAGGACTATGCTAAGTACTTCACAATTATTATATTATCCTGGGAGGTAGCTGATATTATTATCATCTTTATTTCAGAGATGAGAAAACTGAGAAAAACAGGGTCACCTAACAAGGTGTCTAGTGTTAGATTTGAATTCAGTTCCTGATTCCAGGCCTGGTGCTCTACTCACTGTACCACCCAGCTGCCCCATCCTGATCCACCCCTCATTGGAAGCAAGTCACCTTCAGAGATACATTCAAGAGGGTTAAGCCAGTAGCTGTCTCTATTTTTAAAAGATCCACTAAGTCATCAGTTATTCCAGTTCAGCAGCCAATCAGTCAGGGAATTCATCGGTCCCCTTGGCAAGTCTCTCACTGATGAACTCCAAAGCTCCCACAGAGACAAAGCCCAGCACCTGAGCCTCTGTGGAAAAGATCTAAAGCAACACAGTGTGGCTAGATTAGAACAAGCTTTAGAGTCAGCCAGATGCTGACTTTATAAGTTATTTACTATCTGTGTAACCTTTCATGAGTCATACGTATCTCAGAGAGAACCTCAATTTTCTCTTCTATAAAAGGAAAATGTGGAACTAGGTGATAACTGGGCTCCTTAGTTTTGAATCTATGATTTTATGACTTCCTTTCTCAAGTTCTCAGATTCTTCAATTATAAAATGAGGGGAGTGGAACTAGACAATCTCTAAAATCCATTCCGTTCTAAATCTCAGAAATTATACAAAGCAATCATATGTTATTTGTCTGTCAAACATTATTTTTCATTTTTAAATGAGAAAATAATCATCACCTTCTCTAGCTATTTCCACAGGAATCCAAAGCAAAAATTGAATAGGAAAGATTAAGATAGGATCTGTTCAGAGAGCAAAGGAAAGGCAGAAGAGATTATGATACAAGCAGAAAATGAAATTCTCTGTACTAGCTTCCCCTAGCAAAATAGATATTGTGCCTCTGCCCTGCAGACCTGTATCTCTGCCACTTCATTCTATCCTCAGTAAACTGCTATCTTATATCTTACATTCCCTGTAGGTAGCATCTTATAATATCCATTTAGTTATTATCTCTTAGAGACTACATGGAGTAATGAATAGAGTCATCGATTTGGAGTCTGGAATCCTACCTCAGATACTTATAAGCTGTGTGGTCCTGGCAAGTCACTTAATTATTTTAAGCCTCAGTTTCTTCATCACTAAAATGATATTATCTAAGATGTGTTTCTCTCTAAGGTATTAATAGACTTAAGTTCATTAATAGACTTCTCCATATCACCTCCAAGCAGACTTTTCTTTAAAACTCTTCTTTTGTTCAATAAAAATGGATCCCAGTTTTGTTTTGGAAAAAACTCTATTATGATGCAAATAAAAGAAAGGGAAGAAAGAGTGATTCAAAATGTAAGAAGATATAAACAAAGCTTTCCTGTTTCTAACCCACCATGAGTGCTATCTGAGTACTTGGCAGCTTTGAGAATGAGAAGCCCCTGGCTGCTTCCAGCAGGACATGAGTGATTCAATTCTGAAGAAGTTGGATAGTTGGTGGATGATAAATTTTCTCACTGGTCCCTGGCAGTCAACTAAATCTGTCTTTTAAATATATATATTTCTTTTTTTTCATTTCTTTTTATTTTTAATAGTATTTTATTTTCTCAAATACTTGCAAAGATAGTTTTCAACATTCATCTTTGCAAAACTTTGTATTCCAAATTTTTCTCCCTTTCTTCTCCTCCTCCCAAGACAGAGAGCAATCTGAAGATGACTAAGAATCATTACATAGAATTCCCAATCTCTATATTTTTGCCTGCCTGCATTTTTTATTTCCTTCACCGGCTAATTGTATAATATTTCAGTGTCTGATTCTTTTTGTACAATAAAATAACAGTTTGGACATGTACACTTATTTTGTATTTAATTTATACTTTATTATATTTAACATTCATTGGTCATCCTGCCATCTAGAAGAGGGGGTGGGAGGAAGGAGAAGAAAAATTGGAACAAAAGGTTTGGCGATTGTCAATGCTTAAAATTACCCATGCATGTAACTTGTAAATAAAAAGCTATTAAAAATTTTAATTTTTTTAGCCTCCTTTTTTTTATTCTTTTTTTTTTTTAAATAACTTTTTATTGACAGAACCCATGCCAAGGTAATTTTTTACAACATTATCCCTTGCACTATCTTCTGTTCCAATTTTTCCCCTCCCTCCCTCCACCCCCTCCTTTAGATGGCAAGCAGTCCTTTACATGTTAAATAGGTTACAGTATATCCTAGATACAATATATGTGTGCAGAACCGAACAGTTCTCTTGTTTCACAGGGAGAATTGGATTCAGAAGGTATAAATAACCCGGGAAGAAAAACAAAAATGCAAGCAGTTTATATTCATTTCGCAGTGTTCTTTCTTTGGGTGTAGCTGCTTCTGTCCATCCTTGAGAAATTAAAACTGAGTTAGATCTCTTTGTCGAAGAAATCCATTTCCATCAGAATACATCCTCATACAGTATCATTTTTGAGGTATATAATGATCTCCTGTTTCTGCTCATTTCACTTAGCAGGTATTAAAAAAATTTTTAAATAATAATAAAAAATTTTTTTAAAAAAAGAATGAATGGGCGAAACAGCAAATCATAGACACAATTTATAATTTCATTCAAGAGAATGACAGTAATAAAACAACATATCAAAATTTGTGGGATGCAGCCGTAATAAGGGGAAATTTTATATTACTTGCAAAAAAATAAAGAGAAAACCAATGAATTGGGCTTGCAACTTAAAAAGCTAGAAAAAGAACAAATTAAAAACCCCTAATCAAATACCAAACTTGAAATTTTAAAAATAAAAGGAGAGATTAATAAAATTGAAAGTAAAAAAACTATTGAATTAATAAATAAAACTAAAAATTGGTTTTATGAAAAAACAAAACAAAATAGATAAACCTCTAATTTAATTAGAAAAAGGAAAAAGGAAAAAGGAAAATCAAATTGTTAGAAGCAAAAATGAAAAGGGAGAACTTTCCACCAATGAAGAAGAAATTAGAGCAATAATTAGAAGTTACTTTGCCCAACTTTATGCCAATAAATTTGATAACCTAAGTGAAATGGGGGAATACCTACAAAAATATAAATTGCCCAGAATAACAGAAGAGGAAATAAATTACTTAAATAGTCCCATTTTAGAAAAAGAAATAGAACAAGCAGTTAGGATCAAAGAAAGATCAGGACAGCAAAAACAGGATGTAAGCGTTGAGATACCAGGACATGATTGGCTATGAGTAAACAGGGACCACCCTGAACATTCTGAAGTTGCATCAAGAACGGGAAGTGTCTCCGTCTCTAATTGGCTTGCCTGTGACCTCATGGACCCAATATAAGCTCAGTGGGGGAGGAGCTCAATTTTTTTCACCTGGAGCTCTGCTAAGAGAAAGAAAGAAGAGAGTGCAGGAGGTCTTAGAGTATGATGTAACCCATGTGAATAAAATTCCTGAGCTTACCTGCAACTATTCTCCAATGCTCTGTTGGGTTTTAACTGCATCCCTACAAGACAGCAGCTAGAGGGTTTCTGACGACCTCAGAAAGAGGTAAGCTTGAGAGAAATACTTACCAGAGATTTCTTTGAAGCCCTGGAAATTAGGAGAGACTGGCAATAAGAAATGCAATGATAGCATGTTGCAACAAGCTATTAATCAACTCCCTAAGAAAAAATCCCCAGAACTAGATGGATTTACATGTGAATTCTATCAAACATTTAAAGAACAATCAACTCCAATACTATATAAACTATTTGAAAAATAGGGAATGAAGGACTCCTACCAAATTCCTTTTATGACACAGATATGGTAGTGATACCTAAACCAGGTAGGACAAAAACAGAAAAAGAAAATTATGGACCAATCTCCCTAATGAATATTGATGCAAAAGTCTTAAGTAAAATATTAGCAAAGAGATTACAGAAAATCATCCCCAGGATAATATACCATGACCAAGTAGGATTTATACCAGGAATGTAGGGCTGGTTCAATATTAGGAAAACTATTGGCATAATTAACTATATCAGTAACCAAATTAACAAAAACCATATGATCATCTCAATAGATGCAGAAAAATCATTTGATAAAATGCCACCCATTCCTATTAAAAACACTAGAGAGTATAGGAGTAAATGGACTTTTCCTTAAAATAATCAGTAGCACCTATTTAAAACCATCAGCAAGCATCATATGTAATGGTGATCAACTGGAACCATTCCCAATAAGATCAGGGCTGAAACAAGGTTTCCCACTATCACCATTACCATTCAATATGTATTAGAAATGCTAGCTTTGGCAATAAGAGAAGAAAAAAGGAACTAGAGTAGGTAATGAGGAAACCAAACTATCACTCTTTGCAGATGATATGATGGTATACTTAGAGAACTCTAGAGAATCAACTAAAAAACTATTAGAAATAATCCACAATTTTAACAAAGTTATAGGATACACAATAAATCCACATAAATCATCAGCATTTTTATACATCACTAACAAAATCCAAAAGCACGAGATACAAAGAGAAATTCCATTTAAAATAACTGTTGATAATATAAAATATTTGGGAATCTATCTGCCAAGGGAAAGTCAGGAAGTATATGAGCAAAATTACAAAACATTTTTCACACAAATAAAGTCAAATCTAAACAATTGGAAAAATATCAAGTGCTCTTGAATAGATCAAGCAAATATAATAAAGATGATAATACTACCTAAACTAATCTATTTATTTAGTGCTATACCAAATAAAACTCCCAGAAACTATTTTACTGACCTAGAAAAATAACAACAAAATTTATCTGGAAGAACAAAAGGTCAAGAATTTCAAGGGTATTGATGAAAAAAAAAAAAAAAAAGCAAATGAAGGTGGCTTAGCTGCACCAGATTTAAAACTATATTATAAAGCAACAGTCATCAAAACCATTTAATACTGGCTAAGAAAGAGAATAGTTGATCAGTGGAATAGGTTAGGTTCACAGACAAAATAGTCAATGACTATAGTAATCTAGTATTTGACAAACCCAAAGACCCCAGCTTTTGGAATAAGAATTCACTATTTGATAAAAATTGTTGGGGGAAATTGGAAACTAGTATGGCAAAAACTAAGCATTGACCTAACATTGTATACCAAGATAAGGTCAAAATGGGTTCATGATCTAGACATAAAGAATGATATAAATAAATTAGAAGAACATGAGATAGTTTACCTCTGAGATCTGTGGAAGAGGAAGGAATTTGTGACCAAAGAAGCTCTAGAGATCATTACTGATCACAAAGCAGATAATTTTGATTATATTAAGTTAAAAAGTTTTTGTACAAACAAAACTAATGCAGACAAGATTAGAAGGGAAGCAATAACTGGGAAAACATTTTAACATTCAAAGATTCTGATAAAGATTCTTGAATGATAACATTCAAAAATAATTGATAAATGGTCAAAGGATATGACTAAACAATTTTCAGATGAAGAAATTGAAACTATTTCTAGTAATGTGAAAAGGTGCTTCAGATCATTATTGATAAGAGAAATACAAATTAAGACAATTCTGAGATATTACTACCCACCTATCAGATTGGCTAAAATGACAGGAAAAGATAATGAATAATGTTGGAGGGAATGTGGAAAAACTGGGACATAGATACATTGTCGATGGAACTGTGAACGGATCCAACCATTCTGGAGAGCAATTTGGAACTATGTTCAAAAACTTGTCAAATTGTGCATATTCTTTGACACAACAGTGTTTCTACTGGGCTTATATCCCAAAGAGATCTTAAAGGAGGGAAAGGGACCCATATGTGCAAAAATGTTTGTGGCAGCCCTCTTTGCAGTGGCTAGAAACTGAAAATTGAATGGATGCCCATCAGTTGGAGAATGGCTGAATAAACTATGGTATGTGAATGTTATGGAATATTATTGGTCAGTAAGAAATGACCAGCAGGATGATTTCAGAGAGGCCTGGAGGGACTTACATGAACTGATGCTAAGTGAAATGAGCAGAACCAGATCATTATACATGGCAACAACAAGATATTACGATTATGAATTTTGGTGGACATGTCTCTCTTTAACAATGAGATGATTCAAACCAGTTTCATTTTTTTCAGTAATGAAGAGAGCCATCTAAACCCAGAGAGAGGACTGTGGGAACTGAGTGTGAAATACAACATAGCATTTTCACTCTTTCTATTATTATTTGCTTGCATTTTGTTTTCCTTCTCAGGTTTTTTTTTTCCCTTCTTGACCTGATTTTTCTTGTGCATCAAGATAACTGAATAAATATGGATACACATATTGGATTTAACATATATTTTAACATACTTAACATGTATTGGACTATCTGCCATCTTGGGGAGGGGATGGGAGGAAGAAGGGAAAAATTTGGAACAGAAAGTTCTACAAGGGTTAATGCTGAAAAATTACCCATGCATATGTTTTGTAAATAAAAAGCTTTAACTAAATAAATAAAAAGAAGAAAAATAAAAATAAAAGGGAATGAACTACTCTTGGCTTGATCAGAAGTGACAAAACACCATTCTTAAGATAGAGCCATCCAGGCTTGGAGGTGACCTTATGGGTTTGAGAGGTTCAGACTTTCAAAATCCTTAGTCTCTGCTGGTTGTACTTAGGAGACCGTGATAGCTACTCCAAAGCTTCTACAAGAAGATAGACAATAAGCAGACAGAGGACCCCCAATCCCTCAGCTAGCTTGTCAGAAAGAATATTTTAGACAATGCAGAGTCAGTCAAAATGAAACAAAAAACCTTTTGTTTTTAGCATTTCTACATGTAGAGAAAGTACTTGTCCTATACCTGATTTACATTGTACCTCTAAACCAGCATATTCTCAGGAATTGCTAAAAAAAAAAAAAAGAGCCCATCCTGTTCCTATTATTAATCATTATCAGGTTGGTTTTCCCATACTGTCTTGTGCATAGTTGAGACAATCTTGATGGGTTATCTCAGTTATCCCAGACAGTCTCAGCATCTCAATCCACATTCTTGTCATTCTCTAGATCCTGCCTTTATTTTCCCCTTCTCCCTTTGAACTATAAAAAGTTGTGTTCCCCAAAAGCAAGTTGCTGACTCTGCCTAACTTAATCATGGTTAAATTCATGAGCTATTTCCCATAAATAAATGGCAAATCTTTGTAATCTGTAATGGATGTCGATCATAGTTGTTCCATATTGCTAAACACTTTGTTCTCCCAAATCTGTTTCATAAATCTATTTCATATTATCACTTCTGATGCCTTTATTTTCACTTCATTTTAACCTTTTTACTCCCCCCCACCAACTCTGTAAAGACCCTAGAGGTGAGCCCAAACAGTTTTAAATATAGCTTCCTATGGGCTACACATTGGGATGCAATGAATGAGTCAAAGACTTTGAGAAAAGGAGTCTGCCCTTGTTTTAATTGGTCAAACTCCCCTATGATTAAACCAGGTTCCCCTCACACAATGTACAGGACAAATAATTTTCTCAGTGGAAAAAGAAAGCGTAGTGCAGTAGTCCTATAGCCCATCAGGTTTAAACTATTATATAAAATAGACTAGAAGAGAAAAATAACCATCTCTTCCTAAGCAAGAGAAAAGTCAACACAAAGCCTCTTAAAGCAACGGTATATTCTCTGTAAAAGTAATTTTAACAATATCTGCAGAAAGATATATGTTCTTATATAGTATATTAGACAAAGCTTTTTTAACTTGTTTCCCTCTGTGTGACTTTACCCCTTTTCAATCCATTCTCCATATAGGTATTAAACAAAGGTCTCACCATGTCACTTCCCTGCTTAAGAATGTTTTGCAGTTTCCTATTGCCTCTACTCAAGACAACTAGATGGTACAGTGGATAGACTACTGAGCCTGGAATAAGAAAAATTTAACTTCCTGAGTTCAAATCTGGTCTCAGTTCCTAGTTGTGTGACTCTGAGCAAATCACTTAATCCTGTTTGCTTCAGTTTCTTCATTTGTGAAATGAACTGAAAAAGGAAATGACCAAGACCAACCACAGCAGTATCTTTGCAAAAACAAAAAACAAAAAACTTAAATGGGATCACAGAGTAAGAAATGACCAACATGACTAAATAACAAAAATTACCTCTAAGCTCAGAACTAAAATAAAACTTCCTAGTTGGCTTCAACCTATCATTCCCAACTCATCTCACATTGCTCCCATAGCAGCATTCTGGTCCAATCCCAAACTGACCTATTTGTTGTTTCCCATATACAACATTCTACCACCCAGCTTCATGCTTTTACAAACCACACAAGTTGTCCTCCAAGATTGAGAAGGCTCACTCACATCTCTCCTTTTGAAATCCCTAGCTTTCTTCAAGGCTTGTCTCAAATGTCATGTCCTACAAAAGGCCCTTTCCTGCTGATTTTACATCTCACAGATCTCCTGAAATAACCTGGAATTCATTTTGTGTATATGTTATTGCTTATTTACCTGTGCACATGTTATATCCACTCACTTGAATCTAAACTTGAGAATTAAGATGATTTTGTCTTTGAATCCTTAGAGCCTAGTATATATATATATATCCTGATCATATAATCTAGTAGCAGGGGTCCTCAAACCTTTTAAATAGGGGACCAGTTCACTGTCCCTCAGACTGCCAGACTATAGCAAAAACAAAACTTTGTTTTGTGGGCCTTTAAATAAAGAAACTTCATAGCCCTGGGTGAGGGGGAGAAACATCCTTAGCTGCCGCATCTGGCCCACAGACCGTAGTTTGAGGACCCCTGCTTTCTAAATGCTTGTTGATCTGATTAAATTGAATCAAATAATACCTTTTGTCACAGAACCTCAAAATGCTCATTTAAATTTATTACTATATAGAAAATCCCTGAGAATTATTTCTGAAAAGCAGCAGTTATAAACTTAGATGAACTTTAAAAAAATTGCACAACTGTATTTCAGTATAATTAGAAGTTATTAGAACTTGACTTCTATAATTAGAAGTTCAATTATTATTAATATAGTTCAGTATAATTTCAGTATGCTACAACTCAGTATTATCCCTTTCAAATTCTATTTTATTGTATGCATTTTTTTTTTTTTTTTTTTTTTTGCTGAAGCAATTGGGGTTAAGTGACTTGCCTAGGGTCACACAGATAGGAAGTATCTGAGACCAAATTTGAACTCAGATCCTCCTAACTTCAGGGCTGGTACTCTATCTACTGCACCACCTAGCTGCCCATATTTTATGCATTTTAAAACATTATTCTGCAAGAGGGTCCCATAGGTTTCACCAGAATGCCAAAAAGGTCCATGGTAAAAGGAATAAAGTTTAAAAGTACTGCTCCCTTTGCTAAAGTGCAAATTTTCAACTTCTTTCCAGTATACTATGAGATCATTAAATTCACAACTTTCTTCTCCATGATCTCAGAGAACAAAATGGGATAAAATTGGTAGACAAGTGGCTTTTATAAGTAAAGGCTTGTACCAAGTACACTCCATAATAAGTTAGGGTTTGTATTTATTCATCTCAAATCTGGTTGATGTCACTGCTCTGACATAAGCAATTAGGTCAGTGCATTATGATATATAAGTGATGGAATAATAACCTTTACAGACTGATCTACCCTTCATCTCCTAATATAGTTTATAAACCTGTCTTATGGATATGAACAGATCACACTAAGAAAATGAGAAAAGAATTAAAACATATTTGAAAATTAATTGACCTACCAATAGGAGAAGTCTAGAAGAATCCAGTCTAATTCCCTATGTAAGTGATACTTCTAGATAGATTAACTTTGGTATGAATCTTTTTGGGGGGAATCATAGATTCAAGACTGGAAGGATTTTTTTTTTTTGCTTAATTCTGATAATTCATAGGCTAATTATTTATTTTCTTAACTTTTCATTTCAGATACACAAGGACAAATAGATATAGGGAGAGAAGAAGGAATGAGTTCTGTTTGTCAGTTGTTAGCAGATTTAGTAAAAGATTTAATATATGGAAGCTTAAGACTAAGGGGGGGAAGCAAAACCAAGTATTGGGGGTCATTTATGGATTTAAATAATTTAAGCTCTTTTTATAGCGTGTGCTATAGGAGATATATATATATATATATACACACACACACACACACACACATATATATATACATATATATATATATATAGAGAGAGAGAGAGAGAGAGAGAGAGAGAGACAGAGACAGAGACAGAGACAGAGAATTAAAGAACTCATTTATAAAGAGATTTTTTTTCTAAAAGATTCAAGAAGGCACCTGAAAAATTAAATATACTATCTTTCTTTTCTTAAATTTTATTGATGCCTTTTGGTCATTTCTGGATATATCACCCCTTATGTCCCAGACTTAGAATAATTTGATATTTGCTAAATTTGACAAAGAATGAAGCATTCGTTCCTCATTGTCCCCTTCCCGTCTGTCAAAAGAAAAAAAAAAGGTAAGTTTCATTATCTGTTCCCAAACCATGACTGTTAAATTCAACTTTTTAGTGACTTTTTCATTTACATGGTTATAATAGTCACTGTATCAGTTAACACAAATTTTCCTATGTTTCTCTGAATTAGTCATATTTACCATTTCTTACTGCATGATAATAATCCACTTCATTACATATCACATTTTATTTAGTCATTCCTTTAACTGAAGGAGTTGTAGAATGTGCCTAAATTTTAGGTCGGTCTTTCCAATATTTTAAAAGGTCTTCAACTTGAACTGTGTGGAATGGTAAAATTCCACACCAAAATAGCAAAGCAATTTCCAAATTCCCAAGCTTCCAAAGCAAAATAGCAGTGATTCCACCTCAGAAGTAGAGCCACAAACAAAAGTCTAGAGTTAGGACAATTCAGCTTCTCTCTTTTTAAAATGTAATACTCATAAAATAAAGTATCCTAATATTCTTAGAGAAAAGATTGTATACAACCTCTTTCAAAATATTCTGTAAAATATTATAATATTAACAATGACTAGAACTAATATTTTTAGATATACAAAGGATTCTCATTACAATATAGACTAATCCTTAAAAAAAATATATGGTAATATGAATGGAGTCTAGATCACACATTTGCTCCCCACAATTTCAAAACACCACCTTTCCACAGAGTGGAAGTTCAGTATACCCACAGTGGTCTTAACCTTGACTTATATCTTCAATCCAAGCAATATTAGAAATATTACAAAAGTCCTTTCTAATATCATGTGAGGAAGCAAAGCTTGAAAATCCTATTCTATACCTTTCTGTGATGTGTAAAATATATTACTATATCATGTTTGGTTTGATCAGAAAGAATAATTTCCTTTCTCTTTTTAAAGAGTTATCATAAATATTATATTTCTCTATATATGATATAGATTATTATATTATATTTTATTCAGTGACTTAATATGAAGCTCTCTACCATGTTTATCTTTAAAGTAACCAAAAAAAAAAAAAAAAAAGACTAAGAAAAGGAAGATTGAAGGAAGGAAGGGAAATCTTTGTATTTATCTTTTTGAAGAAATTGACTAATTCATTTTGTTTTAACTTCAAAAAAGGTAAACAATAAAACTCTTGCCTCTGCCAAGATAGATGTAACTATCATTTATATACAGGTTTTACATTGTCTCATTTGAACCTTACAACAACCCTTTAAAAAATAAATCCTATTGTTATTCCCATTTAACAGATTAGGACACTGAGGCTTAAAGGTTAAATGATTTGTTCAGTATGTCCAGTATGAGGCAGAATTTGAACTTAATTAATTAATTAAGTTATATTTGATATTAAACCAAATACCATGAAATTCCTTTGTTCTAAAAATGCATTGTAAATAATGTTATTTTGGCATATTTATGGGAAAATATAAACTATGATAAAAAATATAAATAAATATTATAACAAAAGATTCCCTTCCACTTGCCTTTTTTTTTTTTTTTTTTTTTTTTTGCTGAGGCAATTGGGGTTAAGTGACTTGCCCAGGGTCACACAGCTAGGAAGTATTAAGTGTTTTGAAATCAAATTTGAACTCAGGTCCTCCTCACTTCAGGGTTGGTGCTCTACCCACTGCGCCACCCAGTTGCCCCTCTTCTACTTCCTTTTAACAGTCATTCTCCATAACATAATATCTCATTGTGAATTATTTATGAAATATCTTTTTTCTTGATAATTTACTTGGAAAGATAGTCAACAATTTAACTATCCTTCATCCCAATCCCATCTCCAGAGAGAGCTAACCTCAAAAATGTCTTTTTCTTCCAACACCTCAAACATACCAAATACTCCACTTAACAGAGATGGCCAGTGAATTTTGAAAGGCAAAGGTATATTAAAAATGGGTTGGATTGAAGAGCGAAGAGATATCTGATTTCTTATATATACTTCCAACACTTAGTAATGTCATGATCAAACATGGCAAATCATCTAACCTCTCTTAAGGTTCAAACTTACAGGGTTGTCTTTAGAATGAAAAGTGACAATGTATATAAATGAACACTATTAAAATGACAGCTATTAGTATAGAGAGCTGTAGCATCATGTAATAAATAGAACCACTCTAAGTCTGGTTCAAGAGTCTCACCTCTTTCATGTTGATTGTGTGCACCAGGGCAATTTAACCTCCTGACTTTCAAGGACTATAGATTGCAGAGAACATGCTGACTTACACTGAAGAAATTTCTTCACTTGAGAGTTCTCTAAATCAGTGAAATCACAAGCCTAATCCTGATCATTATTATTACCAGAAAAACTCCCCAAACATGAAACAAAATAAGCGCCACACAGAGAAAAGGGTTATGTAAATGATAATGTTCATCTTTGTCCTATTTATTCTTGAACATTTATTTCTTTTTATTATTTGATACTTGATGTAGAGTTACTTATTATTAACTATTTTATCTCCAGCTCCTTTGGTTAAAAATCCTTGGGGATTTCTGGCAATATACAGTCAAATTTCATTCAAAACAAAGTAAGTCTCTATATTGTTTCCTCTTATACTTTTCCACTATTGCCCAATTTGCCTCCCAACCCCCCAGGAAAAAAGGACAAAAAAAGTTTTATGGTATAGCAAAAGTAAACATTACCCATTATAAGCATGAGAAGGCTAAATAGTATAGTAAATAGAGCACCATATCTGAAGTCAGATCTTTCTGACTGATCCAAATGTATTGGATCTTATGAAGAAATTAGCAGTGACCAAGAGGCTCTGTAGAGTTATACATACGATTCCTGTGTACTCAAATGATTATCAGACTCAAAATGAAAATTGTCTCCACCAATCATTCATTGGGTCAAGGCATATGCATTCTAGAGCCAAGTTCAGCTCAAGAGTTATCTCTCTTGTAAAATTTTTACCAGATTCTTTCCAATAAAGGTGTCCTGATTTTCAAATTTTCCTCACTTTGTCTGGATCTATTCTTTCCTATCCTAGACATACTGTAACATATCCTTCTTTAGAATCCCAGAGGACAGAAACCGTGTCATAATTCTTTCTCCACTGTATCTATCTCTAGTGTCCCAAGCATGTTGGGTAATTCCTCTGAAATAGTATTTATAGAAAAATAGGGAATTTCACAAAACAGAAAAGCATGGATAAGTTGATGAGATCATAAATCAACTGAAGTTTAGAGGAAAGAATTCTGGATTCAATTCTCAGATCTGTGTAATCTTGGACAAGCCTTTTCATCTCTATTGCCTCTGTTTTTATGATCCAATAAGCCCCACTACCTGTAGTAGATGTAGGGTTCACAAAGCAGATATACTAGTATCTGTTGAATTGAATTGCTATACCGTTTTGTTAAAAGCTGAAATTACTAGCTATGTTTAGCTAGAAGAGTTAATACTTCAACTAAACAGAATGTCAATAAAGTTTAATGTTGTTGTCCAATATTTGTCACTATCTTCTTCATCTCATTCCTTTTATATCTAAAGATTTTATCATGAAGTAATGAAGTCCAAAACATAGTAAAAATTATGTGACAAACTACAACCCTGTGGTACGCTTGAGGCTACAGGAGGGACAAACACTTATAATAGCATATATAGATATCAACATACATAGGTTTTGATATATAGATATCAACAAAACTATTGTTGGTGATATAATTATTGTTTTGGCCAGGCCTGACAGAAAACATAAAAGGGCATAAAATTGGGCATATAATTTTAAAAAACTTGAAAAAAAATCCATTTTACATCTCCAATTAAATACCAAAATAAAAATACTGAAAATCAAAGGATTGATAAAATTGGGAATTAAAAAAATCTCCACTTAATTGACAAATGTTTAAAAAAGACAATAAAATAGAAAACACCATTAGCTAACTTAATTGAGAAAAATAAAGAAGAAAAATAAATTGCCTGTATAAAAAAATGAAAAGGGTAAATGTACAACCAATGAAGAACAAAAGAAATTTGGAGTTTAATTATATGCTAATAAAACTGACAATCTAAATGAAAAGGATAAATATATGCAAAAAATATAAATTATCTCCAATCATGCATGAACTACCAAAGGAAAAAAATCCAGGAACAAATGGATTTGACAAGGGAATCCTATAGAAAAATTTAACGATTCATTCTAACACTACAAAAACTATTTGAAAAAATAGAAAAATGAGATGTCCTGTGGAGGGAAATAGTTAGCAATAATAACTCCGAAGAAAAAAATTTTGAAGCAGCTTTCTCTGATAGAGGCCTTATTTCTCAAACATGTAGAGAACTGAGTCACATTTATAAATATAAGAGCCATTCTCCCAATTGACAAATGATCAATTGATAAAATAATAAAAAAATAAATGCTAAATCTATTGAATGGAACAGTGTAGATTAAGGCAATTCTAAGCTACTACTACATACCTATTAATAGAAGAATAATAGAACAAAAAAGGAAAATAACAAATGAAGTGCATATAGGAAAAAATGAGACATTAATACATTGTTTATGGAGTTGTGAATTGATTCAATCATTCTGTACAGCAATTTGGAACTATACGCAAAGGGCTATATAGGATTATAAAGGGCTACAAAACCTTTTGACCTAACAATATGACTACTAAATCTATATTCCAAGACTAATCCAAGAGATTAAAAAACAAAAAAGTAAAGGACTTATAGATCCAAAAATACTTAAAACAGCTCTTTTTATGGGGGCAAAGAATTATAAATTGAAAGGATATCTTTCAATTGGGGAGTCGTTCAATAGATTGTGGGATGTGATTTTGATGGAATACTATTGTGCTACAAGAAATAATGAGCAGGATGCTCTCAGAAAAAGCTGGAAAAAATTACATGAACTGACGAAAGTGATATAATTGCTTGCCATCTCAGTGGGGAGCAGGGAGGTAGGCAAGAGGAAGGGAGAGAATTTAGAACTTCAAAGTTTTAAAAATGAATGCTAAAAATTGTTTTTACATATAACTGAGAAAAATAAAATATTTTTTAAAAAAATTTAAAGGGAAAAAAAAGAAGGGATCCTACTCAATTCCTTCTTTGACCCAAATATAATTCTGGTACCTAAAGCAGGAATATTCAAAACCGAGGAAGAAAACTATAGATCAATTCCCCTAATAAATGAAAGTTGATATAAAAAATTTTAAATATTAACAAGGAATCTACAGTAAAATGCCACAATATTATACACTATGACCAGACTGGCTTTGCCTCTACAATCCAAGGCTGATTCAATATTAGAAAAACTAGAATCATAATAGATCATATCAATAAAAAACAAACAATAAAAATGATATGATTATTTCAATAGATGCCAGTTTTTGACAAAATATAACACCTATTCCTGTTTTAAAAAAAAAAAACCACTAGAAGGTATAGAAATAGGTGGAACATTCTTTAAAATAACAAGTAATACCTATCTAAAACCAAAAGTTAGCATTATCTGTAAGAGAGGCTAGAGGCTTCTCCAATATGATTGGAGTTAAACAAGGAATACTATTCAATGCTAGAAATGTTAGCTATAACAATAAAACAAAAGAAAAAACATTGAAGAAATAAGCATACACAAAGAAGAAATACAAATATCTTTTTTGACCAAAATATGATAATTAAAAGAAAACTAAAGAAATAAAAATTATTGATGTAATTAAAAACTTTAGCAAAGTTGCAGGATAAAAAAAAATTGTTCAGTTAATTTTCAATCATGTCTGACTCTTCATGACCCGCTTTGGAGTTTTCTTGGCAGACACTGGAGGTTTGCCATTTCCTTCTAGCTTTTTACAGATAAGGAATTAAAGCAAATAGGATTAAGTGACTTGCCCAGAGTCACACAATTAGCAAGCGTCTGTGTCTTCCTCACTTCAGGCCAGTCATTTTGTCCAGTGCACCACTTAGCTATCAGAATATAAAATAAATCTACACAAATGATCTGCATTTCTATATATTGCCAACAAAATTCAGCAGGAAGAAATAAAAAAAGAAACTTCAATTAAAATAATTGCAAACAGGTACAAAATACTTGAGAATCTATCTGCTAAGAAATTCACAGGGGAATGATATGAACTATAAAACCCTCATCATACACATTGAAATAGCTAGAGAAATAGTAATTTGTTCATGGGTAGGTAAGCCAACATGATAAAAATGGCAATACTACATTGGAAACCCTTGGCATACTGCAATTAAAGATGACCTTTGTTGACTCGAATTTCTCACTTTATTTGGTCTTTCCTTTGCACTTTGGATCATATTTGTTTGGTTATGTATCTCATGTTCCTTTTGTTATCTTATTAAATTGTGAATTCCTTAAAGAGAAAATGTCATTTTTGTAGTACCCCACTAACTGAAGTGAAAAAAACAAGTTGAACCTGAACTGCTTAATTTTAAAGGAAAAACTATTTTTCTGCTGTTGTGATAATTTATTTTATTTTATTAGGCATCATGAAGAAAACCAGTTCTTTATGGAACAGCGAGAGTGGTTCAATTTCCATAGAAAGAAGCTCCAACAAGGGAAATCTACAAACTATGTTGGATGAAGGGGAATATGCTCCTTTCACATCTGTTCCTATGTTAGAAAGCAATTTTATTCAGGTAAATCACACTTTAGCTTACAATTTAACTTCAATAACTTTTATAATAAATTTTTAGTCTATTAGTCATTTTTTAACATTTCTAACATAATACACTCATAGTAGTTGCTTACTTAAAAAAAAAAAAAAGCAAAACCACCAAAGAGAATGATTATAACTGGCTATTATCATCCCTTTCTTTTTTATGATTATATATTAATAATTTAAATTCAATACTATTCATTGTTTGACCATAGTTTTGCCTTTATTATGATCTGAATTCACATTGTAGTCATCTATGTTATTCTCATGTTATTCTATTTTCTTGAATCTAATTCACAAAAGTTCTTACCATGCTTTTTTACATTCTTTATATTTATAATTCCTTAAAGTATTATTGTATCCCATTACATTCACATGCTACAATTTGCTCACCTATTTCCCAATCTTTGGGCATATACTTTTTTCCATTTTTTTTTTTTTTTGGCAATGATTATTGTTATTATATCGTAACAATACAATAAATAGTATTGTTATGAAATATTTTGGCACATGTGGTCTCTGACCTTGTTCTCCTTACTTATTTGAGATATTCTGTTGATCTAATTTTCTACCTTTTAACCAGTTCCTGATAATTTTGATAATTATTATTTGTAATATCAGTGGGGATATGGTAATGGTGATTAGGAAATATCCTTCATTCCATTTATAAAATTTATTAACTAGGTGCAAACAGAAAAGTTCTAGCAAACATTTAGCACCAAAATGCTGATGAATAACTAATGGAAAAATTGTTTTAAAATCTACTAGATACTAAAAAGTATCAAAGTTATTCAATTCTACAAAATTCCACAAAAATGAAAATACTTGACTCTATGCTAGTAATGGGATAAAGACTATCATTTGCAAGTGAGTTCTGTTATTTGTACAGGTGAAGGTAGACAGGAAGTCCCATAAAATCCATCTTCTGATACTACTATTATTACTTTTAAAATCTGTCCCAGAAAATTGAAAGGAAAAAAAAAAAAATCCTACCATCAGCATGATCTCCCTAATGATGTCTGGATATTAGATCTTCCACAATCCTAACATATATACAGAGGGGTTTGCTTAACCTGCTCTCCTATTCTGAAGTGCTCATCCTCAGGAAAATGAGTCATGCTTGAAAATACTTTTTCTTCTACAGACATCTTAGGCCCTGTGTTAATCCTTTTTGTCATTTTCCTCTTTTATCATTTTAGCCAATCTTGTAGAGGTAAGAAATATCTCAAAGTTGTTTTACATTTTTCTAATCAATAATGATTCAGAGAATTTTTTCATATGACTGTAAATTATTGTTATTGGTTTTTTTTTTATTTTTCTGGTTTTTATTTTTTGGTGTTTTGTTTTGTTTTGTGTGGGCAAGGAAACTGGGGTTAAGTGACTTGTCCAGGATCACACAATTAGTATTAATTGTCTGAGACCAGATTTGAAGTCAGGTCCTCCTGACTCCCAGGCCTCTGCCCTATGCACTGTGCCATCTATCTGCCCTGACTATAAATTGTTTTGAAGTCTTCATTGAAAAATTGCATGTTCATAATCCTTTGACCATTTGTGAATTGGAATTCGTATTCTTAAAACTTTGACGAAGTTCTTTAAATATTTAAGATATCAGATCTTTACCTGACAAACTGTCTATTAAATTCCTTCCAACCCCAGTTTTTTCTTTCCTTCTCATCTTGGCTACATTGAATTTATTTGTACAAAATCTTTTTGATTTAACAAGGTTTTGCAAGGGTGAATGCTGAAAACTATTTTTGGATGTATTTTGAAAAATAAAAAACTATTATAAAAAAAAAGAAAGAAGGCAAAGCAGCACAAAAATAATAACAACAAAAACACCACCAGATAATAACAAAAACAACACACCAGATCTTAAGTTATATTCCCAGATATAATCCTAGGTATTTTATACAGTGTATAGTTATTTTAAATGGGGTATTTCCTTACTATTTCTTTTTGCAGGGTGATAGAACTGCTGATGATTTAGGTAGCTTTATTTTATATCCTACTACTTTGTTCAAATTACTAATTGTCTCAACTAACTTTTTAGTTGAATTTCTAGGATCTTCCAAGTATAATACCATATTGTCTACAAAAAGGGATAGTTTTACAATTTCATTGCCCATTCAGATTTCTTCAATTTTATTTTCTTTGCTTTTTGTTCTAATTAATATTTCTAGAACAATATTGAATAATTGGTAATAAAGGGCATCGTTGCTTCCTCATCTTATTGAAATGTCTGTCTAGTTTATCCCCATTACCAATAATTCTTGCTAATGGTTTTAGATAGATGCTTCTTACCATTTTAAGGAAAAATTCTATTTATACTTGTCCTTTTAAATGTTTTTCATAGGAATAAATGGTTGCCAGAAGCTTTTTCTTTTTCTTATTTTTTTTAAATGAAATTTTTGTTTTTTGTTTTACAAGGCAATTGGGATTGCTCAGGATCTGACAACTAGTAAATGTTAAGTGTCTGAGGCCTGATTCCAGGGCCAGCACTCTATCCACTGTGTCATCTAGCTGCCCCTATCAAAAGCTTTTTCTATATCTATTGATATAATCATATGATTTTGATACTTTTTATATACTAGATTGATATAATCAATTATGTTAATAGTTTTCCTTCTGTGAAGTCATCCTTGCATTTCTGGTCTAAATTCCACTTGGTCACCATGTAAATTCTTAATATGCTATCTATTTTCAAATAATCCTTCCTGTCGCTAAATCCTCTCCCATCATGGCGCTTTTTCTTCACCTGGGATACAAAATACTAGAAATCTGGAGACTATAAGATACTTTATGGAACAGAAAGGGAAGGAAATAAATATTTATATGGTCCCTACTAAATGTGAGATAATTTACAAATATCCCATTTGATCCTCCCAACAGCCCTATAAAGTAGGAGTAGGTGCTGTTATTATCCTAATTTGCAGTTGAAGAAAATGAAGTAAACAGAGGTAAGTGATTTGCCAGAATCACAACTGGTTACTGTCTGAATCTTACTGACTTCAGACCAGGATACATCTATTGTACCATCTAGCCTGCCTGAAAAGATAGTAGATACACTACTATATCATGATTCTTTTTTAAAACATTGGATATTCAAGTTTATAGAATTAAATTCCCTGTACCCATTCAATTAAAGCAATTAAGGCTGATCTGAATACTTTTCAATCTCTTGCTATAACAAACTTTCTTCTTTCCCCTCCCATATTCATAGCTAATCTCCCCTTTCTCTATTTTCACCTCTCTGAACACATATATTTTCAATGTTACTATAGCTAATTGTGGAATTATTGTAAGTCAAATTCCCACACATATTTTCTGCATACAGGTCAATAGGAGAGGAGAATCTGTGTATCTTCATAACCGAGCCAACTGGGTGACTGTAGGCATCTGTGCTTCCAGCCCCAATCTCAGTTTTCCCAATGTGATGTTACTGGCACACCTTGAATCTAACAGCAAGAAGGAGGATGAGCCAACAGTTGATGATTTCTTGAGCCCCACCTCTGAAGTTCAACTGGTGCTCAGCAGGTAAGTTGCAAAGGACAAAAAAAAATCAAAACACCTCTTCTACATGGAATTAGAGAAATAATTTGTTTAATACACTGTACATGCATTATCCTCTATAAAATGAAGTATAAAAAAAAAAAGTTAACATGCCTAAAATTATTATTAAGATGTTAGTTGAAGCCAACTATCAGTGATTCTTATGGAAAATTAACAGACCATAAGACACATCAACAAATCAGTGATTTTTCATTAATTTTTTTTTTACAAATGGGTGAAAATAAACTCTGATTTATTATATAGAGTTTTTTCTCCCCTCAAAATAATTTCCAGCCCTCTGAGAGGTTATGACTTTCCTTTGTAAAGGCTGATTACTACTCCCTTTTACTTTCATCCAAGTAAGCCAAAAGATCCTCCTTCTTCAAGAAAAACTCCCTTTGATTATGGTTGTAAATAAAATTTTACCATTCTCCCATCCACCATCTTTGAAAAGCAAAGCCTCTCCTGATAATTTCACCCCTTGGTGTCCCCTAAATATTTTATGGAAGAGATCTGTCTGAATCATCTCATATGAAAGGATTCTTATCAATCAAGGAGGAGGAACTAAACCATTTCTTTTAAGTTTTACAAAAACTTCTGAGGGGGCAGAAATCACAGGATCCAGGGGACTTTGCACAAAAGATGGAATAAGAAAGGGTTACAGCTGGTCAACTTTTGAGGGGCTATATAAACCTCTCGAAAGCTGGACCCAAGAAACAGCTGGAAATGAAAATCCTCAGGCTCTTCTTGGGATAATATTGATTATAAACATGGTCTCTGGGATGAAAGGAATGAAGGTGGTGGTGATGATGAAAATGATGATGTTCAATGATGAACAGAACCACCTACACCCAGAGAAAGAACACTGGGAAATGAATGTGGACTACTTGCATTTTTGTTTTTCTTCCCAGGTTATTTTTACCTTTCTGAATCTGATTTTTCTTGTGCAACAAGAGAAATGTATGGATGTGTACACATATAATGTATTTAAGATGTACTTTAATATGTTTAACATTATTGAGACTGTCTGCCATCTAGGAGAGGGGGTGGAGGGAGGGAAGGGAAATGTTGGAACAGAAATGAATGCAAGGGACAATGTTGAAAAATTACCTACGCATGTTCTGTCAATAAAAAGTTATTTTAAAAAAAAGAAAAGAAAAAGAAAATGATGATGTTTTAAAAGTTCCAGCACTTGTGTGAAACTAGGTGTCTGGGGATGGTATGGAAGATAAAAAACCTGGTAAAGATGGCAATGGGCCCAATTCAAGGCCTTCTTCCAAATAAAATGGGGACCTCTGGTCAAAGGCAATGGTTCAATAACAAAGAAAAATCTGTTTCATCAAGACTTTGATAATGACTGCCAAAGTAGTAGAAATGCAGTAATAAATCTTGAATAGTTATCAACTGCAATGAGGACAAATTTCTTGCTCTCCTGTGGAGGAGAGCAGGTCAAAATCCACAAAGGATCAAACTATGCTGAACCTTCAAAAGCAGATGTTCTGATTGGCATGAAAAGCATTATCAGGCAAAGTAAGCAGAATCATTCTTGGTTAAAGAATATCCTAAATGAAGATGAACCCACTCTCTATTATTTTTGTGGGAGCATAACCTGATTTGAGTGGAGGGTATATAATGCTTCCAATGTGCACTTACTTGCATGCTCCACAAACAATCTTTAATTATGCATTTTTATTCTGTCCAGGTCCCAGATTACTTACACAAACCCATTGTCACCACTCAAGAATTAGGATGAATAAAAATGTTATCACCTCCATCCCTCAAAGCTCCCTCACGGGTCAGCCAGATACCTCATAGCTCAGCCTACTGGAAGTTCTAACAAGACCTTTATCCCTAGGGCATTCCCAGTTACTGGTTAATACCTATCAAAGTCCAACTGTGTAAGCCTTTCTTATAATATACAATGTTAGCAAATCAAACAACATCACAAGAACGAAGTTCTCATAATGTTTACTAAACTAGAGAAAAGAGAAAGCACTGGGCCTGAATTACTAACAACATCATACTTTGAACAAGTGTGTTCAAAGACCACCAGCACATAAGGGACCTGGGCTTGAATGATTTTAGATGTACCATTTTCATTTAACATTTAAGCAATTTTCTTGCCCTACGTAACATGTTGTATTTTCAACTCAAGATAACTCCGGACAAAGGGTAATAAAGGATTTGACTCTGTATATTTGACCCAGTAGCAACCCAAGTCCAATGACATGAGAGTATTTGTTTCCTAAATCGTGATATAAATGGCCTTTTCAAATAACGTGTAGTTTAAGAAGTCCAATAAGTATTTGACCTAGCCAACTTGCTCCTGTGGAGGAGAGCAGGTCAAAATCCACAAAGGATCAAACTATGCTGAACCTTCAAAAGCAGATGTTCTGATTGGCATGAAAAGCATTATCAGGCAAAGTAGCAGAATCATTCTTGGTTAAAGAATATCCTAAATGAAGATGAACCCACTCTATTATTCTTGTGGGAGCATAACCATATAATAGTGGATATCAGTCAGTATCCTCAGGAAGGTGGAGCCTTTTCCATGTCTCTATGTTCACTGAACCATGACAATATGAAGGAGAGTTCAAAAAATCTGGAAGGATAGTACAAATAAATTGAACTGCTTACAAAGTAAAACCAAACTTCTCTTGGCTGATCTCAGCCACAGGGAGGAAAAAGAAAGCATGAGATTAATAAGCACTCAGTTGAGGATTAGGCTATCTGTTCTTCTATATGCACAAAATCAGGAATGACCAAAGCAATTAACATAATGGTCTTATTCAGCTCCTTTTAATCTGTTGGTAATCACTGTGTAATATCTATCTTCACTGGAATATATGGTCATTATAAGGGAAGTTTGTGTAACTTAAGTACTCTCCAACATTTCCAGTCAAAGAGGAAATATCTGTCATTTCACTGGGATCCAATATTATTTAAAATCAATGACAGAGAATAGTTCAATTCTATAAATTTTTATTTAGCTCTATACATAAAAATCAGCACGGATACTATTGACTCCCAAGAACTCCATAATCACATTATTTCCTCTGGTCAACAATAATTGAGAGTCATCTCCACCTAAAAGAAGAGGATAGACTTTCCCTTAATAGTTTGTGCCCCCAAATTCCCAAAAGAAATTGCGGATATTCTTATGACACCATTGAGATTTTGTTGATATAATAATAACCTGGTCTCCAGAATCTAGAAGCACCTTATATGCTTGATAGTCTCCTCTTTCCAAGGGGCAATAACTTTGGCATATGTCTTCCAGTCCCCCGTAGTCCCATAATCAAAATATCCTGAGATTTGGGGCATCCTTAGCTCTTATTAGAAGGAGATTTAGTCCAATGATTTCTCAAATCTGGTAAATACTTGGGTGACTGAACGAGGTGGGATGGAAAAGTAACTATATACTATAGGGAATGTTTTGGGGATGTTCTAAGTTTTGGTGGGCCACAGGGACACCTATTATCCTGATCTCTGATGTCTCTCTACAATTATACTACCACCATGTACTAACCATTGTAATGCCGGAGAAACTGAGGCAGGAGAGAGATTAGAGAGTTTTAATATTTTATTGATGGGAGAGTAAGATTGACTGGACAGGACTCTCGTCTCAGATTATCCAGTCAGACAGAGATAAGTATACTGGGACCAAGGAATCCATATTGGTCCCAGGGCTGGAGGACCCAAAGAATTCAGCGTCCAGCATACAACTGCCAGCCGCCATACTCCAGCAATGAATGGAAGAACCCCAACTTCTTAAATACCTTTTTGGAGACAAAGAGAAGGGGAGGGAAAGTTTTTATCAGGGAGGGGAAGCCATAAAACCTAAAAATTCCAGAGACAAAGAAGTAAAGATATCATGGGTTGATCTTGGAATATTCTAAAGGAATATTGTAAATCCATAAAAGAATCAGGAGATCTACTCTTTTATCTTGCTAATTTATAACCCGAGAGTGAATAATCCTTAGTTTTACTGGGTCAGAGACAGAACAGTTAAGGAAACTGAGACAGGGAAACTGAGTCAGGACAGTTAAAGAGAACTGTGGCATAACACCATCAATCATCTAGTTTTCTACCCCCATGTTTTAAAGACTTAATTAAAGAAAGTATTATTACTCTATGCCCAACTAACTTGGCCTCTTCTTGTGGGCCCCAAAGTGTTTATTTATAGGGCTAACTCTATGTGCCTGAACAGCAGTTGGACTGCCCCAATTCTTCACTCAAATTGTAATGATTGATTTGCACAAGCCTGAGTTGTGGTAAAACAATGAAGTCTCACAGTTAAGTCCTAAAGCCATCTAGGTGGGGTGTCATACAAAAAGAAGTATAATTATCTGAAGCAGGTTGGTCATAAATTCATCTGGAAGGGGCATAAATCCAATTCCCCAATTCCAATTTTTAAAACATTTTACTAACTCTCTTGCTAGAATTTTTACCAAGCTAAGTATACAGAATTTGCCATTTTATCTACCTGAAAAGGAAAACGGTACAACCACCTGAGACCTCCAATTGATCCAACTGATTTCGCAAGAACAAAAGGCAGTCTTTAAATAGCCTCCTTTAGAACCATAACCTAGGTAGCAATTGTTCTAAAGATTCATTGGCTTGTTTACATTTCTTTTTAAAACCACCCAAGTAATTAAATGTTAAAAATTCAAGTTCCCTCTGACTCACTCTTATTGCAAGTCACTCTCCTAAGTATGAATGTAAAACTTTCTAATTCCTACTCAAAAATCACTCCCTTTTCTAATGGACTCAAGATATTCAAAGGAGAAACTTCTGGGTCAGAGAATTTGCTTTCCACCACTAGCCCCTTAGTCACTAATTCCATTAATGTAGAATTCTTTACCAGGATAATCAACATATATATTAAATGATTCTTTGCTTCAAAGCAGTGCTTTTAAAAATCAAAAGCCATTTAGATCTTCTAATTACTTAATATGCAAGGATAATCTATTCTTACTCCCTCTCCTACTAATCAGCACAACTTCCCTAGACCTAGATTATATTTGCAAAGAACTACATTTGCTAACCTCTCCAATTCCTTCCAAAAAGCTTTCCTCATTTATTTTTAAAACAAGGCCTTTGCCTCTGGGAAGAGAAGAGGGGAGGGGGTGGGGATAGATGGGAATCTGTTGCTAATCAATCCATTATCCTTTTCTTCTATAATATTCTTTGCCCACTTTAAAAAAAAACTGAATTTAACCATGAGGATCCATTGAGGGCGGAAAAAGTAAATTATATCTCAAAAAAATTCAAGATTTAAAATGCAACAAACACTAATAGAGCAAAAGGCAACTCAAGAATTAAATAAGCTTACCCAAGCAATAATTAAAATATCAATGAAAAGAATGCCAGGTACTTAGCTTCTTCAGAATAATCCAGGCTTCAAGGAACCAGGAAGCATTTTCCCTTGGGGAGTTAGATAAAGTTTGATGTTTATACTAATTGGAGTGAACTTTTTATACCTGGTGATTGGAGTTGAGGTGAGGGGCAAGAAAATAAGGCCTTCCTGCTACCTTAAAGGACCCAGCCCATCCTACATAAAGCATAAAACCAACTATAATCAGGAAAGGCTTTCAGTAGAAGGTGGTGCTTGAGCTATCTGTAGGAAACTAGTAATTCTAAAAGGTTAGAGGTAAATAGAGATTTAGAGATTTTATTCCAGCTATAGAAGTTAACTTATGCAAAACATCAGCCAAAAAATGAAGTGACTGATTCAATCAGTCAATAAGCATTTATTTAGTTCTAGCTGGCAGTGTGGGTACTAAGCACTTGGGAATGTAAAGCAAGACAAAAGATGAATCTTACTAAGTTCACAATTTAAGGTAACATGCAAAACAATCCATATACATGAGAAATGAGAAATAATATAGGGCAGGTACTAGAATTAAGAGAGGGTAAAGCTTCTAGTAGAAGACTGAATTTTTGCTGGAACTTTAAGGAAGCAAGGAAAGCCAGGAGGCAGAAATGAGAAAGGAGAGCACTCCAAGCCTCACTAGTGAGAATGCCCAGACTAAGGGTAAAGTATCCTGTCCAAGAAACAGCAAAGAGACCAGTGTCACTGAATTTAAGAATAAGTAGAGAGTTTAAGATGTAAGAAAACCAGAAAGATGGGAAACTAGGTTATACAAAGAGCTTTAAATAATAGGGGGTTATCCTACAATTGAAAGGGATCCACTGGAGTTTTTAAGTAGGGGATGATATGGTTGGAACTGAATGCATTTCAGGAAAAACACTGGAGTGGGGAAGAGACTTTATACAGGAGGCAGATATACCAGGAGGCATAAGGCATGAGGGGCCTGTCCAAGGTTATAGCGTTATCAGAGGAACACAGTCAAAAGGTGTAAAGTTATAAAGATAAAATCGACAAACATCGCAACTGACTGGATAGGAGGTAGGGGAGTTGAAAATGGCAACCTCAATGATTGGGAGGGCAGTGGTACCTAGTACAACAATAGGAAAATTTTAAAATGGGAGGATTTTGGAGGGGAAAAGATCATGATTCCAATTTTGGACATAGGTTTAAACTGTCTACTGGACATTCAATCTGAGATGTGTTTAATAAGCAATTGGATATATAAAAGTGGAAGTTAGCAGAGAGCTTAGGACTGGAGAAGTAGATAATCAATGAATCCATAGGAACTTTTGGAACCACCAAATGAAATAGTATAGAGCAAGAGGGAGGCCCTGTGGTACTTAAGCTGGATGAGGATCTAGAAAAGGAGACTGAGAAAGAGTGATCAGATACATAAGTAGAGGAATAGAGACCTTCAAAAGAAAGTGTAAGAAAAATAACATTTCACCAAGAACTCCTCTGACTCACTGATGAATGCAGGAAAGATTTATTTTACATTCTTGCAAGAACAGGTGTGAGGTTAGTAGATACGCCTTTGAAACTCCAAAGAAAGCATTTTATTTCCTATCCTGAAGACAAGTCCCTCCCCTGATTTCTCATTAATTGGACAACATGAATATCCATCCCTCATTACATAGTCAGTCCCTGCCCCAAAGGAGCTTCCATTCTAGAAGGGGGAAAGTAACAGAGAAGGCTTGGTACAAAGAACAAAAGATTGCTTTCAAATCTCAGGTCCCTACCCCTGAACACAAAAGCCAGTCCTTACCCCCAAGGCACTTACATTCTTTTGGTAGAAGATAACCTCCACCTTTGATTATTCTTTGAAAATCTTGTGGGTTTTCTTATTTAAGTTTCATATTTTTCCAATTTGTTTTTCATAATTGTAGAAACCAAAATGCCCATCCATTTCTCACAAGAGTATTAACAAGAAAGTTTTGACACTTTGACAGTATGAAAGACTTGCAGAAAGATCAAGAAGGGTTGAGAAAAGACCGCTGGATTTGGCAACCAACAGATCATTATTAATTTTGGAGAGTGTAGTTTCAGTGGAATGAAAAGAATTAAGAGAATGAAAGGATAGGAAGTAGACATCTTATCAAATTTAGTCACAAAATTATTGATCTAATATTATTATACATGACCTTTGGGACAAGGTATCTGCAGTCTCATTAATTATCCTTGGATGATGCTATGATGTGAAGTCCTAGTGGGCTGGTGATGCTACTATGTGCGACAAGACCAGTGGCTCAAATAAATCAAGATTTCTCAAAGCAAAAGCAGAAAGGAATTTTATTATAATCTCCCGAGAAAGGGTGCTCCCTCCCCACAAGCAGTTAGGCAAGGAGAACTGAGGCCCAGTTAACAGATCAGGATTATATAGGGGTCTAGGGTAGCACTCCCTGTAGGGCTGGATCTTTGCCCTGATTAGCCAGGAAAAATGACATCACATTCCAAGGCATAAATGAGGAAAATCTTTGAACCTAACCACATCTTTAGGATGACTAAATTACCTTACATGGTAGTTTCAGTGCCAAGGTGGCCCCAACTTGGTCTCACAATGAAAAGGTCCCACTCCTTATAAAGAAACCTGGCCCCAGAGCACAGCAACTTCACTCAATTTTTACAGCACTGTCTCCATCTTGAGAAAGCTTTTCACAATTCACTTCATTCACTACTCACCTCTATCTTGCAATATCCAACTAAACAATCATCATAATGTTGAATTGTTATCAGTTAATATTTACAATTTTGTTCATCATATGTGACAAATAATAGAATTTTTAAACTGCCTAGCATCTTAGGATTTGTGGTTCAGAGGAACTTTTGGTCCTGAGTAGCATTTGGAGTTATCCCAATCTTGGAAGCAAAAGGTAGATTTGAGTCTTGTATGAGAGGTTTTTTTTTTTTTTTTAATTATAGCTTTTTATTTATAAAACATATGCATAGGTAAGTTTTTCAACACTGACCCTTGCAAAACCTTCTGTTCCAAATTTTCCCTTTCTTCCCCCCTAGAGGGCAGGTAGTCCAATACATGTTAAATATGTTAAAATATCTGTTAAATACAATATATGTATACATGTTTTTACAATTATCTTGCTGTACAAGAAAAATCAGATCTAGAAAGGAAAAAAAAAAAAAAAAACCTGAGATGGGAAACAAAAATGCAAGCAAACAATAACAGAAAGCATGAGAATGCTCCTCTCTTTTTTTCCCATAGTCCTCTCTTTGGGTATAGATGTCTCTCTTCATTATTGAACAATTGGAACTGGTTTGAATCATCTCATTGCTGAAGAGAGCCTCATCCATCAGAATTGATCATCGTATAGTCTTGTGGTTGCTGTGTATAATTATCTCCTGGTTCTGTTCATTTTACTCAGCATCAGTTCATATAAGTTTCTCCAGGCCTTTCTGAAATCATCCGGTGGTCATTTCTTACAGAACAATAATATTCCATAACATTCATATACCACAATTTACCCAGCCATTCTCCAAATGATGGGCATCCATTCAGTTTCCAGTTTCTAGTCACTACAAACAGGGCTGCCACAAACATTTTTGCACATGTGGGTCCCTTTCTCTCCTTTAAGATTTCTTTGGGATATAAGCCCAGTAGAAACATTGCTGGGTGAAAGGGTATGCACAGTTTGATAGTTTTTGAGCATAGTTCTAAAATGCTTTCCAGAATGGTTGGATCCATTCACAGTTCCAACAACAATGTATCTGTGTTCGTTTTCCCACATCACCTCCAACATTCATTATCTTTTCCTATCATTTTAGCCAATCTGACAAGTATGTAGTGGTATCTCAAAATTGTCTTAATTTGCATTTCTCTGATCAATAGTGATTTGGAGCACCTTTTCATATGACTAGAAATAGTTTCAATTTCTTCAACTGAAAATTGTTCATATCCTTTGACCATTTATCAATTGGAGAATGGCTTGATTTCTTATAAATTTGAGTCAATTCGCTGTATATTTTGGAAATGAGGCCTTTATCAGAATCTTTGAATGTAAAAATGCTTTCTCAGTTTATTGTTTCCCTTCTAATTTTGTCTGCATTAGTTTTGTTTGTACAAAAACTTTTTAACTTGGTATAATCAAAATTATCTATTTTGTGATCAATAATGATCTCTAGTTCTTCTTTGGTCACAAATTCCTTCTTCCTCCACAGATCTCAGAGGTAAACTATCCTATGTTCTTCTAATTTATTTATAATATCATTCTTTATGTGTAGATCATGAACCCATTTTGACTTTATCTTGGTATACAAAGTTAGGTCAATGCCTAGTTTCTGCCATAACTAGTTTCCAATTTTCCCAGCAGTTTTTGTCAAATATTGAATTTTTATCCCAAAAGCTGGGACCTTTAGGTTTGTCAAATAGTAGATTGCTGTAGTTATTGATTATTTTGTCCTGTGAACCTAACCTATTCCACTGATCAACTATTCTTGTTCCTTAGTCAGTACAAAATGGTTTTGAATGACCATTGCTTTATAATATAGTTTTAGATCTAGACAGCTAGGCCATCTCCATTTGCTTTTTTTTTTTTTTTCATTCCCTTGAAATTCTTGACTTTTTTTTCTTCCATATGAATTTTGTTGCTATTTTTTCTAGTTAGTAAACTAGTTTCTTGGGAGTTTGATTGGTAGAGCACTAAATAAATAGATTAGTTTAGGGGGTAGTATTGTCATCTTTATTATATTTGCTCGACCTATCCAATTTTTCCAATTGTTTAGATCTAACTTTATTTGTGTGGAAAGTATTTTGTAGTTTTGCTCATGTAATTCCTGACTTTTTCTTGGCAGATAGATTCCCAAATATTTTATACTATTGACAGTTATTTTATTTTATTTATTTATTTATTTTAATTAACTTTTTATTGACAGAACCCATGCCAAGGTAATTTTTTACAACATTATTCCTTGCACTCTCTTCTGTTCCGATTTTTCCCCTCCCTCTCTCCACCTCCTCCCCCAGATGGCAAGCAGTCCTTTATATGTTGAATAGGTTACAGTATATCCTAGATACAATATATGTGTGCAAGAACTGAACAATTCTCTTGTTGCACAGGGAGAATTGGATTCAGAAGGTGTAAATTACCTGGGAAGAAAAACAAAAATGTAAGCAGTTTATATTCATTTCCCAGTGTCCTTTCTTTGGGTGTAGCTGCTTCTGTCCATCCTTGATCAATTGAAACTGAATTAGCTATCTTTATCAAAGAGATCTACTTCCATCAGAATACATCCTCAAACAGTATCGTTGTTGAAGTATATAATGATCTCCTGGTTCTTCTCATTTCACTTAGCATCAGTTCATGTAATTGACAGTTATTTTAAATGGAATTTTTCTTTGTATCTCTTGCTGTTGGATTTTGTTAGCGATATATAAAAATATTGATGATTTATGTGGATTTATCTTATATCCTACAACTTTGCTAAAGTTGTGGATTATTTCTCATAATTTTTTAGCTGATTCTCCAGGGTTCTCTAAGTGTACCATCATATCCTCTGCAAAGAGTGATAGTTTGGTTTCCTCATTACCTACTTTAAGTCCTTTAATTTTTTTTTCTTCTCTTATTGCCAATGCTAATATTTCTAATACAATATTGAATAATAATGCTAATCATGGACAGTCTTGTTTCACCCCTGATCTTATTGGGAATGGTTCCAGTTTATTCCCATTACATATGATGCTTACTGATGGTTTTAAATAGATGCTACTTTTAAAAGTAAAAGTCCATTTATTCCTATAAGTTCTAGTGTTTTTAGTAGGAATGGAATGGGTGTTGGATTTTATCAAATGCTTTTTCTGCATCTATTGAGATAATTATGTGGTTTTAAACTTGGTTATTGATATAGTCAATTATGCTAATTGTTTTCCTAATATTGAACCAGCCCTGCGTTGCTGGTATAAAGGTCATGGTGTATTATCTGAGGGAGCGAGTTCTTAAAAAGACACCTACAATACAGTCTGCAAGACATAGACTAAGAGGAAGGAGTAAGGATTTCAAAAGCAGAGGAAGAGAGGAAAAAGAGCATCTCTTGCCCTTCCCAGAATTTAATGATCTTTGCCAGAATCTGTGATAAAAGGATAATGTACAAATGGAAAAACCAAAGGGAGAAGGTGAAAGGAGGACTGAGCTATGGTTGAAAAGAGAGAAATTAAAGAGTGCTTTCCCATACTAAATGGCATTTCAGCAAAAGACAGGGGCCAAAGCTACTGCTTGTACTCAACTCTTCAAAGATTGAGGAAAAGTCTGCTTTTTCTCCAAGTGTATGAATAGTAACAGATACTGTAATTTGTTCTGCTCACTTCTTTTTTACCAAAACATTTCTAACTAGGAATAAATATAAATTTAAACGAGAGCAGAAAGCCAAATCTCATCATGAATGTTAGGAATTTTCTTATTGGGAAGAGGAGTAGGGTTCTTGTGATTATTTTCTTGTGTAGTTTTTTATCTGATATAAACTACATAAAACAGCAGAGAAGAGGGTTCCATAGATTAAAGGCCATCATTTTACCTCTAAGCTATAAAAAAGTGAGTTAATTGTATGCAACCAGAGAAAAATGGAGTATAGAGTGATAATTGAAAACAATGATAATAATAAATAACTGATAACACCCTAACACCTTAAACTGAACATGTTCAAAACAAAATTCATTATCTTTTCCCCTAAAACTTTATCCTCTTCTATCTTCCCTATTTCTGTAGAGGGCAACACCATCTTTTCCATCTCTCAAACTTCCAACCTAGGAGTCATACTCAACTCCTCACTCTGGTCTCCCCTTTGCACCCCTACTCTATTCCAATCAGTATTAATCAATTTGATAGAATCATGACAAAGTTCTGTATACAAGCCCCAGAGCTGTGAGTTGCAGATTCTCTAAATTCACTTGCTTAATTATAGAAAGTTAGCTAAAGGCCTCCACCCTTATTTTTCCATGTCATACTGACCAAACCCAGGATGGCAAAAGTGACAACTATATGGAAAGTCCCCCAAAAGTGTCTCTGGACCAATCTCTAGTCCTGTAGGAGCAGGTGACCATTTTATGATCACTTAGGCCACTGACTGTGATATCATTTCCCATTTCCTCCTGCCTAACTTAAGGAGAAACTGTCCATATTATCTGTAGGTATTCCTTGCTTCACCTAACTTGTGACCCTGCTGACATAATATTTTGCTTATTTTAGCTTATGCATTATATGTCAATCTATGAAATTATTCTCTATTTGGCATAGCTATTTTTGAATATTTGGACATCTAGCCCTACAAAATATGGGCCTGGAAGGAGGAGGCATCTCAGATTGGGAGGAAGATTTGGAGTCCACTTTATTACAAGAAACTATGGACCCTTTAATAAAATGCCATTGGCTCAGTCTCATTTAATGTAAGCAGGCTAGTTTTAATTCTCACAGAGTAAAAAACAAAATTCATCTAAAGGAACAAAAAAATCAAGAATGTCAAGAGACCAAATGAAAAAAAAAAAAAGTTGAAGAGGGCTTAGCAGTACTGTATCTCAAGTAGAAGAGGGCTTAGCAGTACTGTATCTCAAAATATACTACAATTTGGTGATGGATAAGAAATAAAGAGATTGATCATTGGAATAGGTTAGCTATGCAATATGCAGAATCCAATGGAACACAGTGATTTAGTGTTTGCTAAATCCAAAAATCCTAACTATTGGGGCATCTGACAAAAACTGCTGGAAAAACTGGAAATGCAGAAAGTACATATAGATTAACATCTCACACCATATATAAAAATAAGCTTCAAATGATTAAGGCATAACAAGTGATATAAAGAAATTAATGGAATGTAAAAGAAATACCCTATCAAATTTGTGGAGAGGGCTGAAATTCATGGCCAAACAGGAAATAAAATTATGAGAGGTGAAATGTACAATTATTATTACTTAAAATACAAGGATTTTGCACTAACAAAACCAATGTAGCTAACATTAGAAGAGAAGCAGGAAATTGAGGGAAACCTTTGCAGCAAGTTTCGTTGAAAAAGATCTTATTTCTAACATGTATAGAGAACTAAGTCAAATTTGTAACACTAAGGGCTATTCCTAAATTGACAAATGGTTAAAGGATGTAAATAGGTATTTTTTTTAAAGAAAGAAATATAAATAAAATGAAAAAATTATCTAAATCATTAATAATTAGAGAAATGCAAATTAAAATAACTTTGAGCTACTATCATATTCATTGACTAAATTGACAAAAAAAGGAAAATTGACAAATGCTGTAAGAAAACATGTACTTTAATGGATTTTTAGAGGAGTGCTGAATTGGTCTAACTATTCTGGAAAGCAATTCTGGAACTCTGCAGGATAAGCTATTAAACTGTGACCATTACCATGACCTTATTATATCTCCAGAGAGATAAAAGGAAAAGGAAAAGGAGGACCCACATGTACAAAAAAAATATTTATTGTAGTTCTTTGTGATGGTAAAGAATTGGAAACTGTCTAAAGAATTGGAAAATGTCTATCAATTGTGGGGAATAGATGAACAAGTCATACTTATATGCACAAGTTATGATATGTGATAGAATGCTAAGAAATGAAGAACATGGTTTTAGAAAAAATTGAATAGACAAAGACTCCAACTTCTGGAATAAGAACTTACTATTTGACAAAAACTGCTGGGAAAATTGGAAACTAGTATGGCAGAAACTAGGCACTGACCAACACCTAACAACCTATACCAAGATAAGATCAAAATAGGTTCATGATTTAGACATAAAAGATGATACTGTAAGAAAATTAGGAGAACAAGGGATAGTCTGAAGGAATTCATTGCCAAAGAACTACAGAACACTATGAAATGCAAAATGGATAATTTGGATTAGATTAAGTTTAAAAGGCTTAAAATTTAAAAAAAAAAAGTTTAAAAGGCTTTGTACAAACAAAACCAATGTAGCCAAAATTATAAGGGAACTAGAAAACTGGGGAATACATTTTACATCCAAGGATTCTGATAAAGGCCTCATTTCTAAAATATATAAAGAAATGACTCAAATTTATAAGCATACAAGCCATTCTCCAATTTAGGAATAGACAATTTTCAGATAAAGAAATTAAAGCCATTTCTAGTCATATGAAAAAATGCTCTAAATCACTATTGTTTAGAGAAATGCAAATAGGACAATTCTGAAGCACCACCACACACTATTATATGCCCCTCAGATTGGCTAAAATAGCAGGAAAAGATGAGGAATAGTGGAGGGGATGTGGGAAAACTGGGACATTGATACATTGTTAGTGGAACTGTGAACAAATCCAACCATTCTAGAGAGCAATTTAGAACTATGCTCAAAAAGTTATCAAACTGTGGATATACCTTTGATGTAGCAGTGTTACTACTGGGCTTATATCCCAAAGAGATCTTAAAGGAGGGAAAAGGACCCACGTGTGCCAAAAATGTTTGTGGCAGCCCTCTTTGTAGTGGCAAGAAACTGGAAACTGAGTAGATGCCCATCAGTTGGAGAATGGTTGAATAAGTTATAGTATATGAATATTATGGAATATTATTGTTCTGTAAGAAACAACCAATGATGATTTCAGAGAAGCCTGGAGAGACTTACATGAACTGATGCTAAGTGAAATAAGCAGAACCAGGAGATCATTGTACACAGAAGATCAAGTCTGATGGACGTAATTGTTTCAACAATGAGATGACTGATGCCATTTTCAATGATCTTATGAGAAAAAGAGCCATGGGAACTGAATGTGGATTACAATATAAATTCTCATTCTTTTTGTTGTCGTTCATTTGCATTTTATTTTCTTACTCATTTACTTTTTTTTTTGAGCTGATTTTTTTTCTTATGCTTACATATTGGATGTAACATATACTTTAACATGTTTAACATATATTGGATTGCTTGCCATCTAGGAGAAGAGAAAATGTGAAACACAAGGTTAAGCAAGGAGGGTTAATGTTGTCAAATTATCTGTGCATATGTTTTGAAAATTAAAAGTTTAAAAAAAAGAGAAATACAAATTAAGACAATTCTGAGGCACCGCCACACACCTCTCAGATTGGCTAAAATAACAGGAAAGGATAATGACAATGTTGGAGGGGATGTGGGAAAACTGGGACATTAACAAATTGTTGGTGAAATTGTGAAATAATCCAACCATTCTGGAGAGCAATTTGGAACTATGCCCAAAGAATTATCAAACTCTGCATATCCTTTGATCCAGCAGCCCTCTACTGAGCCTGCATCCCAAAGAGACCATAAAAAAGGGAAAAGAGCCTATATGTGCAAAAATCTTTGTAGTAGCCCTTTTTGTAGTGCTAAGAACTGGAAACTGAGTGGATATCCATCAGCTGGAGACTGGGTGAATAAGTTATGATATATGAATGTTATGAAATATTATTGTTCTATAAGAAATGATCAAGAGGATGGTTTTAGAGAGACCTGGAGAGACTTACATGAATTGATACTAAGTGAAGTGAGTAGAACTAAAAGAACATTGTACATAGCAACTACAAGATTATGTGATGATCAGTTCTGATGGATGTGGTTCTTTTCAACAAGGAGATGATTCAGACCAATTTCAATAAATCTGTGATGGAGAGAGACCCATCTGTATCCAGAGAGAGAGGAGGACTATGGGGATTGAATATGGATCAAAATATAGCATTTTCATCATTTTTGTTGTTGATGATTTTTGCTTGCTTGTTTTATCCTTTCTCATTTTTCCCTCTTTTGAATAGATTTTTTTTTTGTGAAACACAAGAAATATGGAAATATGTTTAGAAGAATTGCACATATGTAACCTATATTGGATTACTTGCTGTCTAAGGGAAGCTGAAGTCTTTGTCTACCAAGTTTTTTCTAAGACTATTCTCTTCTTCATTTCTTAACCACAATAATAATCCATCACATACCGTAACTTGTGCATATGGTATGACTTATTCATCTATTCCCCTCTATTGATAGACATCTCTTCAGTTTCTAATTCTTTACCACCACAAAAAGAGCTGCAATAAATATTTTTGTACAAGTGGGTCCTCCTTTTCCACTTTCTATGATCTTTCTGGAGACCAAATTTGGAACACAAGGTGAATGTTGAAAATTATCTTTACTTGTATTATGAAAAATAAAAAGCTATTATAAAAAAATAGATATAAAAAAGGGGGGAAAGAGAAAAAGAAAAACCTAGGTAGACAAAGTGAATTTTTTTGGGGGGTATTTCTAATTAATTGGGGAAAGAAGAGGTAGGGAGAGGGAAATTTTTGAAACCTAAAACTGAATTTAAAATAAAATAAGAAAAGTTATTCACATCTATCCATCTCCAGAGAATGCTGTAAATTTTGAAATAACTTCACATTTCTTGTGCTTTTTGCTTCAAAGACTCTTTAATCTTCATATTCACAAATGAAGTAATTCAATCATTTAGCAATGATAGCAAAAATATTTCACTTACAATAATAGGAGTGTTTCCACCTTCTTTGAAGGGAGTGTTTATACTTTAACGAGATATGACCTACATACTTAACAGAGACTTTACATAACTGGTACTTGGCAGTGGAAAGCTTTAGACCATTTTTTTGCTGGTTAATTCAACACTTTCATCAGTCCTTCCTCATATTCTCCCATGGTCTTCCCAAAGAAAATAATTTATTCTTCAAGCAAAGAAACAAAACAAAACAAAACAAAAAACTAATCAGCTCACCAAGATACAAAGTTCCTTCAAAACTAATTTCTGTTTTTCCTTCTTAAAAGAGAGATGGCTGCAAAAAACAACAGGCATGATGATAAGGGAGGTAATTTCCAACTACTTATTTTTAATCAGTCGTTGGAAAAAGCAGATACCTCCTTGATTTCTTAGGACAATCGCTGAAACTGGGAAAATCCAGCTGATCAGCCAAAAGCATCTTTTCCTTGTTTTCCTCAACACTGGAATCAATGGAGAGCATCCACTGCATAAGTAAAACACTTAGGTCTCTTTGAGGGCTTACCTTTATTCCAGAAAACACTGAAATCCTGGTATGGTATATGTATGGTATACTGGTCCACTTTGGTTCTTTCATTCAGAATGTAGTATTCTATATACATTGCTGCATTCTTTTTTAGGACTGTTGCTACAGACAATGAGACTGAAGGATCATGATTTTTTTCTGAAATTCTTATCCCAGATAAACATTTTCTAATTATTTTGACCTGCTTTAAGTTACTCAGTTTTGATGTGGTGGTGGTTATTTTTGCATTCTCCCAAGTCTTGTGAAGTTGGTTGGCATTATATTAATTTATACTTGTGTGATAGCAATGTCATGGTCACTACTTTCACAATATGAGATAGTATATGGGTGATTCAGGTGTGGCTTTTTTACAGACCCCAACAATATCCATTCTCCATCTCATGAGGCATGTGAACATCTCTTTCTTTCTCTCTTTTTCTTTCTTTCTTTTTTTTTTATTAAAGCTTTTTATTTTCAAAATATATGCATGGATAATTTTTCAATATTGACTCTTGTAAAATCTTGTGTTCTAAATTTTCTCCCATTCCCTCCCTTAGATAGCAAATAATCCAATATATATTAAACATGGTAAAAATATATGTTGAACCCAATATATGTATATATTTTTATACAATTATCAAGCTGTACAAGAAAAATCCAACCAAAAAGGAAAAAAATGAGAAAGAAAACAAAATGCAAGCTAGCAACAACAAAAAAAAAAAGTGAAAATGCTATATTGTGATCCACACTCAGTTCCCACAGTCCTCTCTCTGAGTGTAGATGGCTCTTATCATCACAAGATCATTGGAACTGGCTCAGTTAAAAGAGCCACATCCATCAGAATTGATCATCATATAATCTTCTTGTTACCATGTATAATGATCTCCTGGTTCTGTTCACTTCACTCAGCATCAATTCATGTAAGTCTCTCCATGTATTGCCTCTCTGAAATCATCCTGTTGGTTGTTTCTTATAGAACAATAATATTCCATAACATTTATATGCCATAACTTATTCAGCCATTCTCCAACTGATGGGCATCCACTCAGTTTCCAGTTACTTGTCACTAAAAAAGGCCTGCCACAAACATTTTTGCACATGTGAGTCCCTTTCCCTTCTTTACGATCTCTTTGGGATACAAAGCTTTCTTTCTCTCTCTCTCTCTTTCTCTCTCTCTCTCTCTCTCTCTCATTCTCTTTCAATTGGTTCATTTACTCTAACTTGATATGGACGATTTAGGTAGAAACAAATCATTGCTACATGGTTACATTCAAATTTTCTTGGTCTCAAGGGTTAACCCTATTGAGATTATTCACTCATCTTACTCAACAATCTAGTTCTTAAGCATCCACTTACATTTCCACCACTTATAATTATCATACAATTTTTGCTCTTAAAAATACCCATTTATTTAGGAATAAGGGTTTTTTTTTTTTTAAACACCTACTACAGATTCCTTTATATTGAAGCAGCTGCAAGCATAATAAAATACATTATAATCTATACATAAACTTTGACCATGCTCTCCCACAAATGCATGGATATATCTTTGGAAGAAAAGATTAAATACAGAAACTTGGCAGAGATGCACATGAGGGAGAAAAAGCATATACTTGGGGAAACTCAAAATTTAGATCTGAAGGCCCTGATGTGATTGATCTATTGAAGAACATATATATGAACTATATGAAAGTATTTCTGTGCTTTACCCCTTGTCTTTGGTCTTTGATCCTCACCGCGTGCAGTGTAATGAGAAACTCTCAAGGTAGAGATTAGAGGATATTTAACTTTTTATTTGAAAGGGATCCAAATGGATCCATGGTTTGGTCCCAGGGCTGAATGAGACTATTGTCTCCAAGAATCCAGCAAATAATGTGAGTTCTCAATGACATATATACATGTGGCTCAGACTCAGCGGGTAGATGGAAGCAGGGGCGAGTCAGAGTGCTGAGAGCAGGAATGGGACTCTGACAGGGTTGGGGGAGGCATCAGAAATGGGGATGACATAATGCGGGGAGGCATCTTGATAAGACGGTATCTGATATTCTGATAGCGTGGGATAGGGAAAGGCATTCTGATATTCTAAAATATAAGATCTTTTATTCTTATCAAATCTTCTGATGATTAAGAGGGAGGGGTGATTTTGCAGGATTGAGCAGAACAATTAGAAGCCCAGGCAGGACAATTTAGGGTAACCAAGGCAGGACAATTTAGGGAAACTGAGTCAGGACAATAAAAGAGAACTGTGGCTCAACAGCAGACTCTTTATAATCCTCTTAAAAAGATATTAAAAAAAAAAAAAAAAAAGATTCCTCCTAATGTGAATCGCGGTGATCTTGATGCCAGAAAACTGCAAAACTCATCAGATTGGCTCTCTCTTGGGTTTAAAGTTCAGTTTAAGCTTATCCAGATGCTGATTTGTCTAATCAGAACAGAACTCACAGCATCATAAATCATGTTTACTCTTTAAGCAAGACAAAAAATATTTCAAAAAGAAACCTAACTCCCTAGATAAAAAGAATTTGTAAAGTTTATTCTCCCAAATTGTGGTGAGTTCAAATGTTGAAGTTCTTGTTCTTCTCAAAACACAGCCGGTTTAGCTTAGGGCCCTCCAAATATCTCCAAATCTTAAGGTTCTGTCCTTTAGCCTCTGCCTCTGCTTTCTTCAGCCTCCAACCAGCACAGAGATGGAATGAATCTCTTGTTTCCTTCACTTGGGGCTCAGCTAGCTTTCTGGTGAGTCTTTCAGACCAGCTTGGTCTCAGTAGGGGAAGTGCAGGAGCCCAGCCACCAACCACAGTGGTGTGAGATGAAGATGAATCTGGTTGTCCACTGAACTCTCGACTCGTAGCTTTTTCCTCTGAAAACTCTTCTTCTGCCACCAGCCAGCCAAGTGGAAAATATTCTGCCTTGCCTCAGAGAGAGGGCTTCTGGCGATTCCGCTGAAATCTCCCAAAGTGCTCTGTGTCTGCACCAGAGTGCTCCTCTCAACAGAGAGCAAGAAGCAAAAAAGTAAAAGCTTCATTTCTCTGCAACTCTTGAATGGTTGTCAAGGCCATTTACTAAAGATCTTGGCCAATTAAATCAATTTTTTCTCCTACAAATCAGGAATTTGAAAAGACCTTTATTCTAATATTTTAAATTTCCCACCCCTAAAGTGTCTTCATGTCTTCTTTTATTCTTATCACTACCCCGTCCCCTAAGGTCAGGTTCCTTCCCTCCTTTCCTTTAAGTGAAATGATTTTAAAAGCCTCTTGTTACTCAAAAGAATCACCTTTCACTCCTCCTTTACCTCCTTAGGCCATAGTCTTACTTGAGGGTGCTCTGTCCAGAGTAATAAAAATTTTCATCGCTTACACTTTATCATATACTGTGAGGTTTGGGGGCTAAATATTTTTCTTCCTTACTTATTCTATCATATTAAAAATGGGGTAATTAACTTGTTAGCTCATGTAGTTTTCATTTATGATTTTTAAAAAATATAGTTCTGAAAAAACAGGCTTTGAAAAAGCTCTTTGGGATTCAAATGCAGGGTACTTGACTATGTCTTTAAATCCAAATCACTCTTTTCACTAATTGGGCAACAATAGGTCCCTGCCCAAACTTTCTTGGATCACTGTTTGGGTTTCACTTGGTGTGACTAAAAATAACAATTGTTTCTGTTTTGGTCAGAAACTTTGAAGGTCTTCCCCTTCCAAATTGATTCTTTTGTGAAGGTAAAATAGGCCATCTTTTGCTTCAATTCTTATCTACCCTTTAATTATGGAATGGGTGTTGTTTCAAACTGAGACCTGTAAAATACTTTAGTTTAAAAAGATCCCAGGTCTCCCACTGTATCTGGAGTCTTCACCAGTCCCTGAGTTCTCTAGACTCTTATGACACTGGAGGACAAAGTGAGGCTGATGACTGCATAGTTTTTATTTAAATTCAATTTACTTGCAAGTCAAGACATCACCTTCTTCCAGATGAAGGATGAGCAACAAATATTAAATTTCCCCTATGAAATTTATGATCTTTTAATTTTTTATTCTGAACTTAAACCCTAGAAAAGGAACATTTCTGAATACAAAAGAGGAGTCTATGTAAAACAATGAATCTCCATTTTATAGTACTAACTTAAAAAAATTAGACGTTTTTCCAAAACTGTCTTTTTATCTGTTTCCTTCTGAACTTTCTTTCTGTTCTTTTCTATGCATTAAAAAAATTTCAATGGCTTTTTTTTTTGAAGGGGCAACGTTGCTAATCATCCTTTTCCTACACTAATGTTTTCCTCCTTTTGCATAGATCATCAGTTTTTGTTATTAACTCCCTCAATCTGAAATGACAATTTTCTTCTTCTATTAGAATGTTAGCATTACATCATTATATGGCTCTTTCCAATTACTCAAGTAAATTTACCTTTCTAGGGTTTCTCTAGCTTCTTGTGTTAATTTTTTAAAGACTCATCATAACAAACAAAACAAATGCAGACAAGATTAGAAGGGAAACAACAAACTGGGAAAACATTTTTACAATCAAGGGTTCTGATAAAGGCCTCATTTCCAAAATATATAGAGAATTGACTCTAATTTATAAGAAATCAAACCATTCTCCAATTGATAAATGGTCAAAGGATACGAACAGATAATTCTCAGACGAGAAATTGAAACTATTTATAGACATATGAAAATATGCTCCAAATCATTATTAATCAGAGAAATGCAAATTAAGACAACTCTGAGATACCACTACACACCTGTCAGATTGGCTAGAGTGATGGGGAAAGATAATGTGGAATGTTGGAGGGGATGTGGGAAAACAGGGACACATACATTGTTGGTGGAATTGTGAACATATCCAGCCATTCTGGAGAACAATTTGGAACTATGCTCAAAAAGTTATCAAACTGTGCATACCCTTTGATCCAGCAGTGTTTCTACTGGGCTTATACCCCAAAGAGATACTAAAGAAGGGAAAGGGACCTGTATGTGCCAAAATGTTTGTGGCAGCCCTGTTTGTAGTGGCTAGAAGCTGGAAAATGAATGGATGCCCATCAATTGGAGAATGGTTGGGTAAATTGTGGTATATGAATGTTATGGAATATTATTGTTCTGTAAGGAATGACCAGCAGGATGAATACAGAGAGGACTGGAGAGACTTACATGAACTGATGCTAAGTGAAATGAGCAGAACCAGGAGATCATTATATACCTCAACAACGATACTGTTTGAGGATGTATTCTGATGGAAGTGGATCTCTTCAATAAAGAGAGCTAATTCAGTTTCAATTGATCAAAGATGGACAGAAGCAGCTACACCCAAAGAAAGAACACTGGGAAATGAATATAAACTGCTTGCATTTTTGTTTTTCTTCCCGGGTTATTTATACCTTCTGAATTCAATTCTCCCTGTGCAACAAGAGAACTGTTTGGTTCTGCACACATATATTGTATCTAGGATATACTTTAACCTATTCAACATGTAAAGGACTGCTTGCCATCTGGGGGAGGGGGTGGAGGGAGGGAGGGGAAAAATCGGAACAGAAGTGAATGCAAGGGATAATGCTGTAAAAAATTATCCTGGCATGGGTTCTATCAATAAAAAGTTATTAAAAAAAAAAAAGACTCATCATAGTCTTTTTATTATAAATGTCTGAAGGGTCCTGTCTTCCATTAAAAGGCCTATTTCTGTCATATGCAATTTTGTAAAGTAGGTTATTTTTGGTTGTATTTTGCTTTCTGGAATACTGAACCATAATATCTATCTATCTATCTATCTATCTATCTATCTATCTATCTATCTATTTGTAGAAGCTATCAGGTCTTGTATGATAGTGGCTGTATTTCCTTGATACTTAAACTGCTTCTTTTTCTGGCTTCTTGCACTATCTTTGTCATTAATTTGGAGCTCTAGATTTTGGCTATGACATTTTTGGGACTTTTTCCCTTTGGGTTTCTTTGAGGAAATGATCAGTATCTTCTTTCTATTTTTTTCCCTCTGGTCCTAATAGACTGGGGCAGTTTTCATTTATAATTTCTTGAAATAAAGTATCATGGCTTTTTTAAAAATAGTATTTTATTTTTCCAAATACATGCAAAAGAACAGTTTCAATTTTTCACCTTTGTAAAGTCTTGTGTTACAAATTTTTATCCCTCTCTTCCTCCTTCCCCTCTCCCCAAGATAGTAAGTAATCTGATATAGGTTAAACATGTACAATTCTTCTAAACATATTTCCATATTCATCATTTTGAGCAAGAAAAATCAGATCAAAAGGGAAAAAAAAACAAGAAAGAAAAAAATCCAACAACAATAAAAAAGGTGTGAAAATACTATGCTTTGATTCATATTCAGTTTCCATAGATCTCTCTCTAGATGTGAATTGGCATTTTCCATCCCAAGCATGGATTTTTTTTCTTTAATCAAGGTTTTCAGGTAATTAAATACTTCTTAAAAAAAAAAAAACTTTTGTATTAAAAAAAAGAATAAAAAAAAGAAAAACAAAAAAGGAGAACAAAGCAAAACAGAACATTTTCATGGACCCAGCAAAACATCAAGAAAGATTCAAAATATATAACAATAAATTACCAATTCAAGAAAGTATATATAATAGTAGAAGAAATTATATTCATGAGTATCCCTCTTTTCTTTACTTCCTTGTAGGTTGTTCTTTTGTTCTCTGTTGTGCATTTTTTTTTTTTTACTTTATTTTCCTCCCCTTTGTTCCTCCCCTCTCCTCTCAAGCACTTAAACAAGGATATATAAACAAGGTATATATAGATATATACATATATATGAAGAAAGGCCTGAAACTAAAAATCCTTGAAGGAGAAAATCTTCAACTTTGCTCAGCATGGGACCCCGCTCCCCTCCCCCACCACTCCCAGGGAAAGCAAACAAGACAGTTTCATTCTGTTATCTAGCAAAAGGAATTCCAAACCTATTGAACTGAAGAAGTCATTGAATTCTATTCAAATTCCAGCTCAAGCTGAAACCCAGTGAGCAGATGAGCCAACTTGGGACTCCACCCACGAGCCCCCTTCAGCTTGTAGCCAAAGCATCTATTACAAAAGAGCCAAACAAAATCATCTCTTTGCAGAGGTTCTAAACACGACAGCTTTGCCAAGGAGCCTCTGCCCACTGGATAATATTCTTTTCCAGTGCCATCCTCTAGTTACCCTCACCCATTTCCCTAACCAGACTTTATGTTTCTCTGTCAGGATTTCTAACCTTACTTCCCAATCCCTATAAAAAAACCTCTTTTATTAGTCTAGGTCTTCAGGTTTGTAAATTCCTTTACAGAAAACCTCTGCTCTGCCAGAAGGGAGTTCCCCAAAATTCCCTATCCTTGTGCCAAATCCCAAGGGGGTGTAGGGGAGCTAAACCTCTTCATTTGGTTCCCTGAACCCTGAACTTGTCACTAGACCTTATCATTTAACTCCCTGACCACCAGAAACCCTAATCTCATTTTGGTTCCCTAAATCTAGACCTTATCATTTGGTTCTCTACTAAAGAGAACTCCAAAACCTAAACCTCATCACATACAGATAAACACACACATATGATACCTTTTCTATCCCTATTAATAATTTGCTTTAATTCAATTCAACTTGCCTTGGTATTACTTAATCTTCCCCCACCCATGGATCCCTCCCTTATCTTCTCCCACCCTTTGCTCTTCCCCCTCCATTCTCCTTTCTCCTTTTTATTTCTTTAAAGATTTTGGAGGATTCTATGCCCTTCATGGTATCTATGAAGTGCTGCATATTTAAGCCATTCCTGTTATGAGTAGTTTTCAGAACTATGAGTCCTCTTCCCACCTCTAATGTCTATGTGTCTATTCTTCCTCTGTGTCTATTTGTATAACATAATTACTATTTTTACCTTCATCCTGCCCCAATCTTTCTTTTAAGCTACTATATTGCTGATGTTAATCTTAAGTATATGGTATATATTTACATGTAAAAAACATTAACATTATATTTAAAAAAAAACATAAAACAATTTGCCCATGTTAAGTTCCTTGAAATTGATCTTTAATATTGGCATATGTTACACTTTCTATTGAGTTTCAATATGGTTGGTGGAAAATCCTGAAAATCTACAAGTTTGTTCAATGTCCATTTTTTTTTTCATTCAAAATTATGGGTAATTTTGGTAGATATATTTTTCTCTCCAGGTTTAGTTCTTTTGATTGTCAGTATATATATATATTTGACTACAGGATCTGTGGTCTTTTATTGTGGCTGCTGATAAGTCCTGTACAATTCTAATTGGAGCTCTAGCATATTTGAATTGTTTTTGTTTATTTCTTACAAAATTTTCTCTTTGATCTGGAATTTTGAAATTTAGCAATAATATTCCTAAGATATCTTTGAGGTGGTGATTTGCAGATTTTTTTCCTATTTCTACTTTCCTCTCATGTTCTATCACTCCAGGACAATTTTCTTGCATTATTTCTTGCATTATTGTGTCAAGATTCTTTTTTCTTTTTTTTAGTTACAACATTAAGGGAGTCCAATTATTCTTATATTTTCTCTTCTAGATTAGTTATCCAGAACTGTTGTTTTTCATATGTTTCATATTCTGTTTTATTTTTTTCATACTTTATATTCTGTTTTTTTTATTTTGGGGAGTTTTATAGCTTCACTATGTTTGAGGCTATGGACTTGGATGACTCAACATAGTGCTATTTTATTTAAATCTAATTCACCTGCAAGTCAATATATCACTCTTCTGATATCATTGGTCCCCTCCTTTCAGAATGATAAATAACAACACAACAATAATAAAAGTTCTCCATGAATGTTGAAATCTCACTTAAACTAGTAAAATTTCTGAGGAAATCCATGTCCTTTTTTCCCTCTTTAATTCCTTTTTTCTTCTTTTCTTACCATATCTTGCCATTGAACCCAGATGGCTCAGAAGGGAAAAGTGAGCCTCGTGATTTTGCATAGCCCTCTCTCACTTAAATCCAATTCACTTGGGTGTCATGGAATCACCTCCCTGATGTCACAGTTCTTTGTGAACAAAGGACAAATAACAACAATCACTAAGTCATTATCTACTATATAAATATTGTATTATTAAAGATACAAACACAACAATAAAATTAGTCCCTGCCCTCATGGAACTTTCATTCTAACAATAGAGATATTGTATATATATGGATACACACACACATATATATTTTTGTATGTTTACATAAGACATACAAAATAGATCCCAAGATAATTTTGGAGGGGAAGGCAGAAGTGATGGGAAAGTTTTTGGCAGAAATAGCAATTAAGCAGATCCTTGAAGAAAACCAAGAATTCCAGAGCCAGACATACAGAGAGAGGGGACTGGGAAGCCGATGCAAAAGCAAAGAGACCAGAGAATTTAGCAATCAGTAGACATTTAGATTTAGTTAAATGTTGAGGATCCAAAATGAAAATGTATACACATTTTAATATACAATATTTCCTCCAGTAGGCAAGCAAAGTCTATGCACAAAATCTAGTGGAAAAAAGAGCAGAAAAAGTGGGAAAATGCTAATTTTACTGAATCAATAATTTGTGTGACCTCAGTCAATTTTAATATATTTCTGTTTTCTCACTTATTACAATGGGATAATAATATCAGTTCTACTTTCTTCAAAAGATTGTAATAGAGATAAAATGAAATCCTAAAACATTAAAGCACTTTGTAAAGAGCCAAGTCCCAGAGAAAAGTTGAGAAAATGTACTTCTTTCCCCTCTATGCAGAGATGGGATATTATGGGAGTTGTATATACTATCAGCCATTATTGATATGTTAGTTGGTTTTGGCTGAACTTTTTTTTTTTAATCTTTGTTATTAGGCATAGCCCTTTGGCTATGGGAACAGAGAAGGATTTAAAGTGATTGTAGAAAAAAAATCAACAAAAAGTAATTTTTGAAAATAAAAAGTATAAAAGATTATACAAATGTAACATATTATTAGGTTTCCAGATTATATCACTGTTGAGTTTGTTTACAGGGTTCTCCCCTTGCAGTTTGTGACTATTTCTGTTCATGATGCTCCGAAAATGTGCCTCAAAGTAAAGTTGGTGAGTGGACGAGCCTACTATCTTCAGCTCTGCGCCCCCTCACATAAACAAGATGTTCTATTCCAACAATGGATTGAGCTCATCTCTCTCTTGAAGTCTACTACTGCTTTTACAGTAGGCCGAAAAGTTTCAAAAGTCCATGAGAACATTGACAAAATGACCAATGCTGAGGATGATATTCAAGTAAGTCATATGGAGGACATTAAATATTTAAAATCAAATATTAATATGCAACTAATACTATGCATTCTACTTTGATTTAAAGTAGTTTGATAGGAATAATTATCAACAAGCTTGGTAATTCAATTTTAATATTGTTTATGACTGTGGAACAAAATGGTTGGCAAGAAAATCATAACAATCTTAGAGATGTCTGATCATTTACTGAGATGTACCGATACCCATAAGGTATATAGTATTATAGTAGTTTCTAAATAAGAGGTTTAAGATGAAAGGATATTTGTGAATAATGGAGCATTTCAAAGAACAAACTTGTTGGTGATGGCAAGATCCTAGAAATTATATCTATGTGCAGATGTAGTAGAGTAAAAGAGGAAGTCATGAGAAATCAGTAAGTGAGGAACCTGGAGATTAAACTATCAATACTTATGTTGAAACCTCGTAGTAGTAGTTGTGAAGGAGAGCTAGGTACTGAACATATTGAGGAAGGAAGGGGAAAATATCCTAGAAGTCTTTAGATAACTATCATTATCAACAGAAATAGAAAAGTTAGAGGAGGGAGCAAGTTTTCAAGGAAAAATCAAGAGTTAAATTTTATATGTATTGAGTTTTAAGTATCAGTACTATACTGAAGTGGAAGGTATTTAATAGAAAATCAGAAATATCTAATGTAAGGTTGGGGGATAAAATTCTAGACTTGGGAATTATTTACATAAAGTCTTTAAAGAGTTTACAGCAAGATTTCAGAAAAACCTGAAAAGATTTATATAAACTGATAGTGAATGAAGTAAGTAGAACCACAAGAACATTGTACACAGTAATAGCAAGATTATGTGATAACCAATCATGATGGACTTAGCTCTCTTCTCAGCAATATAATGATCCAAGACAATTCCAGTAGACTTGGTTGGGAATAGAAAATGTCATTTGCATCCAGAGAGAGAACTATGGAGACTGAATGTGAATTGAAGCATGCTATTTTCACCTTTGCTTTTTTTTCCTCATGGTTTTTCCCTTTTGTTCTGATTTTTCTTCCACAACATGACTAATAAAATATGTTTAAGAGATTGTATGTATATGTAATATATAACAGATTGCTTGCTGTTTTGGGGAGGGGAGAGAGAACTTAAGGGAGTGAGAAAGAAAATTTGGAACTCAAAATCTTACAAAAATGAATGTTGAAAACTATCCTTACATGTAATTAAAAAAATAAAATACTATTGAAAATTTTTAAAAAGTTAACAAAAGAGGAAAGAAACTGTATGATCCATGAATATATACATACAAAGACTACTCCCTTGCTTAACATTTACACTCCAAGGTTGGATTCCCAGAATACAGCTGCTACTTTGGGTTAGAGGAATAATTCCTGTGGGACTATATTTCTAACACTTAAACTCCTAAACTCCCAAAGGTGTTCTTCCCATGGATTATCTAGTAGACTAAATTAATTCTTATCAAATGCATTTGCATGAATACATAGCAAGAATGAAATTCTTGAAATTTGAAAAAATTTTATTTCTTTAAATATTTTCCAATTACATTTTTAAACATTTATTTTACAAAAACTTTTGAGTTCCAAATCCTCTCCCTCTTTTTTACTCCTCCTATTCTCTTTGAGAGGGCAAGCAATATAATATTAATTATACATATGAGGTTATGCAAAACATATTTCTATATTAGTCATGTTACAAAAGAAAACACATACACACAAGAAAAAATAAAGTGAAAAAAGTATGCTTCAATCAGTTCTCTCTCTGCATATGGATGGCATTTTTTAAAAATCATGGATCCTTTGAAATTGAAGTGACTCTCTTTTGAGGACCTGGTTCTCCCATTTCTGTTTAATTCTCAAAATGATATACTATTGAACAAAAAAATTGTTTAAAATTACTCTAGCTAATTTAAGTCCACAGAAGTATGATTTGTTTATTAAGTCAGCCACAACTATTGCTTTCTTGATCCAATTGTCAGTGAGGTTCATACTTCATAAAGGGATCACACTTGTTGTATGACATGGCACTCTTCGTGCATGTGACTACCTTTACATTAAATACCTTGTAATTACATTTTGAGCCTGCATTGTTACATTACTTGAAGAGGGAAGTAAAAAACCCTTCTCTTATATTCTACTTCCAATTAAATGTTTGTTATTAACAGCAAATCAACCAGTGTGTTTTCAACAATATCCTTAATACCAAACTTTAGGTAGTTCTTTGAACTTCCTAGTTCTTTCCACATCCCATAATACGAAAAGAAAACTCTGAAAATAGTCCATATAATAGTTTAGTATCAGGAAATTAACATTACTTCCAAATGTATGGTGCTTCAATTTAACAGGATTTGTTGCTTGATAAATTCTCATAGATTCCCTCCTAAAAAAGCCTTTTCTACTCAAAAACAATAAGCAAAAGGAAAAGACAATCAAGTTTCCCATCTCAGAGGGAAAACTTGGTCCCTAAAAAACATAAGGTTTTCATCAAGATTAAGGACCTGGGGTCAAATGGAAATATCCTCATTCTTCAGGTGAGCTACACTAGCTTGGTGCTGACTCATCGACATCCATTAGGAAAAAGGCTCTCTCAGATGTCTTTTCCCTCCCCATCTCCAACGAAGGGCCTTTGAGTTCATTCAGGTACCAAGAAATATGATAAACTAGTGCTGGATCCAGGGAGGCTGAGGAACCTCCCCCTTTTCTAAGGGTCTCTTCACATACAATCAGGTTTAATCCTGGACAATTTCTCCTGGATCCCAGCAACATATGGGTTCTTGAAATAAACAGAAAAATCCAACTATTGAGTCCAAACAAAATATTTCTATCAAGCTCAATGTGTGTACCCTAAAATGTCTCTAGGAATCCTTTATATGTAAGAAGAGACCTCCTGTAGTTTTAGTCCAAAATAAATGTTCTTTAGGTCCTTACATTATATGATATCCCAATTTTCTCCAGGGATTCCTAAAACATATAGAGAATACAACTCCAAAAATCCAGACTCACCCCTGAAGACAAATAGATTAATTTCAAAAGACAACAAACTCAGAAATTCCCCCAAAGAGGAGTGAAGATCCCTCAAATGAATTGAGCTCTCTTGGGGGAGTTTGTAGAACAGCAAACAAACTTTATTCTATGGACCTACAGTACATGATGATCTCAGAGATGCTGTGTTGACTCATCACAATAAAGTGAATAGTCTAGGTCAGAGGTATTAAATGTGAAACCCACAATGTGATCTGAACCAGATGAAAATGTAATTGGAAAATACTTAACAAAATATAGAAACATAATAAAACATATATAATGTTAATATATGGTTTTCTAAGTCAATATGTGGCCCAGAGGAATCCTTTTGTATAGTTTAGTGATTCACATTCTAGTGTTAAGTTTCCTTAAAAAAGAAAAAAAATGGATAAGCTCCCATAATATTTTCTAGGTGAATTTCTAGCCACCTATACTTTAGGGGAATAATCCATACTGTTGATATTAACTACAATACTCATAAAAGATACAAGGATAAAACAAATAGTACTTAAGCATTAAAACAAACAAAAGTTCACTCAAAGTTATCAAATTGTAATTTATGAAGGAAACATGTTAGAAAATAGAATGTCCAATTATAGGTTAAAATTAAAAAAAAGAGAGAGAGAAAAAAATGGTAATTTTTTTTCAATAAGATCCTGTAAAATAGAGTATCCAAGAAGGAAAATCTCAAATGAGGAATGTGTCTAGGGGTGTCTGAGCATAATACTCCCTTTGGAATATTCTTCCCAACTTGCACTCACAGTCAAAGAGTTGATCCTTATAGGATGATAACTACAACAAAAACAATAACTACTATTTCTATTACTACTACCAACACCACTATCTGTTGATGAGTTGATTGAGTTCTATCATCTATTACTGTTACCATTACTATTACTACTATTACTACTACTACCACTACCACTGCTATCACTATTCTAGGCATTACTGGATGGGGTTATATTTCTAATCCTGTAGCTCCTGAGCCCTCATCATTAACAATCAGACAGTAGATTCAATGGGGCAGCTAAGTGTCATAGTAGATAGAGTAACAGACCTGAAATTAAGAAGAATTATCTTCCTGAGCTCAAATTTAGCCTCAGACACTTCTTAGCTTGCTCTGGGCAAATCACTTAACCCTGTTTGCCTCAGTTTTCTTATTTGTAAAATGAACTGGAGAAGGCAATGGCAAACTACTCCAGATTCTTTGCCAAGAAAACCCCAAATGGGCTCAGGAAAAGTCTGACTTCCTTGAAATGACTGAACAACAAAAACAATAAGCAAAAGGAAAAGACAATCAAGTTTCCCATCTCAGAGGGAAAACTTGGTCCCTAAAAAACATAAGGTTTTCATCAAGATTAAGGACCTGGGGTCAAATGGAAATATCCTCATTCTTCAGGTGAGCTACACTAGCTTGGTGCTGACTCATCGACATCCATTAGGAAAAAGGCTCTCTCAGATGTCTTTTCCCTCCCCATCTCCAACGAAGGGCCTTTGAGTTCATTCAGGTACCAAGAAATATGATAAACTAGTGCTGGATCCAGGGAGGCTGAGGAACTCCCCCTTTTCTAAGGGTCTCTTCACATACAATCAGGTTTAATCCTGGACAATTTCTCCTGGATCCCAGCAACATATGGGTTCTTGAAATAAACAGAAAAATCCAACTATTGAGTCCAAACAAAATATTTCTATCAAGCTCAATGTGTGTACCCTAAAATGTCTCTAGGAATCCTTTATATGTAAGAAGAGACCTCCTGTAGTTTTAGTCCAAAATAAATGTTCTTTAGGTCCTTACATTATATGATATCCCAATTTTCTCCAGGGATTCCTAAAACATATAGAGAATACAACTCCAAAAATCCAGACTCACCCCTGAAGACAAATAGATTAATTTCAAAAGACAACAAACTCAGAAATTCCCCCAAAGAGGAGTGAAGATCCCTCAAATGAATTGAGCTCTCTTGGGGGAGTTTGTAGAACAGCAAACAAACTTTATTCTATGGACCTACAGTACATGATGATCTCAGAGATGCTGTGTTGACTCATCACAATAAAGTGAATAGTCTAGGTCAGAGGTATTAAATGTGAAACCCACAATGTGATCTGAACCAGATGAAAATGTAATTGGAAAATACTTAACAAAATATAGAAACATAATAAAACATATATAATGTTAATATATGGTTTTCTAAGTCAATATGTGGCCCAGAGGAATCCTTTTGTATAGTTTAGTGATTCACATTCTAGTGTTAAGTTTCCTTAAAAAAGAAAAAAAATGGATAAGCTCCCATAATATTTTCTAGGTGAATTTCTAGCCACCTATACTTTAGGGGAATAATCCATACTGTTGATATTAACTACAATACTCATAAAAGATACAAGGATAAAACAAATAGTACTTAAGCATTAAAACAAACAAAAGTTCACTCAAAGTTATCAAATTGTAATTTATGAAGGAAACATGTTAGAAAATAGAATGTCCAATTATAGGTTAAAATTAAAAAAAAGAGAGAGAGAAAAAAAATGGTAATTTTTTTTCAATAGATCCTGTAAAATAGAGTATCCAAGAAGGAAAATCTCAAATGAGGAATGTCTCTAGGGGTGTCTGAGCATAATACTCCCTTTGGAATATTCTTCCCAACTTGCACTCACAGTCAAAGAGTTGATCCTTATAGGATGATAACTACAACAAAAACAATAACTACTATTTCTATTACTACTACCAACACCACTATCTGTTGATGAGTTGATTGAGTTCTATCATCTATTACTGTTACCATTACTATTACTACTATTACTACTACTACCACTACCACTGCTATCACTATTCTAGGCATTACTGGATGGGGTTATATTTCTAATCCTGTAGCTCCTGAGCCCTCATCATTAACAATCAGACAGTAGATTCAATGGGGCAGCTAAGTGTCATAGTAGATAGAGTAACAGACCTGAAATTAAGAAGAATTATCTTCCTGAGCTCAAATCTAGCCTCAGACACTTCTTAGCTTGCTCTGGGCAAATCACTTAACCCTGTTTGCCTCAGTTTTCTTATTTGTAAAATGAACTGGAGAAGGCAATGACAAACTACTCCAGATTCTTTGCCAAGAAAACCCCAAATGGGCTCAGGAAAAGTCTGACTTCCTTGAAATGACTGAACAACAAAACAATAAGGAGACACAAATAGCTCTTAGCAAAAATATTTGCTCAAATGACATAGCAAAAACAGTAGATTAAAAAAAAATTCCCCATAAGATAGAGTGCACTTTACACAAGCACAATTCTTAGAGACCTGATTCTTCTACTTCTGATTCCAACTTTTCAACTGGTGAATTTGCAAACAAGCAAATTGGTAAAAATTCTTCTAGCTATTTAAAATCCCCAGAGACATGGTTGACTAATCACACTGTTTGTTTCTTGAATCAAAGGAGTGCATACCTTATAAAGGGATCACAGACCATTCATGACTATCCTTGTACTTAATGTTTTATGATGACATTCTGGGCTTTTTGCATTATATTAACTGAGATGCATATGGGAAGGTGAAACCTGTAAAACCTTTCCTTTTCTCTTTTTTTATATTATAAATATTTAATCATTTTAATTGCTTTACTTTTCTAGTTTATATTTGATTCATTCATAACACAAATACTAAAAGACTATTTATTATGTGGAAATATAATGTAGTGGTATGAGAATCACAAAGATTAATAAGATTTAGTCTTTGTCCTAAAGGAATTTACAATCTTATTCTACATCTTGAGTACATATCATCTAGAAACATGATTGCTCATTGCATTTATCTGAGTCCCATGTCTTTCAAAGTTGTCTTTTTTATAGTGATAATCCTGAATAAATTATTTTCAAGGTTCCACACACTTCATTCTGAATTGTTTATACAAGCCTTCTTATATTTTTCTGACGTGATCCATTTCTTCTTCCTTAATGGCACAGGTAGCATTACATCGTATGTATAAAGGTATGTGTGGGAGATAGATACACACACCACATAGAGACAAAGACAAGAGAAATAAAGATGTATATATGCATATATTTTTGTATGTGTATGTGTGTGTAAGTATACACAAGAGAAATAAGGACACAAGTACATAAAAGTTTTTGTTTCTTCTATTAGAATGTAAGGTCCTTGATTCTTGAGAGTTGGGATTATTTAAATTTTTGCATTTGTATCCCCAGTACTTAGCACAATGCTTAGCCCGTAATAGACACCTCATAAAAGTTATGAAGTTTGTTGGTTAGTTTGATTGATTTTGAAAAGCAAGCAAATATCCAAATAATGTAATGTACTATAAATTCTTAGTGGATGAAATATGTCTGAGTTCCTGCCATTCTTTTGTCATTGAGCAGTCCAAAAATAGAAATGCAAAAACCCAATGCCAAGTTTGCCCAAAGATGAAAATTAGCAAGATAGGAAAACTAGAAAGTCAAGAGAAAAGAGATTCTATAGTCATGGTGAAATATTAAAGTGACACTCCCAGGGTCCAGCTGTGGTATGGAGGTAAGTGAAACCAACGTGGGGGAAAAAACAGAATAGGGAAAGGTCAAAGGGACTAGAAGTTAAAATGAGTGTGAAGAATAGGATAAGTGTAAATGAAAATATCTATTTAGTATCATGCAGGAGTTAGATAAATAAAAAAATGAGGAGTTGTGACTGAAGAGTGAAATTTCAATATTTACCACTTTGGAAATAGAAAATATGGAAAGATAGTGAGGACTAATGTCTAGTTACCCTGGTAGGTGACTTGAAGTAAAATGAAAAGACAATTATTGGAGATGACCATGTTAAGGAATTATATAGTCAAAAAGTTGAAGAGGGATATAAATACTGAAGTTCCCAATACTGTTAGCAGGAGATGACAGGGAGAAAAAAACTGAGTGACTTGAGATCACTGAATGATTGATAATAGCAATAGAAAAAGGTGGTATAAATTGATTTTTAGTCAGTGATTAAAAGGTACCATGTAGGCTCTACTAGTGTTCTTTCCCAACCTTTTATGTCTATTCTGCATGGGAACTCATTTTCTAGTTAAGTCCTTTTCCTTTATCTAAGAGAACCTCTAAATCATGTGGGTACTCAATAAATAATAAACTATCCATTCAGTCAAGAAGACTTGAGTTTCAAACTAAATCAGATACATATTCAAGTCATTTAACCAGACAAGATCATAAACTATAGAGAAACTCGGCAAACTTCCTCAATGAAGGTAGCTTCCAAGCTAGAAATTCCTTTTTCAAAAAAAATCACAGGTTTGGACTTCCTTCCTCCCCCCCAAAAAATTATCATTAAATGATATTCTTACTATGTCTTATTTTCTATTTGTTATTTTTCCAAAGATAAACAATGAAATAAGTGAGCAGCTTGTGTATTTACAAGATTCAGAAAGTGATACTATCCTTGAGAATAAACCATCTAATAATATCACAATCTCTGAAGTAGCTTTTGAAGAATGTGAGAGTAAATCAGAACTGAATAATCAAACCAACTTGAAAGAAAGTGAAACTATTATACAAAAAGAGATAAATGATCCTGACCATGATGAAAAGAAGATTGTAGTTTCAGAGCCAGCTACTAAAGCAGAAGGGTTCAGGTATGTACAAGATTCTTAGTAATGGGGAACAATATCTATTTATTCACATACATGCAAAAAAGTTCCAGCATTGGTTCAAACATTGGTCTTTGGAGGCTTCTCAGAGCTACATAACTTTATAAATGAAGGCTAGTCAACTCTCAATTAACCAAATTTGTTTTATATTAATACCTTACAATTCTATAGATACTAACTCAGCCACTATGGGGTAATTTTTCCATTATGCTCTGCCTTTGCCACATTTATATTAGAATGTTATATCTCATCTCCATTGTGTTTTAATTTGGAATTTGATTCTAAAGAGGATCCAGTTAAGAATAATAACAGTTACTTATTAGGAATTAGAATGGGTCCAATGAGGGCAAGTTTTAAAAGTTCAGGTATGGGCTAGATAAGAGGTTAAGTAGTGACAATTATTGCCTTAATTTATATCAGTATTTTTATGAGGAAGATGCTAACGCTTGTTGTTAAAACATAGATAAAACAAGAGATTTTAGTTAAACATTTGAGTACAGTGCCAGTAATAATAGATGCTTAATAAATCATGCTAATTGATTAATCAGGGTAATAGAAAACTAGAATGGATTAATAGATGTTATGGGGTTCCTGATCCTAAAATTATTTTTAAAAAGAAAATTAAATAATCTTCTGTCTTGGATTATTTAGGTAAACTTCTGTTTAAAGAAAATTCTCAGGATCCTTTCTCTGTCTATAATTTTATAATGAGAAAGGTACATTATTTGAAGAATTAAATAATATCAAACCCAAATATGTTTTTTCAATTTAAAAATTATCCAATTTTTGGATTAACTATGACTTATTTTTCTCATTTTTATTAATGTATATAAATATTGATTACACCAGAAAGACAAGTCAATATAGTGGAGTCTCAGTAATCTGAAGAATGAAACATCTAAGAATGCTACTCAATATTTTAAAATCTTGGTTAACCAATATTTGATGCAAATCTGGTTTTCTTCTTTAGCTAATTTTCACAGCTAAATAGACATAAACTGTATAAATGCAAACAATTCTAGAGCTTTGCATAGAAACCCTAGAGGTTTCAAACCATATTCAAACCATAAAGATTATGATTAGCTCCAAGAAAGGCTATGTGCTCAAACCTAGGAACAATCCAGCTTCCAAGGAATTTTGCTATAGAACTGAATTCCCTTGAATAAGAATTACAAATGGAAATTGAAGTTACTTCCCATAGAAATTTCCCTACTCCCAATAGAGAAAAAAAGGTATAGAAAAAACAAGAATAGGAAAATTTCTCCATTAATTTTGATCTAGTTCTCTTCAGAGGAAGATTCAGCAACATCTTAAGTAATGGGTAATGCTAAATAATGCCCATGGTTGCAACTGATTAGAGGTAATTTGCATAATGGATAAAGTAGTGGACAATGTGATTGAAATTATTAAGCATTTGATCTTAAGCAACTTGCCTCAGTTTCCTTCTCATCTGCAGAAAGAGGTAATAACTTAATATAGTACTATTTTCATAAGGTTATTGTAATACTCAAATGAAAATATATTAGTAAAGTACCATGTAAATTAAATCAATATGTCAATAATCAATGATTATTACTAGTCAGAGGTACATGAGGAAGAGATGGAATGATGTAGTGAAAGAGAGTTGTAAGATCAGGATGATAATGGCTCAAATCCTACGTATGACCTACTGGATGTGTGACCTTGGGCTAACCATATAAGCTTTCAGTGCCCCCAGACAACTCTCTAAGACTGTTACTTGCAAAACAAGTGCTGATCTACATTGATGGGAGGGAGTTTTCTCATGTGGGAGTTCCATAAGCCATTTACTGACCAACACAAGTATGGACAAAAAAAAAAAAAAAAAAAAATTCCTGATAGAGGAGAGAAGAAATGAAGGGGTAAAGAAAGCAAGGAAAGGGAAATAATAGCTAACATTTATATATTGGAAAGGTAATTATTCATGTTCTTTCCATTTGCCTTTCTCCTGGTTAGCTGAACTGGTTTGTACAGCTATTCCTGGGATTCTTCCAGGTGCCTCTAAGGCCTCTGAGCCCCTGACATCACAAAAGAGAAAGGGGACAACCTATATATTTTATTTTTATATATAATTATAATTATATTATATAATTTCTAATTTGCAAGTTTAAAAGAATATATAAATGTACATATACATATGTGTATATATACAGTTAAGTATTTTCACTCATTTTATTTATATTCACATTTCAGAAGTAAGATCATAAGCCAGATAAATGTTTCAGTTACTATCACAAAGCATTTAGAGAATGACTGATTACATACTATCTAATAATACTTTTGCAAATGTTTGTGGTTGAATTGGCAAAGTTTTGATCTGAGATATTTGTTTTACAGGGATTCCAGAAATGATTTACTCACTTCAGGTATGAAATAAATTCTTTTATGTGCTTCATTATGATCCCTGGTATCCAGGATCATCCACTCAGTTGTAATAGAGTAGAAATAACTAACATAGTTAACAAATGGCTTCCTTTGCAAGTCATCCTCTTTAAGCATCACTTCTTTTTTTCTCTACCTGAATTGGCAGATTTCCTGTGTTCCTTAGACAGACTAATTAAGTATAAACTACAGGGTATCAAGGCCATTTCTGTAGGCAGAACCCATAGCAATTGATTGAATAAATGAGGCGCCCTTCCTGGTTAAGATAGAAGGAAGGGAACAGTGCTCATATTCAAGTTCTCAGTAAATTTTCCATGGTCAATTTATCCCCCTTGTCTTCTGTTTTGGCTTGTGTACGGCAACACTTGGGGTTAGCAGTTATTTGTTTCTTATAGTTGAATACTGACAACCCTCCTTTATTTATAGCTGACTTTTACTACTAAAGTTTTGAAGTGTGGTATTGATATGTTTGTCTTTATAAGCCCTATGGCTGAATTCCCTAGTCAATTTCTTTTTTTTTCCTTTTTAATTATGGGTGGATCTGATATCATTTAGTTCACAGACAAACAAGTAAATGAGAATTATGGAAGGGATTTATGCAAGATTGCTTCTGTAAAACTTTATAACTTATATCACTTTCTTCCTTTTTTTTTTTTTTTAAGAGGAGAATGCAATCTGGGGCTCAAAGAAAATAAAAAATAACATTTCGCAGAACAAGAGATGAGAAAAATTTCCTAAAGCTTAAATGTTAAGGCATTTAAAATACATTCACTATAGCCTTACTAAATAAGAATTCATCAAAACAAAGAATTTGGTATCATTTAGTAAGGGTGTAGTCTGCTATATTTTTCAAGGAGGAATTGATTGTAAGAATTACAGATTTGATTATTATATATTTATCTGTAGTGTGGGCTTCAACATCAAACCTGAAAATAACATCATAAGGAGGTAGGAGGTACCGTTGAAATTCATATAACAATTTAAAATTCCTAAACCTGATCTCATTAAGTGCCAGAAGCCACCAATTCACTGAATTTTTTCCTCACTTATAGTTGCAAATCTAACATCAATATTAATAGTAATAATATCATGTATTTAGTATTCAAATAGTGCCCTCTTCCAAGGAATTCAAACCTTTTACATCAAAGAAAACTAAAATTAAAACAATTAGCTGAGAACTTTTTATAGCTAGCTAATATAAGAATCTTTGGCTTCCCAAATAAACACTAAGAATCTCATTCCTAGCACTCTTAAGACAATACTGATATACTATATATAGTCTAACAATTTGACTTTTGGTTTTCCATAAAGTAATAATTGCTTCCCTTGTTTGTTTTCTTTTACTCATTTTCTAACTCTTTCTATATTTCTTTCCTATATGTTTATTTTTCTTCAGGCTTGTATAGTTTTTCAATTTTCCCTCTGATTAGCCTTTCTTTTCCCTTTTCTACATTTCTCTAAATCATTTCATGTTCTTCTACATTTTCTCACATTCACACTGTATTGCTCCTGCACTCCAACAAAAGATAACAGTGAGTAAAATGAATTTTTAACCTCTCATTCTATCAAATTCAGATTTATTTTAGCCTAAAATATGAATAATCTTTTGATGCTCACAAAGAAGAATCCAAAGTATTAGCTGCTTTCTACTATTAGCAAAAAACACAACTATCACTACTTGTTCATATCTGATACATATTAGTTACATCACCAGGAAAATCTTTAGCTGGCTCATCTCACATCTTTCAGTTTTTTAATGAGTTACATTTTCACTCTCACGAGAGGACTGAAAAGCTACTTATAATACAAGTGGCACTTCACATACTTTGTTTTTATGAAGAAGAAATAAGGCATAGTGTCCAGTATGATTATCTTCCTAAATCTCTCATTCTTACTCTTTTGATTTCCTAGTCTTCTCTTCTTTATTTTCCTTTATTTATTCACAGTGAATGTGAAGGGCAAAATTATCAGGTGTAATTGATATTTCTCAACAAGACGGATTGAAATGGAGCTGGCAACCAAAGACAGTTAGAAGAGGGAGGAAATGACTTACAAATTCTGGCAGTGTACCCACTCTTTCTTCCCTCTTTACTTTTCTTAAATATTAAAAAATTTTAAAAACTTGAAATTCTGAGAAGCAATGTCTATTTTCTGAAAATGACATGAATTTTAAAGAAGAAATGAAGGGGTCATTTTTCAGAATTAAAAATATTTTAGAGTTCTTTTAAAAATTTCCTTTCTTTTCCTCCATTTCTCTTTCCCTTTCTTCACTTTTGCCTTCACTTTGTCACATTTTCCTTGACTTTTCTTTTGTTTTTTAATCCTTTTACAACAACTCTTAAAGATCCTTCCTTCCTACCTACTTTTCTCGGGAGAATGAAAGTAGAAAAAAAAAGTCATGCAGAAGAAAAAATGGTGAATATGGACTCAGAGGACCTGAGTCTAAATAATAGCTGTCCATATTATTACTTGTATGATCTTGGTTAATAAATGACTTAAAGTTCTAAACTTCAATGTCCACATCTATAAAGTAAGCAGATTGAATTGGTGGTGAGCTCTAAATTCTCTTCCAACTTTAAATCCTATGCTACTGGGAAATGAATTCCTCACTATAGTCATCATTTGATCTGATCAGGGTCTCTTTCAAATGTTTGAAGACAATTATGTTTATTCTAAATCTTCTCTCTTTAAGCTAAGCATTCCTAATGATTCCATTTCCTCCACTATGATAGTGGTAAAAGAAACTACACTACAGTTACAGAAGAGAGTTCCAATAAGAAAGGATTCATGTCATAGCCATTTGTTTGTAAAAGGTGGTTTTTAACTCAGGGGTTTGTAACTCAGAGACTATCTATACTAATATTTTCATTATAGAAAAAATTTATATTAAAGGAACTATCCAAGAAAAAAAATCATCTAGGTGTTAGTATCAAGTGACAAGATTTCCCCAAATATAGTAAAGAGACTTCCAGGAGACTACCATAAACATGAGTAAATTCTGCATAAAGCTGAAATTTGAACTGGGCTTGAAAAAGCACAAAAAAATTCTGAATGTTTTTAAACCTACTGAGATCTTTAATTTTAATTTTTTCCAATACAGTTATCACTAAGTAAAGTTCTCAAATATCAGTAAGTGGAGCCATTTCATTTTTCCCAGTATTCAATATTTCAATACCTAGGACTTAGCTATTGGAAACCATTTAATTGTCTCTACTTAAGCTTCTTCGATCTAAATGCAATGAGCATTTGTTAAGCAAGGAATTTGGATCATTAAACCAATTTATCTTTATATATTTAATTTCATTTAGATATGAATTATTATTACATGTTTATATATATAATCATTTATATATCATTATGTATTGAACATGATTCACAGACTAATATATCAGTCCCTTAGAAAATAGTACTTTACTTGCCATCCAGAAGTGCAGAAATTCTTTGTTACAATTCATTTTGCTGAATTTAAAAATTTTGTAGGTAAAATTATTCCACATATGAGTGGACACATGGATATAGCATATATAGAAATTGAATTCTTAAGTAATGGTGAAATTAACTTTCAAAATTAGATGGAAGTATGGCAAATATCAATTAGCTGAAGGAAATTCAAATGCAAGTGAGTACAAACATTGCCTTTTAAATTAAAGCCCTACTTAATGTTTCCAGAGAGCTTAATATAGTCTCCCAGGGTCTTTTTTTCCCCCTCTTTGAAATATAGGGGATTCACAGATTCACTTTTGTTCCCCAGCTCTTTCCTTTCACTTTCTTACCCACTCCTGGATAGCAAACACTGATTTAGAATACAATAAAAGTGAGCTTGTCTTTATCTGGAGACAAAACCCATTATAAAAGCAAACAAGCTTTTAAAAAATAACAAAAAACAAAACAGGAAACTCCAAAAGGGAAAAGAATGCTGATTCACCCAGCAGGAGGCAGGACAATAAGACAGGAAGAGAAGGAAAGAGACATAGTCAACTTCATAGATGAGGGGAAAGTATTGGAAAATTATTAAATTCACCAGATCCCATGTGTGGGAGGGGAAAAGATATATTAAAGCAAGTTCTGAACAAGCACATGGCTTCTCAAAAGTGGATCAATAAACCAGACAGAAGCTCGACTGTTCAAGGTTACATGTAATTTTATCATCTATTAGGATAGCAGTTCCCTTCCTTGTGAGATTAGTTCCAACATCAAAGGGTCCTAGACCTTATTTGTAGAGTTCTAAAATTCTCTAGCTTTATTGTGCTACCTATAGTACCTATAAAGGGTATATATACTTATATACCTATAAAGACGTATACATTTTAAAAAGATTTAGTAGCTGACTTCATGTAATCAATCATATGACTTTCTCCAACATCTGAATACAGAGAATCATCCAAATAATAATAACCAGGTTACAAATATTTTAATACTTAAGAGGAATCCCAATTCCCACTGCAGCTACTGCCACAAAATTACTATTGTATGATCCCCTTCCTCTGCTCTCACTCAGTCCTCAAATCAGAATACCTACCAAGAGTACTTACTATAGACTTGCTGCCACAGGAAACTAGATGTTAGGTGGAGAGAGGGATGTTCAGGAAAGTAAGTAGTATTTGAATTGAACTTTGAAGAAAATGCAAGAGGGATACCCCAGTGAGAGACCAAGAAAAACTGAAGGTCAGCCAAGGCCAAAAGACAAGGGAATGTAAAGGGGAAAGCACCCAAATTCAAAATAGACATTCTTTACCTTAAAAGGGTGGGAACTTTGGATATGATAAGTAAAGTGTAATACCAGCAAGACAAAGAACTAGTCTCCAGGGAATACACTACTTTAATAACTTCATCCTAAGCCACTAACTGCCCTCATTAACAAAGGAATAATTAAATTGAAACTAATCATCTTAAGATAACTATGTAGTGGTTTACTGAGGGAAGGGTCAATAGATAGGAGAAGCAAGCCCTTTCTCTGGGAGTAAAGATTGGGGAGCATTTAAAGGAAAAAGTTTCTGTAGAGTTCCATGGTGGTCTGATTGAAAAAACAGGGTTAATAAACATTTATTAAGCACCTATTAATATGCCAGACAGTGTGCTAACTATTGGTGATACAAAGGAAGGGAAAAAAAGTCTATACTCTCAAGAAGCTTCCAATTTATTGGGGGAACACAACAGGAAAAGAGGACAACCCAGGATGGAACATGATAAAAATCATAGGAACATAGGTGGGAAATAAAAAGATGGCTATTCTGGATGCCGTCTTAAAATGGATGATCTGAGAGGAGCTCTCCACTGTCTCACCTCCATGATCTCCAGTCCACAGAGAAGAATGCTGGATGATGAGGTTCCTAACAGGTTTGTTGAAGTTCAAAGGTGTTGTCCAATGGGAAATGAAATGGCTGGTCTGGGCACCATGGAAGTTCTAAGCAGAGTTCTTCCAATACTCCAACTTGGAAGAACCCAGTATTACCAATCAATTAAACAATCAACATTAAGTATCTATTATGTGCCAGGCTAAGTGCTGAGGACACAAAAAGAGACAAAAGACAGTCCCATCTCTAAAAGAGTTTACAATGTAGTTAGGGAGATAACACACAAACACACACATTTATAAGTACCTATGGAGAGACCCAGAAAGTGGTGAATGGAAGGGACCAGATAGGTTAACTGCTTGGGGGAGAGGGTTTGCTTGTATCTCTACAGGTGGTGAAGGAATCAGATGGGTGCCAACGAGCTGTATTCGCCTTGTCCATCAGAGAGAGATGAAACCAGACCCTTGAAATGAAGGAAGAGACCCAAGAAACATTGGGTGGTTAACATTGCTGACTGTGCCCACCACTGAATAAGCATGGCAGTTATGGCACCTGACTCATTGACATGAAAAATTGTTGGACTTTAAAACCTTCAAGAATCATTGGAATCCCTGAGATATGAAAAGACTGTTGTAGGACTTCAAAACCCTCAGGAATCATTGGATTCTCTGAAACATGATAAGACTGTTGTAGGACTTGAAAACCCTCAGGAATCATTGGATTTTCTGAGAAATGATAAGATTGTTGCAGGGCTTCAAAATCTACAGGAATCATTGGATTCCCTAACATATACAAAGACTGTTGAAGCACTTTAAAAACTTGTGGGGATCATTGGATTCCCTGACATGTGAAGCAATGGACAATAGATTGGTTTTGGACCATCTCGTGGCTGCTGAAGAAGGTATATGTGTGACTGCTGTTTACATACTCTCCTTCTAGGACTTCTGGAAATCTTTTACAACACCATGTTGATTTATATTGTTATACCACTACTTGGGTGTACAATTCATGTTTGTTACACCACATCGAGCCTGCACTGACTGTGGGGAGAGTCATCACTAATAGCTTCTGTGTTATTGCTATGTGCTTGTGTGATACCTCCCATGCTGATGGGTTTATGCATATCTGTTTCTAATAAGACTCTTCAGCCCAGAAACCCATTAGCAATCCCCACTTCCTTTGGTGCTTTTCATCTCCCTCCCTGAGAAGTCAGGGAGGGCGTGATCACCTCTTTTTTGGGGTTCTCACATCCTTAAGAAGTCAGGGATGGCATGACCACCTGTGTTCTAAAAAGAAAGCAGGAGATGTAAAGGGCTGAAACTGAGCAGATGCACTTGGACAGCCAAGCACTTAAGGCGAATTACTTATTGGACAATACTCTATTAACATATGCTTGGACAATGGCCCTCCGCATTATTCTGTGCTGGCTCTATCTGTTGGTGTAGACAGAGAATTGTAAGAGGGATTAGAGGGTGGAGTAAGACAAATGAGAGTTATTTTTGGGCTATGGAGAGAGAGAAAGAAGATGTGGAGATTCCTGTGTCATTTCCCTGACTGCTATCCCAAAAGACCAAGAATAAAGACCAAGGACTTTTGCTTATCTGACTCCAGCTGATTCTAAGGAATCCAGGGTGCTAACTCGGTCTTCACAAATACCTATATAACATGTGTATATATAACATGCTATATACAAAGATAATAACTGAAAAGGGAAGCATTAGAATTAGGAGGAGGTTGGACAAGGCTTTCTAGTAAAACATGGGGTTTTAGTTGGGACTTAAAGGGATATTCAGAGTGGGGAAAGGAGAAAGTGCTAGGCATGGGAACAGCCAGAGAAAATGTCCAGAGCCAAGCGATGAAGTATGTCTAGTACATGGAACACACCTAGAAGGTCAATGTCATTGGAATGAAGATCATATGTGGGAAACCGATAGATAAGAAGACTGGAAAGGCAGGGGGGGGGGGGGGGGGAACTAGGTTATGAAGAGGGCAGGTAGGTGACAGTGAATAGAGATCAAACCTGGAGTCAGGAAGGTCTGAGTTTAAATCTGTACTTAAACTCTTACTAGTTTTGTGACCCTGAGTAAGTGAATTAAAACCCTGTTTGCCTCAATTTCTTTATTTGTAAAATGATCGGGAGAAAAAAACAGCAAATTGAAAACATACCCCTGTCTTTGTCAAGAAAATCCCAAATGGTATCATAAAGAATCAGAAATGACAAAAAAAAAAAAAAAAAAAGGTTATGAAGGGCTTTGAATATCAAAATATTTTGGTTTTGAATCCTGGAAGCAAAAGGGAACCACTGATGTTTATTGAGTAAAGACAGAGGTGTGCTTTAGGAAAACCACTTTTTTTTTTCATTTTTTTTATTATAGCTTTTTATTTACAAGATATATGCATGGGTAATTTTTCAGCATTGACAGTTGCAAAATCTCTTTTGTTCCAACTCCTGGTCCTGCTCATTTCACTCAGCATCATTTCATGTAAGTCTCTCCAGGCCTTTCTGAAATCATCCTGCTGGTCATTTCTTATAGAACAATAATAAGGAAAACCACTTCAATGGCTGAAGGGAGAATGGATTAAAGTAGGAAGAAAATGAGAGGAGGCAAGCTGATCTACCACGTGAGGGGATGAGGGATCTGTACTATAGTGGTAGCAAAGTCAGAGAAGAGAGGGGGGATCTATTCAAAAGTGAAAACTGACAAAGGTGAAATTGACAGACCTGGGAAACAGATTGGATATGGGTTGGGGGATGAGAGACAGTGAGAGATTGAGATTGATTCCTAAATTGTAAGCTTGAGGAACTGGAAGGATGGTGTTGCCTTCTATAAGATAGGAGGGGAGAAATTGGGTTTGGGGGAAAAACAATGAGTTTAATTTTGGATATATTGAGTTTAAGATGTCTACTGACCATCCAGTTTAAGATGTCTGAAAGGCAACTGAAGGTTTGAGATTGAGAGTTGGAAACAGAATAGATAAGTTTCAGAATCATCAGCATAGAAATTAGAATTAAATCCATGGGAGCTATTTGGATCGCCAAATAAAGTAGTATAGAAAAGAACGGTACCTAGGATATAAACCAGTAGGACATCTATGGTTAGTGTGATCTGGAAGAGGATCCAATAAAAGATATAGAGAGGAAGAGAACAAGAAGAGTAGCATTCTGAAAATTTAGAAGAAAGTGTCGAGAAGAAAGGTGATCAATAATGTCAAAAACTGTGTAGAGATCAAGGAGAAGGAGAAAAGACTATTGGATTTTGGGGTTATGTGACTTGCCCAGGATGACACAGCTAGGAAGTGTTAAGTATCTGAGGCTAGATTTGAACTCAGGTCCTCCTGACTTCAGGGCTGGTACTCTACCCACTGCACCACCTAGCTACATCTGAAAGAAGTGTCTTTCTGAGTGGGGGCAAGATTAAGAACATAATCATCATTGTGTGTAGATGAAGTAGGGTGTAGTCTTCCTTGGTGCTTACCAGAGTAAGGCAGGCTAAGTGTGAGGACAGAAAAAGAGGCAAAGGCAATCCCAGCCCTAAAGGAGTTTACAATATAGTAGTAGGTTCTGGAAAACGTAAGAGTTTATGAAAACAATTCAAGCCATCCGAGTTGATAAGAGACAACATTCCTGCAGATAAAAAAGATCTAGATGGTTGTGGCATAGGAAGTGGAGGAAAAAAGGAATAGATTGAGTTCGATGAAGAAAGGAATTAGCAGTCATTGCTGTAGAGCAATAGTTCAAAATAGTTTTGAATTAAGAAACTCCTCAAAAGGAGGATTCAAGGTTCCAGTCACTGCTTGCTCAGTAATAGATTAGAAACCATTTGTGAAGGGTATGATTTTTTCTTTGTTTTTAGATGTTCAAAAATTTTTTTTATTATAGCTTTTTGACAAAAAATATGCATGGGTAATTTTTCAACATTGACCCTTGCAAAAACTTCTGTTCCAACTTTTGCCCTCCTTTCCTCCACCTCCTCCCCTCCACCTCCTCCCCTAAATGGCAGATAGTCCCATGTTAAATGTTAAAGTATATGTTTAATACAATATATGTATACATATTTATACAGTTGTCTTGCTACACAAGAAAAATCGGATATAGAAAGAAGGTAAAAAAAATAACCTGGGAAGAAAAACAAAAATGCAAACAAATAACAGAAAGAGTGTAAATGTTATGCTGTGGTCCACACTCATTTCCCAGTGTTCTTTCACTGGGTGTAGCTGGTTTTGTTCATTACTGATCAATTGGAACTGATTTGGATCCTCTCATTGTTGAAGATAGCCATTTCCGTTAGAATTGATCCTCATAATCACTTTACACTTCGACAAAACGATATTATATGAGGATGTATTCTGATGGAAGTGGATTTCTTTGACAAAGACTCAATTTTAATTGATAAATGATGGACAGAAGCAGTTACACCCAAAGAAAGAACACTGGGAAACGAATGTGAACTATTTGCATTTTTGTTTTTCTTTCCGAGTTGTTTTTACCTTCTGAATCCAATTCTCCCTGTGCAACAAGAGAACTGCTCCGTTCTGCACACATATATTGTATCTAGGATATACTGCAACATATTTAACATATATAGGACTGCTTGTCATCTAGGGGAGAGGGTGGAGGGAGGGAGGGGAAAAATCAGAACAGAAGCAAGTGCAAGGGATAATGTTGTAAAAAAATTACCCTGGCATGTATTCTGTCAATATAAAGTTATTATTAAATAAAATAAAATATTAAAAAAAAAGAATTGATCCTCATATAATATTGTTGTTGAAGTGTATAATGATTTGGTTCTGCTCATTTCACTCAGCATCAGTTCATGTAAATTTCTCCAAGCCCCTCTGTATTCATCCTGCTGGTCATTTCTTACAGAACAATAATATTCCATAACATTCATATAACATATTTTACTCAGCCATTCTCCAACTGATAGATATCCATTCAATTTCCAGTTTCTAATGTGTGGCTCAAATTGATGAGTGGTCACCATTTAATAAAAAGGTGGAGAGATCTTTAGGAGCAAAGCAAAAGTTTATTGTATGTTCTCGTGAAAATCGGGCATCCCACCCATCAAGCAGGCAATCAAAGGGAGGAAGCACCTTCTGGGACAGGTTTTACACTTTAAATAGGTCCCTAACACAAACACCCCTCCCACCTCTGACCATCATCCTTATTGGCTGAGGGTCTTACATTCTAAGCGCAGGAACTACCCGAGAAATTGAACTTGGCCAATAGTTGCCCATAGTTGATTGAAGTAGGGAGAAAATGATGTCATGGGAGGATAGCAGGAAGGGGACTTAGGTATGCCTTTGAGTCAATGCTCAAGGAGCTTCATGCCTACTCCAGTTCTGAAGTAGATGAAACCTTACTTGATTTTCACAACTGTCTTGAAAGATCTCATCTCATTTGCTAGCCACTACAAAAGGGGCTGCCACAAACATTTTGGCACATATAGGTCCCTTTCCCTTCTTTAGGGATATAAGCCCAGTAGAAACACTGCTGGATCAAAGCATATGCACAGTTTGACAACTTTTTGAACATAGTTCCAAATTGCTCTCCAGAATGGTTGGATCTATTCACAACTCCACCAACAATGCATCAGTGTCTCAGTTTTCCTACATCCCCTCCAACATTCGTCATTATCTTTTCCAATCATCTTAGCCAATCTGAGAGGTGTGTAGTAGTATCTCAGAGTTGTCTTAATTTGCATTTCTGTGATCAATAATGATTTGGAACACTTTCATATGGGGTAGAAATAGTTTCAATTTCTTCATCTGAAAATTGTCTGTTCATATCCTTTGACCATTTATCAATTGGGGAATGGCTTGATTTCTTATAAATTTGAGTCAATTCTCTATATATTTTGGAAATGAGGCCTTTATCAAAACCTTTAACTGTAAAGATGTTTTCCCAGTTTATTACTTCCTCAAGCATATGATTTTGATGGAAATGGCATATTTTCTCATCCCATCTCATATAATTGTCTAGTCTTTGGTACAGTCCTGTAGTCCTCTAGAGCTCTCTCCTTTTAGGAATACTGGAATAAATGGGGCACCAGAGCAGCTTCTAGTGGATCTGTTTCTCCAATTCAGGTCACTTGCAAAGATCCCCCTTCCCTGTTAAAAATCTCTGACAAAATAGATCTTACTGCTTTTCTTGTTCTGTTCCAGTCTGTATCAATTCATATTAGTTTTTCTGTGTATCTCTGAATTCATCACAATCATCATGTTACAAATTAGCAATAATCATCTTATCTTGTAATCTTATCAATTATCTTCTCATGTAAAGAAAATCAATAAAACATTTTATAATAAATTTAAAAATTCTGTTTGTGGAAAAAAATAATCCTTTACTATACTAGCATATAAACTTAGTCAAAATTTACCAATAGAGTTTATCTTCTTTTATACTTGCCTTTATCAATGGAATTTGCTCTGTGAGAAAAAATGCATGGACATGGTAGCATTACTTTTGTTTGATTTCAGTTATGAGTCATAGATAATTATATGACAGGATATCATAGCTAATCTCAGAATTAACTAGATGGGAGAAGATGTCTTATTTGCTGAGATAGGGAGGTCAAGGGAATCCTTTTTTCACTTTTTCTAGTTTATTCTCTCAACTTTTTCAGAGATAGATATCTACCTGCAGCAATCCATAGACTGCAGGGTCATATGACATTTCACTTACATGATGAATAAGCAGTCTTCTTATGAAGGATCAAACATATATCTGTATTTAAGACTTAGAATAGCAGCAAGCTAAAGTTCCCAGAAACTCTTCCTCAAACAGCAGAATTTCACTTATAATAGTTTAGAGCTAGATAATTATTTTTCATGTATTAGCTTCAAAATTTCATCTGTTCATAAATTCCATATATTTACAACCATCATTCACAATTTTATCTATTCAACAACAATCATTCTCCTGCTTGGTCTACAGAAAAAGCCAAACGGAGAACATTAGGCCATTTCTAGAATATAATCAGATGAGAAGAAAATAAGATAAGATCCTTCATTAGAGCCCATGTAAGCAAGTGGGTCATATCTGGGCACAATTTCCTTGGTGAAAAGTATCAGAGGTATCAGAAGGAGCCAGGGCTTTAGAACCTTGGTCTAGGATTAAGTTGGACACAATAATCTTTTCCTGTAAGTATGCAAAGAATATGCAAGCTATCAGTTGGTCAATGTGACTTGAAATGCAAACTGATTAAAAGCTATACAAGTTGAATAAATGCTTGTTATGCTGTTGCTATTGGGGTGTTATCTAAAGTAATTCATGGTTGCTTGATCAAATTTATTATCCTTTGTGTTCCTCAGAGACACCATTCCTCCACCCTCATTATGAACTAAAAATGTATGTCTGGGGTAGATTGTGTTACCTTCCTCAGTGCTGATTAGGATTGCATTGCTGTTTCCACTTCTTGACTACACGTTCATATACAATGAACACTTGGTTCAACATCATAGCATTAAAAGATAAAATTGTCCAAATGCTCTAAAAGACACCCACTTATTATTAAAAGTTTCATTTTATTTGAGTGTGGAAGTATTAAAAGTGAGATCTTGATCATGGCTTAGGTAATGTTGCATCCATGGAGTGTTAGAAATCTCTTACTATGTTGGGTAGAGCCTCTATGAACAATTTGTGGGAGTATGTTAGAACACAGGATGTGAAAATACCAGTGGATTTTTTTTGTTGTTGTTGTTAACTTTTTATTGACAGAACCCATGCCAGGGTAATTTTTTACAGCATTATCCCTTGCACTCACTTCTGTTCTGATTTTTCCCCTCCCTCCCTTCCCCCCCTCCCCCAGATGGCAAGTAGTCTTTTAGATGTTGAATAGGTTACAGTATCTCCTAGATACAATATATGTGTGCAGAACCGAACAGTTTTCTTGTTGGGAGAATTGGATTCAGAAGGTATAAATTACCTGGGAAGAAAAACAAAAATGCAAGCAGTTTATAGTCATTTCCTTGTGTTCTTTCCTTGATCAATTGAAACTGAATTAGCTCTCTTTATCGAAGAGATCCACTTCCATCAGAATACATCCTCATACAGTATCGTTGTTAAGGTATATAATGATCTCCTGGTTCTGCTCATTTCACTTAGCATCAGTTTATGTAAGTCTCACCAGTCCTCTCTGTATTCATCCTTCTGGTCGTTCCTTACAGAACAATAATATTCCATAACATTCATATGCCACAATTTACTCAACCATTCTCCAATTGATGAGCATCCATTCATTTTCCAGCTTCTAGCCACTATAAACAGGGCTGCCACAAAAATTTTGGCACATACAGGTCCCTTTCCCTTCTTTAGTATCTCTTTGGGGTATAAGCCCAGTAGAAACACTGCTGGATCAAAGGGTATGCACAGTTTGATAACTTTTTGAGCATAGTTCCAAATTGCTCTCCAGAATGGCTAGATGTGTTCACAATTCCACCAATAATGTATCAGTGTCCCTGTTTTCCCACATCCCCTCCAACATTCCACATTATCTTTCCCTGTCATTCTAGCCAATCTGGCAGAATACCAGTGGATTGCAATCTGTACTGGGAAAAGAAGTAAAACGTTGATGAAATTGCAGATTCGTCAAAGTACTAAATAATCAAAGATTCACTATTTCAAGTTTAAATTATTATATTCTTCCATTTTCTTTTTAGCATTGAGAGAAATCAAGAACAGCAGAATTTAATCAAGAAAAAAAAAAGCTCTGTTCTTGGAATCAGGAGGGATTCAAATTTGAATCTTACTCTGACATACATTGGGCAAAGACAAGCAAATCATATAATATTTCTGAGCTTGTTACCCGAGTCACAGGGTTGTTTTATGGATCAAATGATTTGCAGAGCACTTTGAGAATTTTAAAGTCCTAATATGAATGTTAGAGACTATTACTAGTTGTGAAATCTTAAAGTCGTTATGAAATGTTTTTTTTTTTTTTTAATTCTTTTTATTTTATAATAGCTTTTTATTGACAGAACCCATGCCAGGGTAATTTTTTTTTTTACAACATTATCCCTTGCACTCACTTCTGTTCCAACTTTTCCCCTCCCTCCCTCCACCCCCTCCCCTAGATGGCAAGCAGTCCTATATATGTTAAATATGTTGCAGTATATCCTAGATACAATATATGTTTGCAGAACTGAACAGTTCTCTTGTTGTACAGGGAGAATCAGATTCAGAAGGTAAAAATAATCCGGGAAGAAAAACAAAAATGCAAATAGTTTACATTCATTTCCCAGTGTTCTTTCTTTGGGTGTAGCTGCTTATAAAGTATTTTTTAATACAATATCTGTCCCCAATAGGAACTTAGAAAATTTAGCAGAGAAGACATATCTTATACTATATAAAAAATATAATACAAAAAAGAATATGATAAATGTACAAGAAAGTCATAAAGTATTACATAAATTTGGAGTAGCTAAGTGGCTCAGCAAATATGGAGTACCAGGTCTGTGGTCAGGTATATTCAAATACAGCTTGTGATACTAGCTATATTACCTTGGGCAAATCACTTGACTCCATTTGCCTCAATTTCCTCATCTTTAAAATGATCTGGAAAAGGAAATGGCAAACCATTCCAGTATCTTTGCCAAGAAAACTCAAAATGGAGTCACAGGGGGGTGGATATAACTGGAATGACTCAACAACTACATTATAGAAGTGTAGAGAGAAAGATTTTTACAATAGTGGAGGTAGCTTTGAATGAATATTTTGAACCTGTTATCAAGATAAACATATTGTCTTATCACTTTTTCTTTTTTAAAAAATCATTGCTAGGTCTTTAGGGTTATATTTAACCAAGGGAAATTGACATTCTGAGGCAGATCCTGGCCCTAGTCTAAGCTAACCAGCCATTCAGACTAAAAGCCTTCAGGCTCCTTTGTCTCTGGGAAACATTTCAAAGAAGCAGGGAAGCAGAACAACAAAAATCAAAAGATTCTCCTAAACTTTGGATGACTGGAGACTGGAGAACCATTTGGCAAAAGGACAAAAGATGCATGAATGCCTTTTGGTTGCTGCTGTTGTAAAGTTGAGAACAAATGCCAGAGACCAATACAACCACAAAGTATGAAAAGAATTAACTGATTGAAAACCGAGGAGAAAAAAATGGGGCTACTTTTCAGGCCATTATGAAAATACTGACAGATTTTTAAGAAAATAGACTTGATGGTCCTTAATAATAATAATAATATTTAATATTTATACTTGCCTACTATGAGCCAGGCACTTTACAAATATTTTATTTGATTTTCCCAACAACCTTGGGAAGTTGATTCTATTGTTATTCCTTTTTTATAGATAAAGAAACTATGGTTAAGTGACTTTCCAGGGGTCACACAAACAGTAGGTTTGTCTGAGGCCAGATTTTAAGTGTTTTCTTCCTGATTCTAAGCCCAGAGATCTATCCACTACACCACCTAACTGCCTCCCTATCAGACTTAATTTCTATAAATCTCTCCCAACTTGCTAATTTATATGAAGTATAACCAGAAAAACCACAAGGTTCTATAAAAATATTAGGATGAAAACAAATTTTTGCTAATTCTAATATACAACATTACTTCTCCCAACTCCAACTCTGGAGACTTCTCATTTCCATGTTTGAGAATCTCTAGCTTCTTTCAAAGGTGAGCTCAAACACAACATCCAGCAGGAGGCCTTTTCTTATCCTCTCCAGCTACTAGTGCCAAATATTTGGCCTATAGTTACCTAATTTATATGTTTTATACATGTACATTTTTATCTCTGGATCCAGGCTTCCGAGTCTTGATGATCACCGTTCAAACTTGACTTCTGACATACTGGTAACATGTCTTAAGCAATCATTTAATGTTCCAGTGCCACAAACAATTTTATAAGGCTTTTGTCAATTTGTCTGGCCTATAGAAGTTTGGCAAATGGAGGTCCCCACCATGGTAAAATCAGAAGGTTAATAAAAAAATAACTTCCTTACTTTATATGTACTTATATGTGTAAGTATTTTCCTTCCAGAGAACATAAACTACTTAAGGTAGAGACTATTTCATTTTTTTGTCCTTATATATACACCCAAAGTCTAGACTAACATTGGTCACATAGTAAGTACTTTAAAAATGCTTATATATATATATACATATATAATATGAAATTTTATATTTTATCATCAAGGAGAAACACAAGTAACAATTCTGGCACTTATGGCGAGTGTTATCAAAACGTGCCCAAGGAAAATTGTACCATGTACCCTCAACTAGAAATACAAATTCAACTAAGACAGGAAGGAGACCTTTCAGAAAGAGAATAACCTCAGATACTCCTTGTGAGAATGGAAAACCCAGAACATCACCCTGATGTAAATGAAAACTCCCAAAGTTAAAGCTGGGTAGGGGTGGGATGGTAAAAAGTTCATGTGAAGTACAGCTGCTTAAGAAAAGCAAGCAAGCTATATATTTGCTTCTCACAACTTATTATTCTTCCCAATTGTGTTAAAATCAATTGTTTCTACCTTCTAAAAGATTACAGATATTATCAAAGACTTTAATTTTTAACACTCTATGGCAAAACTCAAGTTTTTCCTAATCTAGTTATTGTGGTGTTCTTTTCTCTTCTTTAAAATAAGTTCTCTCTGGGTAAGAGAAGGTTTCTCAGAGAGGTTTTCTGGAGGCAGCCTTACTTGCAATTGAAAGTAATAATCACCTCAAAAAGCAGCCAGGTGATAAAAATTCAGATCTTTTATTGCCTCCAATATAGCCTGGTTAGCTTAGAGGCCTATCTCTCTGCTTGATTCTAAGAATTCCCTCCGAATGTCTCCAAATCCAAAGGTTTGTCCTTCAGCCCAGCCAGCCAAGTGGAAAATGGAATGGATCTCTCTTGCAGCTCTTGCAGCTTTGTCCTTTGCTTCTGCCTCTGCTTTCTTCAGCCTCCAGAGCCAGCACCAAGTTGAATCTGTCTTGCCTCCGAGAGAGGGCTTCTGGCTCTCAATCTCACAGAGTGCTCCTCTCTGACCCCAGAAATGTTCCGAAGTAAAACTCCTCACTCAGAGAGGGCTTCTGGCTGAACTCACTTGATGCTCCCCTCTCAATCTAAATTCAGCTCCACTCCCCATGTAATTCAGCTGAATTCTCTCGAAGTAACTAACTAACCCAAAGCTAAGCGCCTCTTTATAGATGGTCTCCCAAAGGTTGATGCCTCCTTCTGGAGGCACACCTAAAGGAGGTGTGAATTCACAAAGTTACAAAGTTTACTTTGTGAATCTTCCATACTTGTGAACTCCAAAGAGTAAAGGTGTGAACACACGCATTGCATCAATTAATTCTACTTAGTACCTTGTTTCTTCTGGCCCATAACATCTCCTTATAGGATTAGATCAATTATACTGAACCATGCTAAATTAGATAATTATTGACTCTATCAACTCTAATGACTTAACAATTTGTAAAGATTCCAATAGTTATGACTCTACTATCGATATCAATAAGTAAAATATGATTGCTAATGTTTGAAAGCTAAGAATCGATTTTCTTAGAGACATTTTAACAGAATTTTTGATTTATAGAGACTACATGCAGAGACTACTCAGACTAGCTAAACACATCTACCAAAGCCAAAAGTGTTGCCTTCTGTCATGGTTCTACATTTACTCTTATAACTCCTTTAACCTTTCTCAACTCATTAAAAACAAAAAGATAAAAGACCATGTTTCTTCACTTCAGGCAGTTTTCTATTTATGATAAAAAGAAAAATCCTTTACACTTGTTGAACTTTCTCAAAAGCTTTTTACAAGTTTTAATTAACTGTGGCCTCTGATTACCCATTGTCCATGAATCTGTTTACTCCTCCAAAAGAATTTTACTGAAATAGATTCATAGAAAGTTAGAGCTTGGAAAGAACTTAGATAAGTTAATTTAGTCCAAAGTTTTTATCTGATGGGAAGAAACAGAAGCCCCGAGTTTAAGTAGTAATTCTTACTTTCCTGCAAAGCTCAGCTCAACTTCCACTGTTCATACATTTAGCTTCTGGTGTTTTGCCCCCCCCCCAATTACCTTTTAACTGAAAATATTTTATATATGTAAAGGTAGATGTTGGTCTAGACAATTATTCCACCTCACTTTAAATTAAATGATGCAATGCCCTAACATATTTATCAAGTGAGACTACTTTTCAACTGTTCACTGTGGGTGAACAGAGTCTGGACACCTTTGTAAGGAGGCTTGTTTAGATTTTCTGAGGGCCTTGTATAAAACCAATGAGCTAGCAAGGATTCTGTAGCTATCTGGGATTGAAGTGTCTGGTGGTAGAGGGGAGAGAGAAATCCCAGAGAAGCAATAACTTTGTGAGGAGTTGGTGAGCACCTTCTTTGGTCGTTCCATAGTTCTTTTCCTCTCTCTCAACCCTTCTTTGGTCTCAGTGATGAGGTTCGGCACCAAATGATGAGTTTGGGGGTAGCAATTCCTAATCTGAAATATAAGGCACATGTGAAGAATTCACAATGGCAGGCTAACCTCAAAAGGGATTCGGCAAAGATAGTGTAACCCATGGGCAGAGTTTTAGAGGAACATTAATCTAGGGGATTTGACATCATAATTTGGCTTTCTGAGTGTCTAGGGTTTCCCAAGACCTTCACACCGGAGGGATTGTAAAACTGAGTTGATCCCCATCAGCACTTGCCTCAAGGCGTATTATAATCTTATCTGTCCTTTAGGCTTTCTCTGTCAGTCCTACCTAGTTATGCTGGACCTCTTCAATAGGATCTTTTGAGCTTTGAAGGGTGGGAAAAGATTGTGGATTTCTCATCTTCCCTATGAAGTTTGAGCCTTTCACTGGAATATATATCAGCCACTGGTGAAATTCTCTGTATATGAAAGAACAAGGACAGAATGGATACAAAAGGGAAAGGCAGATTTGAGAAGCCCGACAAAAGCTATATCATACATAAGATGAACTTCATGAGTACTCCACAAAGGGACTTGTGATACTCTAACAATGTACTCTAAGCTTGTGTCCACTTTCCTTTGGATTCTGTAGCACTGTTGGGCAACTATGTTACAGACTGATAGGGGTTGAGGTTATGGAGGATGTTTTGTACCAAATCCATCAACTATGCCACTAGATACTGGTTCCCAGCAGCTAATTGTCTGGCTAGTTAATAGATAATAGATAATCATGGGAATACTACTGAAAGGTTCCCGAGAGCTAAGATATTAGAAAAAACATACTTTAACCCCTCAGAGCTTCTCTGGGGGGAGAAGGGGATATAGCAGTGCTCCCAGGATTAAGATGTATCTGTGCTAGTAAAGGTTGGAAAGTAACTCTTGAGCTAAATGAAGAGGTGAAGAGAGGTAAGGACTATTTAGATAGGAAGCAGAATTAGGAAAAATGATAGGGAAGGAGAGGCTTTATTATTCACTATATTATATTATAATATAGTAGGTGAAATTGTCATAAATGTAGTTGATTAAAATAAATCAATATATATTATATAATAAAATAGCTAATAACTTTTGAAGTATAATTCTATTATTTGCTAGTAGAACAAATAGGTTTTTCATAAATTTTTTTCTAAATAGCTTAACTTTTGCTTTTAAATATAAATATGATGACTCTAATTTACCTTCTCTGTAACATGTCTGGATTATACTAGTTTTGAAGTAGCCAGGCTGCCTAATAACAATTAACTCAACAGGTCCTTGCCCACACCAGAAAAAAACTGAAAGCAAAGGAATATGTCAATATTTTTTGATTTATAAAGGTTAAGGCAAGAATAATCAACCACAAAACACTAATAAGGAATACAAAAGATATTATATGTGGTATAGATAAGTAGGGTACCAAAAAAAAAAAAAAGAAATGAGCTGCTTAAAATTATTTTTTGGAAGATATGCATACAATGAGATCAATAGTAGTTGGCCAAATCAGTTAACATTTTCCCTGGTAATTGTATGAAATTTGAGTCCACAAAAATATTTCAATCCTGATGGCTATGAGAACTTATTGAATAAGGTTTTTTTGGTTATGAACAGTTTATGATGTTTTCACTGGGTCTTTTATTGGGATTATAAAGTGAAATCTATGTAGTAATTTGTTAGAAGTCCTATGCCCTTGATCCACCTTACTTGATATTGGACAAATTCCTTATACTTTTGACATAAATGTCCTTTTGGTATTTACTTTTTTGAAAGATGATGCAATGTAAGTGAAACATGCTTTTTTATTATTACAGCTTTTTGTTTACAAGATATATGCATGGAGATAATTTTTCAGCATTGATAATTGCAAAACCTTTTGTTACAATTTTTCCCCTCCTTCCCCCTCTTCTCTCCTCCAGATGGCAGATTGACCAATACATGTTATGTATGTTAAAGTATATGTTAAATACAATATATGTATATATGTCCATACAATTATTTTGCTATACAAAAAGAATCTGACTTTGCAATAGTGTACAATTAAGCCGTGAAGGAAATAAAAAATGCAGGCAGACAAAAATAGAGGGATTGGGAATTCTATGTAGTGGTTCATACTCAGTGAAATATGTTTTTAGAAAGGTCCTAATGCATAGAAGTCATTTTTCTAACTTGGAAAGTCTGTGTTCAAGTGCTGCCTCTGGTATAAAGGGACAGTGTGAGCCAAAGTTTATTGTTTTCTCAGGCAATTCTCTAAGACAGTAAATTTCAGGACAGTAGCCAATTTGTTTTGGTAGACATTTTTCTCACAGAAAATTTCCCATAGCAATGAAAGCAAGTCTGGACCAAAAAACAAAATATGTTTTAAGAAAAGATCGTGGCAAGTTAAAGACTTAGCATGTGTAGTATTTATATATGTTGTTTCAAATGTCTTTGTGCAATCTTAATCCTTTAACACTATACTAAGACTTTTAGAACCCCCGGTGTATGTATAAAATAGATGAAAAAATACATACATAATATAAATGATATATATCTACAGCATCTATGCTATATATAGTAATCAAATTTGTAACTATATATACATATAGTTTATATATACATATAAACGTATGTATAGAATATAACCATATCCATCTATGGTACCAATGACCACTCAGTATTAATGCAGATTCTCTTGCTTAGTTGATTTGCACATAATTATGCCTGATGATTTGCACCACGTAGCTGTAACTTATATCAATGAAAGATGGGTTCGGTTTCAGAGAAGAAATAAATAATGAATCCTGCTTCTTTAGATATTTACTTTTCTGACCCTTGGCAAGACAGTTAACTTGTTTTAGCCCCAGTTTCCCGTAAATGAGGATAATAAGGACTACTTTCCAATGTGTGAATCCAATGAGATAAAGAACTTTGCAAAATCTTAATATGTTAGCTGCTATTATTGTCATTATCAAGGCAAGACTGAGTCCCTCTCGGAAAAATTTTAGGATTTGGTGTCAAGAGCCAAGTCATCTGAGAAGCAACCAATAAACGTTTTAAACATCAGCCTATTAAATCTCGCTCCAGAAACTTAATAGCTGCACTTAACCTCTATTTTTTGTTCCCTCACCTGTAAAATGGGGATAATAATAGCACCAAGATTGCTGTGAGGATTAGATAATATTTGTAAAGTGCTTTATAAACATCTTACTTATTAAAAACAATGGCAAAGAATGAATAATAAATAAATAAAAACGTGAAGGCTAATACCGGTAGTTTTGGCTTTCAACTAAAGAGAAGTCCCTGAAACGTGGCCTGGAGCTGCCTTTTCGACTTCCCGGGCTCGTCTTCCACTGAGTGCTGAGCAGCTCAGCATTAGCATTCAGGAGCTCTTAGGCTGGGACCCTGAGTTCAGGGACTGGGGCGGGAATGTTGATTGAAAGAGAAATTCCAGTGAATGAGAGGACGAGAAAAGAGGCCAGCTTCCAGCAGTCCTAGACTTCTTTATCTTCTTTCTCTACTGTTCCCAGAGAAGCATAATTGGGTAGAAGGTGGTCTACAGAGCCACTGCTCTTTCTCCAGCTCCTCCAATCATATACCGCAGATTCCGGATGGAATAAAAAGAGAGCGAGCGCTACCTGTTTCGCACCCTCTCCCCCCTCTTCCTAATTAAAAAACGGGCCAATAGCGGTCATTACTTCTTGTAATCCAAGGGAGTCCTAGCAGGAGCTAAGATTCCTGAACTTCCCCTACCCCCTCTCGCCCCTCCCACTCCCGCCCCCTAGCGACGCAGCCACATCCCGGAGAGTTAGCGCGCGCTCTAAGGGAAGGGCTGGGGGACTGAGGAATGTGCGCTCGCGCTCCGCCCGGGATCGGTAGCGCGCGTGCGCGCGCGCGCCCTGCAGGACGTCGGGAGGCGGGCGTGGGGGGGGGCTGGTCTCGCGCGGTCTTAGGGTGGAGTTCCTGGCGGCTGCGACGGCGAGCGACGGGAGTAGGCAGGCGTTCTTCGGTCGGCGCCGGCGGAGGAGGCGGGGACGCGGCGGAGAGGGTCGGTAGTTTCTAGTTCTGAATCCGATATCTTAAGGGTCACCCGAACTTGCGACGTGTGGGAGTCGGCGGCCTTTGGGGGGAGGTGGCGAAGGTAAGAGGCGGGGCTGGGGGTGTGTGTGTCTTTAGGAGAGCTCCCTCAACAGGTTACCCAAGGGCGGGTGCGCGAGGCGCGATCTGGCGGCCCGCCGGGGTGGGTGGGTTAAGGGGTCCGGACTCCCTCCCCCTCTCCAGGCCCCTGTCTCCTTCCTGACCCTGCTGTTATCCGGGTTGGATCTAACCGTGTCAGGAGAGACCCAGCACTCGGAGCTTCCAGCCTTTGTCCCTCGGGGTAATTGTTCCCAACCTGGAAGTTGTCCCTCCACTAGGATCTATTTAGGTAGGGGACTACCTCTTCTTGCCCCCAACTGCGCCCAGCCCGGGTCTCTGTGACTCTCCCTAGCTGTCCCTGGGGACTCCTCGGTCCTACCGTAGGAAAGGTGAGAACCCACTCCTAATATCCTTTCTCTAAGAAAGTCAATTTGAGGGATACATTGCCTGTAAAAGTCGGGGTGTAAGCCCCTCCTTCACCTGACAGTATTGTATGCCCTGTAGGTTCTAAAGAAACAAACAGCTTCTGATTTGCTTTTGGACACTTGGGTTTTAATTTTCTTCATTGCTTTAGAAGTCTTAGATCAATCAGGGATTGCAAGATGAACTTTGAATTCTACAAGTTTTCTTGTAGTTAATCTTGATTTAAAAGAATAATGATTTTGGTGGAAGGAAGAAAAAGACATCCTTAATACTCTTTATCAGCCTTAAAATTTAAAGGAGCTAAGTTGGTGGTGCTTTGTTGACGAATGTAGTAGTATGTGAAAATGTGGGTTGAGTCGAGACTATAGGCTTTGTATTTCTGGCACCTAGCAACAGTATCTTGAACGTAGTAGGTGTCTTATATTTAGTGAATGAAATTTGCTTTTCAGGCAGCCATGAAGTTGATTGATAATTAAACAGTAGTATCATTTGTGTGTATATGCACGTGTAAATCTTTTCAATGTATTCTGGGATGATGTATGCCCCCTTGATGTTTTGTTTTTGAAAACTTACTGTAGAAAAACAAGTTTTAAGTATTAAGGTGTAAATTGTAGGCGTAACTATTTCAGGGTTTAATAAGTAATATTCTCCTTTTGAGTAATGTTAATTGTACATATAATTATTCCAAAATTTATTAACCTATTAAATTTTGCCTCAGAAGCAAACGACATGTTTGGGTATTAGTGTCTTTGAACTATATTGATCTCAATGAAACTTTATTAAGCAAGCTTTCTTAGGTTATGAACAATGTGAAATGTTTACTAGGTCTTAGGCTGTAAAGTGAAATGGATCTGTGACCTGAGTCCCACTTTCCTCCTCTATAAAATGGAAAATTATTTTCACAGCTTCTAGAATTGTTACTGTTTTTTTTTATGTAAATCTAAAGTATTATGGCTAATTTAGTTTGTTTCAAGCAAAGGCAGAAGTGATCTCACTGAAGTGCTGGTATAGGTTTCAACCTATTAACTTAGAAGAAACTTTGACCCTTATACTGGGCCACTAGTTAATCAAGTGGATAGATCCTGGACATGGACTCAGAAAGGCCCAAGTTCAAATGTGGCTTAGACATCATGACTGGCAAATCACTTTTCTGTGCCTCAGTTTCCTTATCTGTAAAGTAGGACTAATAATAGTGTCTGCTTTCTGGGGTGATGAGAGTAAAATGAACTGATCTTGGTAAAGCACTTTACCAATCTTAAATAAAGTGCTATATAAATGCTAGTATAGGAGAGACTTAAAAGATTTTAACTTTTTCTATTTCTAATATGTTAAAGGGCTGCTTCATTTGCCAACAGTAGAAATCAGTTAATTAAAAAGTTCTTTTTAAAGGAAAGAAATAGGCGAAGTATAGAATTTTAAAAAAATTAATCTTATATTCTATTCCCTCTGCTGTTGAATAATTTGTCCAATATTCTATTCCCTCTGCTGTTGAATAGTTTGTCCAATATTCTAGCATCTTACTGTGGTTTGTATAGAATTTCAACTTTGAAATTGAGTTCAAAACATGGGTGTGTGTGAGTGTGGAACATTGATGGTTTGACTTTAATTATAAAAATCCAAGTATGCTGGAATAAAATAAATAAATCCTTAAGTATGTTTAAGTACTTACTTTGTGTCAGGGAGTTGTACTGAAATCTTCCCCAATGTATGTTCCATTAGAACATGTAACTTGTTTACAGATGAGTAAACATAGGATACAAACAAAATCTAATGAGATGGTAGTCCAGGGTGCAATCCTGAAAAGCTCTTGAAGGAGATGATAATTGAATTGAACATTGAAGGGAGAGAGGGGTTCCAAGAGTTGGGTGTGAGTAGGAAGAAGCTTGGTCAAAGACAGAAGCCTGAGGTTTCGATGCAGTTTCTGGAAAACAGCAAGTGTGGCTGGGTGATGGAGCAGGGGAGAGTAATGTAAAATCAGGCTTGAAAGGTAGACTGAAGTTATTGTGAAGTATTGTGGTATTTGTATTTTGTCCTATATTCTGTGGGATGGTCACTTTGAGTGGGAGAATTAACAATCAGATTTGTCCTTTAGAAATATAAATTTGGAATCTGTGTGGAGGATTGATTAGAGTGGACTGAATGGATGCAGGATAGCCATCAGGAGGCTCTTGTAATAATTTAGGACTGTGAGAGATGTTGAAGGCCTAAAATGAGGGTCCTTATGGTTGGTTGTAAGTAGAGAGAAGCCAGATTCCCAAGATAGACATTTCATAAGCTGGAGGACATCTAAAAGAGATAATGAATCTTCAGAAATGTATGTAAATGAGAAATTAATGATCTAAATAAAATACCTTTTCCAGCATTCAATATAAATTCCATCAATCTCCACATGATAGATTGTAGATCTTGGCGTGAGGAAAACTTAAGTTCAAATTAGACTCTAGCTGTTTGACCTTGAGTAAATTGCTCTTTTTTGGGATGGAGTGGGGAAGGCACTTAGGATTAAGCCCAGGATCACACAGCTAATAAGTGTGTTAGGCGGGATTTGAGCTCAGGTTCTCTCGATTCCAGAGCTGGTGCTCTAGCTTTCTAATCATCTAGCTGCCCCCATATTACTTTACCTCTTTAGAGCATTTATATTTACAGGATTATTCTGAGGGTCAAATGGACTAATATCTGTAAAGTGCTTAGCACAATGCCTTGTATATGCAATAGGCCATATATATCCATATTAGCTATTTATATTACTAGCCAGTAATATTACTATTATTGGGCTGGATGGTCTCTGAGGTTTTCAGTTAGTGTTACATATGAAATCTCATTTGATTCTCACAGCAACTCTGAGATAGGGGCTATTTTGTCCCTATTTTACAGATGAGGAAACTGAGGCTGAAATAAGATAAGAATGCAGGTACTCTTGGCCTATGTCACATGATTTGACTTTGGGTTGTGCTTGTAATAGTAATGATATTTTAATAATGATAACAAATGGTATAATGTATATGAAAGACATTAGATCATAAAATTATATTAGCAGTCATTCTAGTAATGATGTATTACTTGACTTTCTGTGTTCCTCATCAGAAGTATATCACAGTCTTTCCATTAATTTTGGTTGTTTTGTCTGTCACTACTTCCCATACGGTTTTGAAGGCCTGGAAAGAAAAATAGCATATGCTGTTGATTACATATTGCATTTTTAAAGAGATCAAGCAATCAACCATTAAAAAACATAAATGTGCATTTGTTCATTACTGTAAAGTTGTTTGATTTCTTCTGTCAGTCACTGTGGCACATTACTGTTCTCTCTGTCTCTGTCTCTCTCTCAATCCAAGTAAAGTCACTTGCCAGGATCAAACAACTAACAAGTGTCTAAAACAGAACACCAGGGAAGCTCTATCCTCCTAGTTGCCTCTTACTGAACATTAATATACCAAGCTGTGGTAAGCATTAGCGATACAAAAAGAGGCAAAACACAATTTCTGCCCTCAGTTAAATGATAAATTTCAAATAGAAAATGTTCTGTATTTAATTCCTTTATGTATTGTGTTCAAGGTTAAAATATAGCTCTAATTAACATAGAGCAGAATATACTTTTGGAAATAAAGTGTTAAAAGTCACAATAATAATCATATTTATTAAAAAGATGGATAAACAACTTCAATGACTTGATTGAGACTGAAAAAGTTTGTATAACTGTATATAAACATTTTATAAAAGCCATGGCAATATCTACTATATTTAGCTAGGACTTTGAGATGATAAAAAGGTTTGTGTTAGGATAAGAAAACTATTTGATTTGGGCATCTTACCTGGAAAAAAAATGGAAATAACTTTTACTTACCTAAATAAACTTCTAGATCTTCAATTTAGTTAGTAAAGTGTTAATTTAATGTATCTGTATGTAATGTCATGGTGTTCAGTGAATGCAATTTCTCTTCAGTCATTTTTTAAAATTTATTTTTGTAAATATGTTGCTGAGTTCTTTTGATTCAACTTTTTCATCTTTCATTTAGTTATTTCAAAGGTTCCCCAAGATATAATCTAATATCGATTGCTTTCTTTTATTTTCATTCATTCATATATATATATGTATATACACACACACACACATATATATATATAATATATATTCAAAGATAGTTTCCAACATTCATCCTTGTAAAACCTTGTGTTTATATTTTTCTCCCTCTCCACTGCCCCCTCCTTTAGACAGTGAGTATTCCAATATAAGTTAAATATATGCAATTCTTCCAACTATATTTCCACATTTATCATGCAGAACAAGAAAAATCAGATTTAAAAAAATGAGAGAAAAAACAAACAAGCAAGCTAACAACAAAAGTTAAACTACTTTGTTGTGGTCCACATTCAATCCCTATGTCCTGTATAAGATGTAGATGGCTCTTTCTATCACAATTGGACCAATTGGAATTGGTCCAAATCAATTTATTGTTGAAAAGAGCCAAGTCCATCACAGTTGATCATCACATAATCTTGTTGCTGTGTACAATGCTCTTATAGTTCTACTCATTTCATTTAGCATAAGTTCATGTAACCGCTCTGGGGTTTTTTGAAATCATCCTGTTGATCTTTCTTATAGAGTAATAATATTCTATTACATTCATATACCATTCCCTATCGGTTGGGCATTCACTTAGTTTCCATTCAGTGAATGCAATTTAAAAACAAGTGCTGAATTACTGAAGTGCACCTTCTTAAAAAAAGGTTACATAATCACAGTTGGTCATCTAAGTCAGAATTTCTTGAAAAAATGCTGGTATTCATAAAAAGCACTTAAGTTCATTGTTTTGCTTCTAAATTATGAAGAGATAATTTTCAAGCCATGAAAAACACTTAGCTATTTAGTACTGGTGACTAATAATCCTTTTATTCCTAATCAAATAGTTCATTTTGTTATAATTTAACTTCATTTTTCTTATAGGTTGAATGAGCTTAAGACTAGGTAGTTTATGAATTTTTGTTGTATGGTAGAAATGCCTGTGAGACTCTAATGATTATATCACTCCCTTCCCTTCCCTTCCCTATTGATAGATTGAAACCTGACAGGTTCTTGGCTTTGGAAAGCCAGCTAGAAAAATTAGAATCTGAGTATTTTTTTAAAATATATTTTTGTTGCTTGTTTCAAAATTTCACAGGTCATTAGATAATTTAGTGATGTGAAGTATACAAATGGAATTCTTAAATTTTAAAGTATAGTTAGTACAATTTAGCACATTTCTTAATCTTAGATAATAACAGGTCATTTTCAAAAATAAAAAAGATGTTAGTCCATCTTTACTACTCTTAATGAAAGTGTAATACTTAAATCTCATATGTGGACAATACAGGCAACAGTCCTAAGTCACTCCCTAAAAATGAGTTGATGATTTGGGTCTCAGGTAGGGTTTTTTGTATATTTAGCTATAGATTTACCATATAATTTGATTGGTATTTACTACATGAACTACTGTTAAAGTTGTTTATAATATTTTTCACTGATGGCCCTTCTTATTGGAGAGTCTACATATGTTTAACTATGGTTTAAGAATATGTGCATATTTGCTGCATCACAAAACACTGGTACTTATCCTATTGCTGAAAAACAACCAAATCATTCAAAACAACTTACTCAAAATGGTAAAATCACAAAATGGAGACTTGAAACAAAATAGAATCAGTTATGCTAAGTTGACAAAATTAACTCCTTTTATCTCATTGATGTACTAAAGCTTATTCTCACTGCAGATGATTAATAAATTCTTGCTGATTAAAAAATTAAAAAAAGTTTTAGTTCTACGTTATTTAGGGTAGAAGTCTATACTTTTCTAGGGGCAATTTAAAATGGTTACTTTTGAGATCTTAATAGAAAACTAAAAGCTGAGAATTTGTATATTATAATTTTATTTAATGCTCTGAGAATGTTACGAAAATTTGATATGAATTATTTTGTTTTATCTCATTTTAAAAAACTACATATTTAGATACACTTTCAGCTTTTACATTTAGATGCTTTTCTTTTTCAGAAATTCAGATTTCATTTAAGCAATGCCGATATTTTGAAGCTATTAATTTTTATGTTGAAGAAATACAAATGCAGTCTGATGATCTTCCCTTTGCACTTAACTTTACTGATTTTTTTTAAACCAGTTTCAATTCAGTAAACATTTATTTCACACATAGTTCAAGGAATAGACTAATCTCTACCCTCAAAGAGCTCAAATAATTTTATTGTATAACTAAATACTAACAAATTTCAAGCACAAAAGGAGAAAGGAATGGTGGTGGCAGGGATGGGGTTGTAAACCATATATGCAAAGTCAAAGAAGTGGGAAAGAGGTAGGAGTTCATTTTGACTGGAATAATATGAAATAAAATTAGCAAGTGAAATGGAAGCCAGATTGTGAGTTACAATATATCAGTCTGAGGAGATAGAATGAGCTATGTTAAGTGGAGTGGGGCATCTTTTAGACAGAAGATGGGTGACTAATTGACTAGTGGGAATTCCTTGTTATGAAGAGGATGTAGATGGGATTACCTGAAGTCTCTTCCAACTCTCAAATTGTATGTTTATATATTTATCCTAGATTCAGTATATGGAACAAAGATTTTGGAGGATGGAATGTGGTCAGAAAGATCTCAGTTTGGCAAATGTATGAAGGATAGTTTGGAAAGGGGAGAGACAGAAGGCAAGGAAGGCCAATTAGAAATTATCATCCAGTCTAAAAATAATTAAGGATTGGTTCAGATTAGGGACTCCTACAAATGGAAGGAAAACATTGAATGATAAAGAGATTTTGGACATAAGTTGGTCAAGCTTTGGCTACTTAATGGGAATTTGGAACAAAGGCCCCTGTTTTAGACAAGGCATTAATTCATATAGAATGTGTTTCTTTTTCAAAGGGCAGTGATGGCTTAGGCTATATCCCTCCTCCACCCCCCAATCTAGTATACTATAGCTAATCAGTACTTGTTATTTGATTGCCAGAGACAGAAAAGAAACAAAAATAGTCCCAACTCTTAAAGAGCTGCTTTCTAATCAGGAGAAGTGGTATGTACAAAAATAAGTGTATGCAAAATAAATACAAAGTGGTTAGTTTGTGAAGGCACTAATAGTTATGGTGAGTCAGAGAAGGCTTCTTTTAGAAGTTGGTAATAATGGAAAAGTTTTTTCTATGTCATGGGCAATTTTAATGTGTTGTAGCTGTGATGTGGTGGCGGGGATTGGGTTCCAATGTAAGGCTCAAGTTCTGATTCTCTCAGAGGGAAGGGGAAGCAGAGCATTGGGATATACTGGAAGAGGCAACTAGTTGTATCCAAAATCTTTCCTTTCAAGTCCATTTTTAACAAATCTTCCTATTCTTAATTGATTCCTGAATAGTTCATAACAATTTTTACCCCACACTGTTTTTGTATTTTATATCTCTCTCTTTTTTTAAATAACTTTTTATTCTCAACATATGCATGGGTAATTTTTTACAATGTTATCCTTTGCACTTCTGTTCCAACTTTTCCCTTCCCTCCCTCCACCCTCTCCCCTAGATGGCAGGCAGTTTTATACATGTTAAATATGTTATAGTATATCCTAGATACAATGTATGTGTGCAGAACCATACAGTTCTCTTGTTGCACAAGAATTGGATTCAGAAGATAAAAATAACCTGAGAAGAAAAAATAAAAATGCAAACCGTTCACACTCATTTCCCAGTGTTTCTTCTCTGGGTGTAGCTGATTCTGTCCATCATTGATCAATTGGAATTGAATTAGATCTCTTTGAAGAAGATATCCACTTTAGAATACATCCTCATACAGTACTGTTGTTGAAGACTCCACACATTTTTTAAAGCCCAACTTTTTGGAGTTAACAAATATTAACTCCCTCCAGGAAATTCCCCTTGAGACCTAATATAGCTTCTTGTTTTGTGCTTTTTAAATGCACATTTTGTTCTTATAGTTGCTACTAGACAATATACTTCCTAAAAGTAGAGGTCTATTATGTATGCTTGTATTTTCCCAAGTGTTTAGCAAAGTTCTCTTTCTCTTAAGGGTAAATGCTTAATAAAATGTTGATTGAATTAATTCCCACTTGTAAATTTCTTTAGTAATTTTAGTATCTGACTCTATGTCCTTTTCATTACAGTGTTTTGTAGTCATACTTCGGGATGTCTGATTAATTGGGGTTGGGTAGGGAAGAGTAATGTAAATCAGGCTGGAAAGGTAGGCTGAAATCTTTGTGAAAGGCTGTCTGTATTTTGTTTTTTCTTCTGTGAGGAAGCCACTGAAACTTCTTTAGTGAGACAATTAGCAATCAGGTTTGCCCTTTAGGAATATAAATTTGGAACCTGTGTGGAGAATTGATTGGAATGGACAGAGAAACTTATTGTGAACACCTCCTTTTCCATTGGATGCCTCACACCATAACATAACTTTCGCCATTTCAATTCTACTAGCGCCATGATTTTAAACACCAGAATTTTACCTGGTTATAATATTCTATTCATAGACTTGTCACATTAAGCTTATCTTTTTCTTTTAACCTGGTATCCCTTAAATCTCTTTCCATTCTCTTGGTATAGCTTCCTTACTTGTTTTCATTTGTTTCCATATCTAATCTTGACTCTGATTTGTCATTTTCACTAATCACTACACCAGAATCTCACATGCTATTAGGCTTTCTTCATTTCTGATTTAATATCCTTAACTTTAGATAATTCTTAGATGGAAAAAAAAGTCATAAAAACAAGTTAATTCCACATGTTAAAAAGTTAAAATAGATAAATGCAGTAGTTTTCTCACTACTGCTCTATACCCCTTCTCTATTCATATTGACTCCATGCCTTATAAGCCACACTTATCAAGACATCTATATTTAAGTTATAGTTCTATAATCACATGCGTGATTTGATTTCCTATTTTTCTAAAAATATTTAGACCATCTCCCCTCTACTTTCAGAACTGTATTGCCAACTTTATCTTTTTTTCCCTTGATATAGAAATGAGGCACATTTACTTGAGCAACATAAATATTAAAGGATTCTTCGACAGGATCAAACCTTTTTTTTAGGTGCTTAAGTGCTTGTTTTATTAATTGATTTTTATCCTATTTTCATTTTTTTCCTTAAATGTTAGTTTTTTATTTTCCAAATACATGCAAAGATAGTTTTCAACATTCACCCTTGCAAAACTTTGTATTCCAAATTTTTCTTCTTTCCCTGCATATCCTCATCTCTAGACAGCAAGCAGTCCAATTTAGGTAAAACAAGTGCAGTTCTTCTAAACATATTTCCACATTTATCAGTGCTGCATAAGAAAACTCAGATCAAAAAAGAAAGAAAATGAGAAAAAAAAGCAAACAACAATAAAAAAGTTAAATACTATGTCAAGATCCACATTCAGTCAGGGTAAAACCTTATGAGGGGCAAAAAGGTATAAGAGAAAGGATGCTGAATTTATAATCAGAGGATTCTGGGTTCCTATCATCCCAATCAGATTGGGTTCCTATATCTTAGTGCTAATACTAATGGTTTGTTTTCTGAACCTATTTCCTCATCTGTAAAATGGAGAGAATGTTTGCACCTTATAAGATGGTTGTGAGGAAAGTGCTTTTAAAATACAAAATAAATGCTAGGTTTGCTTTGTTATTTATTGTGTTGTCTGTAATTGAATTCTCAGAAATCTAATTGTTTGTGCCAAGTGCTTCTCATAACTTCTTTCTATTTTCCACATGAGCTCTTGTGTCTAAGTCTATTCATTGTATGATGACTAGTCTCATCTTCTGCTGAAAAGTACTGTTGAAAAATATAACTGCATACATTACAAGTTGCTCTTTGCTGCTAAACCTGAGAGATTTCACAAACCAAGTAACATATAGAAAATGGCCAGATACATATTAAAAGCCTTGCTTCTACACTATTGTTTAGAAATATGTTATCTTCTGTAAATGTACAATTTTAAAGATAAGATTTATGTGTCTTGGTGTTCAAGAATCTAGTTGATATGGCACTATCCTGCTACTCTATGTATTCTACTTTTTGTTTCCTGGAAATACTTTATACTTTAACTTTTTTTTTATTATGATAACATAATTAATCCTGTTCTTCTTCAGTCCTTCTCTGCCTGCTGAATCCCAGTTCTTTTAATGTCAATTGTTTGAAGAATCTCAGAGTTGGAAGTAACGTAAGAGGGCAACTGAACAAAAAATTCTGCTCCACAGCATACATATATCTATCCAACCTTGCTAACTGAGGCTGCCCATTCCACTTTTGGATAACAAAGGCAGCCATGTTATAGTGCATAGAATGCTATCAGAACCTGGAAGATCTGGGTCCAGCTGTCTCTTTTGCCTTGGACAAATTATTTACCCACTCAGTGCTCCCAGGCAATTCTCTAAAACCAAGCTGCAGAGATTTTAGCCAAACTGGTTTTGTTGTTTGTCCTAGTGACATCTCATCTTCTATCCCAGTATTGTTGCAGAGGCTGTGTTCCACATGCTGTGATGCATTGTTAACTGCCAAGAGATGATCTCTTGGAATACCTTTCCTCCTTTTAGAACTCATCTGGATCACTACCTTTTTTGTATGAGCTCTTTCCTGACCCTTACAGCTGCTTGGGTTTCTCTTTACTTCCATAACCTTCTATATATGTGTGTTGCCTTCCCTTTTTTTTTTTTTTTTAAATAAATTTAATTTTATTTAATAATAACTTTATATTGACAGAATCCATGCCAGGGTAATTTTTTACAACATTATCCCTTGCACTCGCTTCTGTTTCGATTTTTCCCCTCCCTCCCTCAACCCCCTCCCCTAGATGGCAAGCAGTCCTATATATGTTAGATGTGTTGCAGTATATCCTAGATACAATATATGTTTGCAGAATCGAACAGTTCTCTTGTTGCACAGGGAGAATTGGATTCAGAAGGTAAAAATAACCGGGAAGAAAATCAAAAATGCAAATAGTTCATATTCGTTTCCCAGTGTTCTTTCTTTAGGTGTAGCTGCTTCTGTCCATCATTTATCCATTGAAACTCAGTTAGGTCTCTTTGTCAAAGAAATCCACTTCCATCAGAATACATCTTCATACAATATCTTTGTCTAAGTGTATAATGATCTCCTGGTTCTGCTCATTTCACTTAGCATCAGTTCATGTAAGTCTCTCCAAGTCTCTCTGTATTCATCCTGCTGGTCATTCCTTACAAAACAATAATATTCCATAACATTCATATACCACAGTTTACCCAGCCATTCTCCAATTGATGGGCATCCATTCATTTTCCAGTTTCTAGCCACTACAAACAGGGCTGCCACAAACATTTTGGCACATACAGGTCCCTTTCCCTTCTTTAGTATCTCTTTGGGGTATAAGCCCAGTAGTAGCGCTGCTGGATCAAAGGGTATGCACAGTTTGATAACTTTTTGTTGCCCTCCCTTGTTATAAAAAACTTCTTTTTAAAATGATTTAATTTTTAAAATTTAATTTTGAATTAACAAAAATTTATTTTTTTCTTTTTACCTTCCTCCATCCTCCTCCTGTCAAAGGGAAGAAAAAAACAAAACATTCCCACATTGACCTTATCCAAAACAATATTTCTCATTTTGCATCTCATGTCCATCACCTGTTGTCAGGAGATGGATAGTATACTTAGCTGTTTTCTGGAACCCTAGTTGGTCATTACATTGATCAATGTTTTAAAGTTGTCTTTTTGATATTGTTATTGTATAAATTATGTATTGTATTGGTTTTATTCATTTCACTCTTTACTGTGTCTTGTAAATCTTCTCAGGAATCACTGAAACTACTTTTTTCATCTTCAAATATATTTTTATATTACAATTTGCTCAACTGTTCCTCAGTTGATGTAAATTATATACTTTAGGACCAGCAGTTTTACTTGTGTGCTTGTATCCCTAGCATGTAGGACTTGATAAATCCCTTTTTGTCTATTTTTTGGTGGGGGCAGAGCTGTTCGGAATTTTTTTGTTATTGGTTCCCCCTCCCACTAGAATTTCCCTTCAATGATTAAGTTATAAATGTGGACCAAAGGAAAAAAAAAAGTTAAAAAATTTGTTCTTAAATCAAAGCTACTTTCTGCCTGTGAAACTTCTGCACATTGTTTCTTTCTTTTTTTAAAAAAAAAATAACTTTTTATTGATAGAACCCATGCCAGAATAATTTTTTTTTACAGCATTATCCCTTGCATTCACTTCTGTTCCGATTTTTCCCCTCCCTCCCTCCACCCCCTCCCCTAGATGGCAAGCAGTCCTTTACATGTTGAATAGGTTACAGTATATCCTAGATACAATATATGTGCTGCACATTGTTTCTGTCTGTCCTTTAAGGTCAGCCAGAGCATGACACCTCTTCAGATTTTTGAGGAAAAGTTATGTTCACTTAAATGTCTCTTCTGCTGATCCTGTTGTGTCTTGATTTTGAAGTCTTTCACTAATCTGGTTGCCTTCCTCTGCTTGCTTATTAATTATCTTTTAAAAAATATAGATGTGGTCTGATGAGTACAGAGTACTGTCAGCTTATCACTTTCCTGTTATTTGAACCTATACATCTTAATTAGACAACACAGTATATAGAGCACTGACCCTGGCTTCAGGAAGTCTTGAGTTCAAATCCTGGGCAAGTCACTCTACCCTGTTTACCTCAGTTTCATCATCTGTAAAATGAGCTGGAAAATAAAATGACAAATCACTCCATTTCCTTTGCCAAGAGCTCCCCTTCCCCCAAAAAGGGTCACAAAGAGTTGGACATAACTAAAAAAATGAGTGATATGCTTTTCATAGTACCCTAAATTGGTACTCTGAATGAGCTGTTGGCTCATTGAGTTTATAGTTCACTTTACCCTCTTCCTTGGCACTTTCCCTTATCCCTTTCCTTTTTTTTTTTGTTTTTTGTTTTTTGTTTTTTGGGCAGAGGCAATTGGGGTTAAGTGATTTGCCTAGAGTCATACAGCTAGGAAGTGTTAAGTGTCTGAGGCCAGATTTGAATTCAGATCCACCTGACTTCATGTCTAGTGCTCTATCCACTGCATCACCTAACTGCCCCACCAGTTTTTTTCCCTAGCTATCCCCTCCCCTTTTTATATTTATGAAGTCTTTTGAGGCCAAATATAAAATCTGACTTTGTCAGATTCCATTTGGAATTTTCATGGTAAATCATTCTGGTATCTTTTCCAGAAAGACCTTAAATGAGGTCAGAAAGGTTAGACACAACTGAAACAACTGAACAATAACAAAATAAAATGTGATATTTTTCAATGAATGATAAATAATTTATTAATACTTACTATGTACCAGTTTGTTTGCTAAGCACTAGAGAGTTAAATGCAAATCATCTCCTGCCAGAAGTTTGCCTTTTAAGAGGAAGAAAACACATAAAAGGAAATTAAGATGTTGGAATTTGGGATTGGGGTGGAGTTTTCTTCTTGGTTTGGAAATGGTCTGGAAGTGATGTGATTCCAGGCAAGATAAACCTTCAGCTTAGCTGCAGGAATTGAATCCTTAGTTTTGATAAGAGAGGAATGAGGTGAGAAGAATGCTTGATATAGAAATGGCTTGGATTTTGTCTTTTAAGATTTAACCTAATATTCTAGGTTGGGAGTTGACAAACCATAGCCTGCATTTTAGCCCATAGTCTATTTTTGTACATCTAGGAGATTTATTTTTTTTAAGTAGTTTTATTTAAAAAGAGAAAACCATTCTTAGCTGTCAGGCCATACAGAAACAGACAGAGGGCAAGGCATAGTTTGCCAACTCCTATTCTAGATTATCAAGGGATTTCTGAAAACTAGTGTTATTAATATTATTACTAATTAATAAGCTTTTTTTTTCTTGTTTTGTTTGATGTCAGAACAACCTTCAGATATAAGTGACCACTGTCTGCCAGAAGCTGTGCATACACTTCTTTAAGCCATAACTCAGTCATACCACCTATGTGAGGCTTTATGTGGAAGGTGAATTTTGAGGTGGGTTTTGGGGGGAAGGGCCAAGGGATTCTTAAGAGTTTTGAAGAATACAAGGGATTCTTTTTTTTTTTTATTGATATATTATTTTCCAATTACATGTAAAGTTAGTTTTCAGCATTTTCTTTTAATAATAGCTTTTTATTTTTCAAAATACATGCAAAGATAGTTTTTAGCATTTACCCCTGCAAAACTCTGTGTTGCAAATTTTTTTTTCCTTCCCCCTTCCCTTAGATAGCAAGTAATCCAATATAAGTTAAACATCAACATTCATTTTTGTAAGATTTTGAGTTCCAAATTGTTTTTCTCTTTTCCTCCTCATTCCCTAAGACAGCAAACAATCTGATACAGGTTTTATATGTACAGTCATTTTAAACGTATTTTCACATTAGTCATGTTGTAAAATAAAAATCAGAATAAAATGAAAAAACCATGAGGAAAAAAAAGTGAAAATATTAGGCTCTCTGTATGTGGATGACTTTTTTTTTTTTTTATCCCAGGTTTATTGGTATTGTCTTGGATTACTATATAGCTGAAAAGAACTGAGTCTGTCATAGTTGATCATCACATAATTCAGGAGATTCTTTAGAGGGTAAATTGAGGAGGGACTGCATTCCAGGCATGGGAGAAACCATGTAGAAACAGATGTGTGTAAAACTAGCAAGAAGGCCGGGTGACAATATCCACATAGAGTGACAAATTCATATTTCTGAAGCACAACTTAAACCATTTTATCTCCCAGTTTTCATCTTGCCTCTAATATAAAGGACAGAGTAGTGCTTAAAACTGGTCATAAGCTGGATGTAGCCTACTTTTTCAATATAAATTACATCTCATTTCCATTGTTCATTTTGTGGGCCAGTCAAACTAGCCTGCTTTGTTCTTCCCCCAAATATTATGAAATTCCATTTTCTCCATAAAGTCTAGGTACTTTTGCACAGGCTGTAATGGCTCATGGCACACTCATGCACAGACTTTTGGCAGTAATACATTTTGTCATCACTTCTGATTTTTAATCTCTTAACTTTCCTTAGAGCTTTGCCACAGGATGCCTATCCTCATTCCCTCCCAGTTGTTAGTGTCCTTCTCTTTCATGTAATTTATATTGCTAGAATCTAGATATTATGTTTGTTGAATTGAAATAGATGGAATCTATCCATTTATTTTCTCGGATTTTGTTTGCTGCATGCCCATTTATAGGATTTTCTTATAGTGTATTTTCCACAAGAAACATTCATGTTTAGTTTCACTTATATAACACATTTGCTATTTTTCAGTTACTGGACATATAGGTTGCTGTTATAAACACTGTTAGATTTTTGTACAGATTTTTTGTTTCTTTTGATTCTGTCATGAGCATCTTCAGGCAAGATTGCTAGTGGGATCATTGGATCAAAGGGTGTGAAGTTTTATAGCTCTTATCTTAAAATTCCATATAGCTTTCCAAAAAGACTGAACCAATTCACAGCTGTGCTGGCAATGTAATAATAGCATATCTGTTTTCCCAGAACAGTACTGTACCAGCACTGAATTTTATTGCCCTATATTATTTTTTATCTAATACTTTTCTGTTTAATTTAATTTTTTGGAAACTTTTCAAATTTATTTTAAACTTAAATACAAAATGAGAAAAAAAATAAACATTGCCATTTACATAGCAGAATAGGAGAGGATTCAATATAAACACAAATTTCCATTTTAAGAACACTATATATATATATATATATATATATATATATATATAAATATTACATATTGTTTTCAAAGCCACCCTGCTTTTTTTTTTTTTTTTTTGCTTTCTTCTAGGTTTTCTTTTGTTATCTGCTGTACATTTTTTACTTTATTTTTTTCCCCTCCTTTCCCTCTCCCTAAAGAAGGCCATTATTAAATGCAAATATGTTATGTGTATATATAGATAGTACAACCATGTTATGCTTATTTCCTCTTGTCATCTGTTTCTCCGATGGTGTCTAGCATCTTTTTTTCATAAGTCTAAGTCTTTCCATGTTTTCTAAGCCAACCAGCTCCTTATTTTCTATGCCACACATCCAATCATAGATTCCTATTTGATTATCCATAAAAGTTTTCTTCCAATTTTTTTGCATTCTTCCTTTTCGGTTTTACTTATACAAGAATATTTTAATTTAAAATAATCAAAATTATCCATTTTATAATTCAACTTTGCTCTCACTTTATAATATAGTAATAAGTTTGATACAGCTGAATCTGTTTACATCTTTTTTCTTAATTTCTTTGAAGTTTCTGACCTTTGTTCTGACCAAAGTTCTTCTGAACTTTGTTATTATTTATTCTGATAATCTTTATTTGTTATTTATGTTATTATTATATGTTATATGTATTTATATAAGTTATATATTTATATTATTTAACTCATAACTTTTCAGTAATTTAATTGGAATGGTGTTAAAATATTGATTAGTTAAGTTTGTCTTTTTTTATTATATTGGTTTTACTTATCCATAAACAATAATTATTACTAAATTATTTAGATTAGATTTTATTTGTGTACATTTTTTTTTTGTTCATATAGTTCCTGTGTCTGTTTTGGCAGGAATATTCTCAGGTATTTTATACTGTCTAGTTATTTTAAATGGTCTAAAACAATATAGAATAATATAGCTGACCATAGTATTTTTTCCCAGATTTTCCCTTTTTAATTAAAACTTTTAGCTTTAACTTTGAGATCATGATTACTATCCCTGCTATTTTTACATAATAAATTCTACTTCTGCTCTTTATTTTATCTTTGTGTATATCTCATTTTTATATTGTTTCTGAAAGCAACATATTGTTGAGTTCAAATTTTTAATCTGCTATCGTTTCTATTTTATGGATAAATTCATCGTCTTCATATTTTGTTATTATAATTACTAGTGTTTTTTCCTCCTTACTTTTCCTCACCATCCTTTTCATCCTGTTTACTCTGTATTCACTCTTGCCCTCTTATTCTTTACAAAACACATGCATGGGTAATTTTTCAACGCTGACTGTTGCAAAACCTTCTGTTCCAAATTTTCCCCTCCTTCCCCCCCACTTTCTCCCCTAGATGGCAGGTATTCCAAAACATGTTAAAATATATGTTAAATCGAATATATTTTTGTATATCCATATAGTTACCTTGATGAACAAGAAAAATTGGATCAAAAAAACAAACAAACCTGAGAAGGAAAACAAAAATGCAAGCAAACTACAATAGAAAGAGTGAAAATGCTATGTTATGGTCCACACTCAGTTCCCACTGTCCTCTCTCTGGGTATAGATGACTCTCTTCATTACTGAACAGTTGGAACTGGTCTGAATCAATTAAGAGTCCTTTCTTTATCCTCTCTTCCACTCTTATACTCTTGCTCTCATTTCTTTGTGAATTTAGAAGTTTTTATACTCCTTTGGAGATGTGTTATTCCTTCTTTTAACTCATTCCCAATGAGAGTAAGCTTCCAGTACTACCATCTTCTCCCCTGCTATGTTCTTCTGTGTCATTTTTTCCTTTTTTTTTTTCCTTTGTATAAGATAATTATACTCCTTTTTATCTTCCCTTGCAATTTTGTTTTTTATGATCATGCCATCATATTCAGCTCAGTCAAGGCTTTTTATTGATGATGAATATTGGTAATATTTTCACATAAAAGAAATAAACAACTTGATCTTATTGAATCCCTTATAAATTGGTCTTTATTGTTTACTTTATAATTCTCTTTGATGTTCTATGTTAATTTTCCTTTAAGTCCTGCTGTTTTTGTCATAAATACTTGAAAGTCTTCCAGTTCATTAAATGTCCATTTTTTTCTTTTTCATTCAGGATTATAGTTGACTTTGCTGGGTAAATTATCCTGGGTTGTAACCCCAGCTCTTTTACTCTACAAAATACAGTGTTCCAAGACTTAGAGCCTTTCAACATAGTAGGTCTTGGTTAATCATTGTAGCTCCGTAATATTTAAGTTGTTTTTTTTTCTTATTGCTTCTAATATTTTCTCCTTCACCTGAGAGCTTTGAAACTTGTTTATGATATTCTTCTTGTTTTTTTTTTTTTTTGATCTCTTAGGTGGTGATGGGTAGATTTTTTTTTTCTCTTTTTACTTTGCCTTCTAAAATATTAGGCAATTTTTCTTGATAACTTCTTTGACATATTGTATCAAAATTCTTTTTTTATTGTAATTTTTTGGTAGTCTAGCTATTCTTAGAAGTTTTATATTTAATTTCTAATGATTATGGTATATGAACACTTATTGTCTTTATTTGTGTTTCTTTTGAGAGGTTAATATCTTTTAATCACTTATTTATTGGAAAATAACTGATATATTGATTTGTGGCATTATATATTTAGATGATGCATGTTTTTATTTTTGACTAAAATTAAATTTAGTTTAAAATAATAAATTTAAATTATTTGTATTTTATATCAGTTATATTTACCAATGTCCTTGCCACTATCAAGTTCTCTTTTATAATCACTAAGTTAAGCAAAACTGAACCTATTAGCAAATATTTATTAAATACCAATATGTTTCAGGTGTTCTATGTATTATGACACATGACAAAATTTTAAAAAATATATTTTTTAGACCTCAAGGAATATGCCTGGGTTTCAGCATGTTCACAGAGTAGTACATACAGAACAAGTACAAAATAAATATGTGGTGATAGGAGAAAGCAAATGTATGTATGGTGTGGTAAGGAATGTCAGTTGGGGATTGAAACAAAAAATTGAGAGCAATCAGGAAAGGCTTTTTTTTTTTTTTTTTTGCATTTTTTTGCAAGTGCCCAAAATCACACAACTAGTTAGCTAGTTTGAGGCCAAATTTGAACTTAGGTCTTTCTGACTTTCAAGATGGTGCTCTATCTACTGTGCCACCTAATTGCCTTTTGAAGAAGACACTTGGTCTAAGTCTTAAAGGGGGAGATTTCTAAGAAGCAGAGGTAAGGAAGAACATTCCAGGCATAAAGCTAAGCTAGGAGATGGAATTTTATGTTTGGAGATGACAGATCATTTAGGACAGACTCTACATCAGCTGTGCCTCAGTTGATGCTCTTCCACTCAATTTCCATTTCCTTGCCACTACAAAAAGAGTTGCTACAAACATTTTGTACATGTGGGTCCTTTTTTCTCTTTTATGATCTCTGCTGGATCAGAGTGTATGCACAATTTATAGCCCTTTGGGCATGGTTCCAAATTGTTCTCCAGAATAGCTGGATCACTTCACAGCTCCAACAATGTATAATTAGTATCACAGTTTCCCTGCATCCCCTCCGATGTTTATTATTTTTTCCTGTCATCTTAGCCAATCTGATAGGTGGTATGAAAGAATTGTTTTTATTTGCATTTCTCTAATCAATAGTATTTTAGTGTTTTTTTTTTAAAATATGATTATAGATGTCTTTAATTTCTTCATCTGAAAATTGTCTGTACATAACCTATTCCACTGATGTACCACTTTATTTCTTAGTCTGTACCAAATGGTTTTGATGGCTGTCAATTTATAATATATAGTTTTAGGTCTGGTACAGCTAGGCTACCTTCCTTTGCATTAAAAAAAAAAATTTCCTTGATATTCTTGACCTTTTGTTCTTCCAAACTAATTTTATTATTTCTTCTAGTTCTATAAAACAATTTTTTGGCAATGTGATTGATATGACAATGAATAAATATATTAATTTAGGTAGAATTATCGTTTTTATTATATTAGTTTGGCCTACCCATGAGCAATTGATGTTCTTCCAGTTGTTGAAATATGACTTTGTGTGAAGTGTTTTGTAATTGTATTCAAGTAAGTCCTGGGTTTGTCTTGGCAGGTAGACTCTCAAATATTTTATATTGTCTATAATTCTTTTAAATGGGACTTCCCATTTTATTTTTTGCTTCTGTAATGTGACAGTCCTGATTTTTTGCCCATAATAAAAGAATATTAAGATAATATATTACACAGTTGAGAGGGAAAATTATTTAAATAATCAGAGTGCTAGATTTAATCATTAAGACTCAGATTTAAATTTATCTCTGATGCTATATGATCCTAGAAAAATTATTTTACCTCTTTATATATCTCAAAAAACTTCGTAAGATTTATCTTATTCTTATATCTATTGTAATTTGCTTTGGTGGAGTGAATTCCCGTACATTCCCAAAACCCCCCCACCATATTAATTTCTTATTTTGCTGTGAATTTGAACTCAAATTGCGTCAAATGCACATTTGAAATTACCTACTATGGATAAGACAGTGCACTGGGCATTGGGGTATGAAAATTTCTGATTCACTAGCTGGAAATGCTGCAAAAAATAGTCCTTTAAAATTTTTTTTACTTGGTTAAATATTTTGCAATTAAGGGATTGGAAATTGAGTGGGATGCCCATCCTTTGAGGAATGGTCAAATAAGTTTATGGTATATAACAATAATATACATTCATATGAGAAATGACGAGCAAGCTGATTTGAGAGAAGCATGAAAGACATGAATTAATGTTGAGTAAAGTGAGTAGGATTCAGAGAACATTGTATATAGTAACAGTAAGATTATGTGATGATCGTCTATGATCATCTCAGTAATACATTGATCCAATGAATTACTTTATAATAATTTTATATTTTTAATTTTTTTAATAAATATACTTTATTTGTACACACACACACACAATAAACTTGGGATGGAAAATGTCATTCACATCCAGAGAGAACTATGAAGAATGAATGCCAATTGCAACATATTATTTTTACTTGTTTGCTTTTTCTTTATTGTGATTTTTTTCCCTTTTGTTCTGAGTTTTCTTTTTCTTTTTTTTTATATTTTACATTTTTTTATTATAGGTTTTACATACAAAACATATACATGGATAATTTTTCAACATTGACACTTGCAAAAAACATTTTTTTCAACTTTTCCCCTCCTTCCCTAGATGGCAGGTAGTCCCATACATGTTAAATGTGTTAAAGTATTTATTAAATACAGTATATGTATACATATTTATAGTTATTTTGCTGCACAAGAAAAATCAGATTTAGAAAGGAGGTAAAAATAACCTGAGAAGAAAAGGCAAAAATGCAAGCAAACAATAACATAAAGAATGGAAGTGCTATGTTGTGGTCCACACTTCCTTCTGCTTTTGGCTGCATTAGTTTTATTTGTGCAAAAACTTTTTAATTTCATGTAACCAAAATTACTTTTACTTTTTGTGAATTTTTTTCTTTCTCTTGTTGTAAAATTTTCTCCTATGCATATGACAGGTACATTATCCCAGGGTCCCCATTTTATTTAGAATATCACTCATAATATCGGAATCAATTATTCATTTTGACCTTCTGGTATATAGTGTGAAATGTTGGTCTGAGTCTAATTCCTGACAAACTGCTTTCCATTTTTCCCAGCAATCAAATGGTGAGTTCTCATCTCTAAAGCTTTCATCTTTGGGTTTATCTAACACTAAATTATTATGATCATTTACTGCCATATGTTATGTGCCTCATTTATTCTATTAATCCACCATTCTTTTTCTTAGCCAGTGGCAGTTTGTTAAGTGAGTTGCCCATGGTCACACAGCTAGTAAATAAGTGAGACTGAGTTTGAAAATCAGGGAGATGAATCTTCCCAATTCCAGGCCCTGCACTATATAGTTATATCTATAACTGCATGTGTGTGTGTATATATTCCCCCCACCTCCCAAGTGTGCTACTAAGCAGCTTTTGACAAGTTCATCTAGGGGCAGGAGGAGGGGGAGGAGAGAGAACTTTGCTTATAGCTGTTTTGATTTCATTATCTTCAGAATTTCTTGATCTTCTTTGTCACTATAATATCTTTCTATGGTTAGATTATATTGTTGTTGTTTCCCCATTTTTCCACCATATTTATTAATTTGGAACTTTGTCAGTATTGTGTTCTGTTCTTGGTAGGAGGCTGGGGCTGGGCGACTGTCTCATTTTCGGACTTTTTTTGCTATGTTGTTTTTAGAGTTGGTTCTGGGGTTTGGAAGATATTTGGTGTTTCAAAAAAAAAAAATTATTACTCTTCTCCTGGTTTTTACTTTGGACCTTAGGCCTGATCTGATTCCTTGATATTTTTCTCTGATACCTTGCTTCTTTGACACTGGAATTGATGCTATTCTCCAGATTACTTGATCTCTTGGTACCAGAAGTGATACTGCTGCTCAGGGTTTCTGCTCCCTACTAATTGAAATGTTCCTTTCTTCTCTTCAACTATAACTCAGAAGTGGGTATAGGAAATGAGTTGCCAAATAATATCTGTTCCTCTGTCCAGTGCTAGCACATAGGATCCTGTAATCTCTGACCACCTGCTCCTTCATTGCCTTGAACATTCTACATGTTGCTGCTTCTAGTAACACAATGGGTGCTTCATCCATGTGAACACTATGTCACAGGTCTTTATTTCTAGCCCTAGTTATCTTAGGCAGGAAGGGTGTCTTGTTGGTTCTGCCACTCCAGAATTCAATTTGAGGTTTTATTTTAAAATTATTTGGAAGTAAATTCAGTAGAGAGAGCTCAACTGAGTACTGTCTCTATTCTGCTATCTTAGCTTTGTCCCTAGAAGCCCTCCAAATTATTTTTTGATTAAATTTATTAACGATATGAGAAAATTGGAAATATTTTCATTTTACACTTTTTACAGTCACAATCTAGGGTAGGATATTTTCTTCTGCCTGATAAGTTGCAAAAGATGTGGAATTTGATAACATGTTTATTATATGCCTACTTTTTGTTTGTTATAAAAACTTATAGTTATCCCTTTCGTATTATGGATGATTTAGGGATGTGGCATCTACCAATCTGGAAGATCCACATAAAATTTTGTCCCTCTCTTTTTACCAGACAAGAAGTCTAAATTATTATTGCACTAAAAGAGAAAATATGTTGAGCTGAACTATAGTATATATATATTTTACACATTTCTGAGTTTCTAAATTTTTTTGTATCATCTGCTGACCTTTGAGAGTTGTCTGTGACTACTGCAAAAATCCATAAATTCCCATTTAATTTCTTTGGCTGATCCATGATATATTAAAACCAAGATATAATGTGTAAGAAGAATAACTGAATGTAGTCTCAGTAGTATCCACTCCCAGGTGTGCAATGAATACTTCCTTAGGCTTTTGACCAACTGAGTCAGGATAAGGAATCATATGAAAATGTCCAAGTTAGACAGGTTGCAGCGAGAGATACCTCTCCTTTAAATGCCTGAGATGTCAACAACTTTGCCAGTTAAATTCATAGGTTAAAATAGAACTCAGATTGAGATATTATCAATGATTAAAAATGGAAGAACATCATTTGGAATGAAAATGGGAAGCTAGCATTTAATTCAGAGCAAAAAAAGTTATTATAATATATAACATTGTGTATGTGCATGTGTAATAAATTTACAATGTATAGCATGATATATGTGAAAGAATGGAATTAAAGTGTCTTGACAGGTTAAAAACTTTGGACTGAAATTAAGAAAATTAATTTTAATATGAATAAATGAAAGTCAACTGAGTTAAAAGAATCAGTTTCACGATGGAAGTTGACTAGTTACTGCTTTATCTGGAAAAGATCTGGAAGTTCTAGTGGATTGCACTCTCATTGAGTCAACAGTACAGTATGAAAGCCATGAAAAGTAATGTAAGATTTGGCCTAGTGGAAAGCATAGTATATAGGACTGCAGAAGTGATTGTCTTGTTATATTCTGCTCTGGTCAGAGTACCACATTTTGGAAAGGGCATTGATAAACTGCATAGAATTTAGAGAGGGCAAAGAGAATGATAACAAACCTCAAGATCAGCTGTTTGGCCTCAAAAGAGCAATTCTAAGCAAAGGATCAAAACTATAGTGAAGCATATTTAGGCTACACTTTCAAATGATTAGAATTATCCTAAATAGAAATGGGTTGTTTGGGCAATTGGTGAGTTCCATATCATTGAAAATCTTAAAAGCAAAAACTGAACATGATCTTCTGTATGCTAACTTGGTCTGTTATAATTGTCTATGATAATTCTTTTTTTTTTTAAATTTTTATTTAATAATTACTTTATATTGACAGAATCCATGCCAGGGTAATTTTTTTTTTTTACAACATTATCCTTTGCACTCGTTTCTGTTCCAATTTTTTTTCCCTCCCTCCCTCCACCCCCTCCCCTAGATGGCAAGCAGTCCTTTATATGTTGGATATGTTGCAGTATATATGATAATTCTTTATGGGCTACATTACTGTACAGCATTCCTTTTAATCATCCCCTTTGACTCTCTTTTCACACCTTCTCTTTTCTTCATCCCTTTCCACCAATCCCTATCAGCAAAAAAAAATTTCATCTTGTATTTTACCTGTACATATGTAGGTATGAAGAATTTGAAATGTCAAAGGACTTTATATTCGATATTGGAGGTAAGAGGGAGCCAAAATAAGTTGATTGTCAGATCCATTTTAGGAAATGGATTTAGGAAATCATTTTGGTTGCTGTGGAGAGAATGAATTAGAGTGGGGAGAGACTTGAGGTTAGGGATCCATTTAGAGGGCTAATATAATTATTTAGGCAAGTGATAATGAGAGCCTGAACTAGTTTAGTATCCTGTGTGACTAGAGAAAAGGAGAATATATATGAGAGACACTGAAGAGAAAAAGAATTAACCAGATATTTTCACTTTTTGGGGGGGGGACAGGGGTGATGTTTATCTGTTTTTTTCTCGCCTCATGACTTTTATGAAAATGTTTTGCATGACTTCACATGTGCCTTCTCAAGGTGGGGGGAGGAAGAGAGAGAATCTGGAACTCAAAAGTTAAAAGTTTAAAAACAAATGTTAAAAATTGTTTTATATGTAACTAGGGAAAAAGAAAATATTAAAATTTTAAAAATTCACCCCCTACTCCAATTATATATGATGATTAAATGAATAAAAATGCTATGTTTAGCATTGGGAATGCAGATATAAAAACATCATCTCTGCTCTAAAGGAGTTCCCATTGGAGTGGGGGAAGATAACAAATCAGGATGTCTCAGCTGCGTTTCAGATGGAAAGATCACAATGGACCTTAGGGTATAGTGACAAAAATATCATTTCTTTTGATAAAATTTTATTTGTTTCTTATGTTGAACTATTTGACAGTACCAAGGATTTTGGAGTCATGGTTACTTTTTTCTGTCTTCAATAATTGTGGCTCCTGAGGAACCAGTAGAGATAATGACTAGTTTGCCTCTCTTCAAAGGTTGAATTTCACTGATGGCTATGTGGGTGGTCTAGAGAAGTACTTTTTGTTATTCCTGGGGAACTTGGACCTTTACCCCCCTGCAACTGGATCTGAAGGGCATTAATGTTGAAGATTGGCACATGTTGGCATATGCTGTCTTCTGTCTTTTCTTCAGGATACCTTCTTGCTTTAGCCAGGCTTTCTGGCCTGTTTCATTGGTGACATTCTAGTCTGCTCTGGGTGCAGGATATAACTGGATGGAGGGGAGATAATAGTCCTTTTCCCACATAGTTTGCTTTGTTGGATGATGGCTATAGAAATTGGGAGCCAGGATTGAAGCAGGATTAGTGGCAGTTGAAGGGAAGGAAAGAGCTCTTAGATTCCAGGTCATAAGATATTTTTCACTGAGATCCAAAGGAAGGTGTTGGACATGCACATGTGGTTTTGATACATTCATATATGCTGCTGCTTACCTCCTTCATGAAGATTAGCTCCTAGTTTTGTGGCTTTTTAAAAAATATCTGTAATAGTCAGGTCACGTATCCATCTTGAATTTAAGTTGTTGACTTAAATTAGATTATTACCAATATGTTTTCCACTTCATCCAGTAGTTCTTATAAAGTATTCTGCAAAAAAAAAAAAAATCTTCATTTTGGAGTAGAGGTAGTAGTCTTAGGTTTTTGAGGGCCATACTAGTTGGGTGAAAGTGCTAGAAGATTTAATCAAATCCTGCAAATATTCTATCTGATTCCCTCTCTCCCCCCCCCCCCCCCCTTTTTTATTATGGCTTTTTGTTTACAAGATCTATGCATGGGTAATTTTTCAGCATTGACAATTGCAAAACCTTTTGTTCCAATTTTTCTCCTACTTCCCCCCAACCCCTCCCCCAGATGGCAGGTAGATGAATACATGTTAAATATGTTAAAGTATATGTTAAATACAATATATGTATCCATACAGTTATTTTGCTGCACAAGAAGAATCGGACTTTGAAATAGTGTACAATTAACCTGTGAAGGAAATCAAAAATGCAGGCAGACAAAAATAGAGGGATTGGGAATTCTATGTAGTGGTTCACACTCATTTCCCAGAGTTCTTTCGCTGGGTATAGCTGATTTATTCATTACTGCTCTGTTGGAACTGATTTGGTTCATTTCATTGTTGAAGAGGGCCACATCCATCAGAATTGATCATCATTTAGTATTGTTATTGAAGTATATAATGATCTCCTGGTCCTGCTCATTTCACTCAACATCACATCAGCATCACATCAACATCACATCAGCATCATGTAAGTCTCTCCAGGCCTTTCTGAAATCATCCTGCTGGTCATTTCTTACAGAGAAATAATATTCCATAACATTCATCTACCACAATTTATTCAGCCATTCTACAGTTGATGGGCATCCACTCAGTTTCCAGTTTCTGGCCACTACAAAGACGTGATGTCTCCTTTTCAGTTACAAAGCTATCCTCTCTAATCTACATTTCATCTCCTTTGTATGTTATCTTTTTATATCCTGATTTAGCAGTTTTATTCTTTCCCCCATTAGAATGAAAATTTCTTGGCCAGAGATTACTTATAATTGTTCTTTGATTTTACATATATACATACATACATATATATATATATATATATATATTTTTTTTTTTTTTTAAATAGCTTTGAGTATATAGACATTTGTTGGCAAGGTGATGTTTTTAGTATGCTGTACAGATTTGCCATAGCTTTCCTTCCAAGGAGTCATCATCTTATAATTTCATGGCTGCAGTTGCCATCCACTATAATCTTTGAGCCCAAGAATATAAAATCTGATACTTCTTCCATTTCTTCTCCTTTTTGCCAGGAAGTGATGGGAACAGATTTTGGTGTTTTTTTTTTTTTTTTTTTTTTAAATGTTAAGCCTGAAGCCAGCTTTTATATCTTCCTCTTTCTCTTTCATCAAGAAAGATTTTTTCCATCTAAGTGGCATCATTTAGCATATCTTGAGATTGTTATATTTTCTCCAACAACCTTAATTCTAGCTTTTGATTCATCTAGCCTGCCATTTTGCACGATGTGTTCTTCATATTTATTAAGTAAAGAAGGTGAAAATATACAAACTTGTTGTACACTCTTTCAGTCTTGAACCTGGTCAATTGTTTGGTTATCTATCTGTTGCTTTTTGACCTGCATACAAGTCCCTCACAAGATTAGAATGATCTAATAGTCTCATCTCTTTGAGGACTTGCCATAACTTCTTGTGATCCACACAGACCAGAATAGTCAATAAAGTGTAAATTCTTTTTTCCCTTGGAATTCCCTTGCTTTCTCATAATCCAATAATTGTTGGCAATTTGATTTCTAGTTCATTTGCCTCTTCAAAAATCAGCCCACACTTCTGGTAATTTTCAGTTCACAAATTACTGAAACCTAGCTTGCAGAATCTTTTTTCCCTTTAATAGTATTTATTTTTCCAATTACAAGCAATTTTCAACATTCATTTTTTTTTCCTAAAAAATTTATTTTATTTTTATTTTTAGCTTATGGAATAAAACAAGCATTTCCATAACAGTAGAATTTTTTTTTAAAGGATAATTGCACAAAAGCTGCAACTCTCTTATGTATAATTTGTTATTCCTTTTTAAAAGAATAATAGCTTTTTATTTTTCAAAATATATGCAATGCAAAGATAGTTTTCACCCTCCACTTATGCAAAATCTTGTGTTCCAAATTTTTCTCCCTACCTCCTCTACTTCCTCCTCCTCTACACAGTGAGAATCTATATTGATAGGTAAAATATGTACAATTCTTCTGAACATATTTGCATGCTATGCAAGAAAAATAAGATCAAAAGGGAAAAAATGAGAAAGAAAAAAGCAAGCAACAGCAACCACAAAGATTGAACATGTTACAGAATTCATTTTTGTAAAATTTTGATTTTTCAAGTGTTTTTTCCTTCCCTCCTTTATCTCTTCCTCCCCAATTCAGTAAAGCTTACAGAATCTTAAGCATAACCTTGTTGGTGGGGTAAGTGAACACAGTTATTTGATAGTTTGAACATTCTTTGGCATTGTCCTTCCTTACTATTGGGATTAAACTTGTCTTTTCTAATCCACTGTTAAGTTTTTCAAATTTGCTGGCATACTAAATTTTGAAGCACTTTTAACAGCAGCAGCAGCATCAAGACCCACTTGACTTCATTCTCCCGGATGTCTAACTTTAGATCAGTAACTACACCATGGTTATCAATGATGTCAAACTCTTTCTTATATAGTTCTTCTGTCTATTCTTACCACCTCTTAGTCTCTTCTGCTTCTGCTGAACCATTGATACAGTGGAAAAATTAGCACTAGATAGAGAAGCAAACAGACCCCATTCCAGAGTGTTCAATAAGCCCAAAGAGCCTTCCTCACTATTTGACCAAAATTATTGGGAAAATGAACAGTGGTCTATTAGAAAATTTTTCAAATTCAAAAAATTCAGTAGAATTTCTGCTAATTGGAAAAAATACATTCTTTACCAACTTATGTTCTTTGTGAAAGTGTTTCAGTTATTAAAGGTTAAATAAAGGGGGAACATCAAGGATATAGCTATAGAACAATAAACTTGTTTTTAGGAAAAGGATAGAAGAGAGACACTATCCTTTGAGAAAGTGCTACTGAATGTCAAGAGTTCACTTTTGGTTGTTTTTTATTTTTTGTTTTTCCAGGCAGTTGGGGTTAAGTGACTTGCCTCAGGTCATACAACTAGTGAGTGTTTAGTGTCTGACGCCAGATTTAAAGTCCTGATTCCAGGGCTGGTGCTCTGCTCACTGAGCCATCCACCTACTCTAAGCATTTTCTTTTTATAAGGCATTCTGCTAAGTTCCAGGGACATAGAGACCAACACCTCCCTCCTCCCTCTCCCCCGCCCCAAACATAACAAAAGGATCTTACCTTCTGTTAAGAACATTCCCCATCACTATCTCAGTAATGGTGACTAACCCATTGGGCTTGAAGTATAGACTATAAACCCTTATATTCTGTCACCTTTTTCTGAAATTAGGGCTGACACATCATTTGACTTCAATTTTTGCGTTATTGAGACTATTCCCAGGAAAATCATAGCTCATTAGCTCTCTGTATCTTATCTGTTGTTCTATATGAGTTTTGAGGAGGTGGTGTTGAAAAATCACGTGTCCAAAGTTCAGATACATCAACAGATCAGAACTTGAAAGCTTTGTCATTCAGAGGGATCTGATAGAGCTTATATTCTACCACAAACTGAGATTGCTTCCATCCAAAGGGATGAAACAAAGAAACACAGGAGAGGTACTCTATTTTTTTCAGTTGATTCATATTCATTTTCTGCTTTAGAAACAGCCATTCTTTCTCTTCTCCCTTCCTTCCTCAAGGGAAAATGATTTGTTAACATGCAGTCAGCAACACAATTTCCATTAAGTTTTGGTCATTGTAATATGAGAGAGGCAGGAGAGTAGGCTTTTTTTTTTTTTTTAATTTGGAGAAAGTCAGAGTTACTTATTGATTTCTTTCACAGCCTGAAAATGTAGAATTTTCTGTACTCTCTTCCATTTCACAAACTCCTGACCTGTTGTGATCATCTAATGTGAGCTTTTCAGCACTGGTTCTGGATTTTTTTTTTTTTTTTTTTTTTTTTTTAATGTGAGCTCTCCAGCACTTAACATCTAATTCTCTCCAACATTAATATCTAACTGTTTAATATGAGCTCTCCAGCACAGGTTTTTTTTTTTTTTAATCAAAACATGTTAACATATTCTTAGATTATGTAAATATTGACTTGCTCTTTCAATAGCTTAGATTAGCCTAAATAAAATCTGGGGTTTCGGGGAGGTAATAGACATTCTTTTTCCCTCGTTTCTCTAAATCTTAAGGTTCTGATTAGAATTCAGTTATTTGAGTAAGTAAAGGGTCATGAAATTTGAGCTTGAAAAGATCTTAGAGGCTGTCTTGTATAAACCTGGGGCAGGTAGGTGGCCCAATAGGTAGGACATGGAATCAGGAGACAGGAAACCCTGAGTTCAAATTTGGCCTTACATGTTTACTAATTGTGTCACCTTTGTGTGATTTTGTGCTCAACTTTGTGTGAGCATTTAGCCCTGTTTGCCTTCGGTTTTTTATCTGTAAAATGAGTAGGAAAAGGAAATGGTAAGCTACTATATTATTTTTGCTACAAAAACTCAAATGGGATCATAAAGAGTCAACACGAGTTCAAATCCCTTTATTCTACACATGAGGAAACTGAGGCCCAGAGAGTTTTAAGTAACTTGCTTGAGTGATAATGCTGTGGTGTGTGCTATGCTGACTTGTTCTTCATAGATACTTTGAAGAGGAAGGGACTTTAGAGGCCAATATCTACTTTCAGGGTTTAGTGAGCCAAATATTATAACTATTCTTGAATTGTTAGATTTATAATTGGTTATAAACATAACTGTCCATCAAAAATTTTGGCATATGCATTTTGTACCAAGTTAAATATAGGGAAGGGAAGAGTATAGCTTCAGTTTTGTTAGACAGCAGAATGATGTCTTTCTTACATGCAAAAAAAAAGAACATTTAACTTTTACTAGAAGCCAGCTGTAAGAATAGGTATCTACTGGTAGGGGGCTTTTTTGAGATGAGAGAAAATAATAACATTACTTGATTTTTTAAAAAAAATTAATATATTTTCTTTTTGAAGCGCAAACTAAATACTCATATTTTGCGGTGTTATCTGCTATGTGTTAGGGAAAAGAGCCTGGTGTTAATTCAAATGAAATTAATACTTATACCTAAATTTAAGTTTCTTAGCATGTATTTGTTGCAAATTGCAATGATTTAATTTTCCAAAATACCTTAAAATGTATCACAATCAACTTGGGGAGCACATGAGACAAATTCTTTGTGGTGAATGTGATGCTATGTGAATTTTATTCCTCCTGCATAATAAAGATCTAATTCTAGCCAGTTCTAATGCTCACTTCTCTTAGCAAAGACCTCAATGGTGCCTTTTAATCTTTTATAACTAAGGGAGTTGAAGGTGATAATGGGACAGTTCAAGTAACCTTCAAACATTTGATCTCTTTGATACTTTCCTCTCTGGCTCTTAACCAGTTACTATCTTGGAGTCCTGTTCTTTTGTGTATCTAAAGGCCTTTACCTAGTTAACCCTGGGTCACCAGAGGGGTTTTTCCCCTATTTTTTTTTTTTTTTAATGTTGTTTGCTATTGTATTAAATAGGCTGTTCAGCTGAGCTATTTCCTTCTCCAGCTCATTTCATAGATGAGGAAACTGAGGCAAATGGGGTTAAGTAATTTGCCCAGGATTACATAACTAGTAAGCACCTGAGACTACATCTGAACTCACATCTTCCTGATTCCAGACTTAGTGCTCTGAGCATTATATCATTTAGCTGCTCAGTCATACTATGTGGAATACTCAATTCTTTGACTTCTGAAAAAGGATTCAAATTTCTTAATACTTGACCTTGTAATTTCTCTAACATTTTATTCCTTTGCAGCTCTTCTCCAGTGCACATTAACAAGCCTCTAGTTAAATACTGAGAATATATAACAAAGGATAGAAACATAGTTTTCTCTTAGGAGCTCAAAATTTAATGGGGAAGGGGAGGAGAGTGTGTAGAGACAAATGCAGAAAATTGTACAAACAGAATATATAGTGTAAATAAATGGCAGGTAATCTTGGGCGGGGGAGGACCTAAATGTGGTTCACTGAAAATTTTATGGTAAGAGCATTTGAAAGTATGTTCCTAATCTTCTAGAATTATATTTACTGGCCTTTAGTCTAAAATCAAATTGTCTGCCATGTGGTTCCAGACTTCTAAGAGCAGTGAGTGTGGTATTAGTCAGTTTAACAAACCTGACTCTGACTGTAGCTGAGCTCAACATAATCTCTGAGTAAGGGTAGAAGCAAATCTTAGGAATGCACCTTCCTAAACTCTAAATAAAGCATAAGTAGAGCTATGTGAGTACTACTTTGGATGCTGGTTTGCTGTATCTAGCTGTCCTTTACAATTTACCAAATCAAACACAGATATGGTGGGAGAATGCAAAGCAAAATGGGATTATCATTGTTCATTCCTTTCTGTTTTGTCCTACTGTTTATGATCTTCTTTGGAGTTGTTTGTTTTTTTGACAAAGATATTACAGTGGTTGCCATTTCCTTTTATAGCTCATCTTACAGATGAGGAAACTGAGGCAAACAGGATTAAGTGACTTGGCTCTTAATTAGGATGTCTGAGGCTGGATTTTAATTCAGAACTTCCTGACTCAAGTCATGGCACTGCACCACTTAACTGGTGGCAAAAGAGGATAGGTGTGACTAAACAAAATGGAAAAAGAATCTGTAATTTTTATTGAACTGCAAGTAGAAAAGTGAGTCAAATGTATGATGTAGCCAAAAACAAATGTAGTCTCAGTCTGTGTTGAGAGGTTTGATGTCTAGAGTACTTGAAATGATAGTTGTGTATTTTACCCTGGCCAGACTGTGTCTGGAGTATTGTAGACTAGAATGATGAGAGACTTAAACTGTGTCATGATATTGAGGAAATAACTGACTTGAGTGGACAAGACAACAATCTTTTATGATTTTGAAGGACTCTTACGGGAAGAAGGATATAGGCTTGTCTCACTTGCCTTCAGAAAGCAAAGTTGCAAAAGTCAAATTTTGATGGACAATATCAAGTCCATAAAAAAGCATTTGCTAATTTCTTACTGTTTGTTTTGTCATTTAGGCAATGAAAACACAATAGTTCTTGCCTCCCAAGAATGTTGCTCACTCATGAATGTGCTTAATAAATGTTCCACTTTCACATGCCACACATATACATATGTAGATACAAATGATATAAAAGCTCATTTGGGGAGGCAGGAAAAGGAATTAAAGACTTTTTGCTTCAGCTGAGCTTTAGTGAGGCTCATAATTGTTTATTATTAATTTTTTTTGCTAAGGCAATTGGGGTTAAGTGACTTGCCCAGGATCACACAGCTAGGAAGTGTTAAGTGTCTGAGGCCAAATTAGAACTGTGGTCCTCCTGACTTCAGGGCTGGTGCTCTGTCCACTCCGCCACCTAGCTGCCCCCAAGGCTCAGAATTTTAAGAAGCAAGAGAAAGGAATGATTAGCTTTCAAAGGGAATTAAGTTTGTTTTAGAGGTTATGGCATTTCTTCACTGGAGGGGATGCTGCATAATAAATTGGGGTATCATAATAGAGATTTCTTTATGGAATTAAGATTGAGAGTTCTTAAACTATGTTCTGTGAACTTGACTTTTTAAAGTATTTTTAAAAATTTTGATAACTAGATGTCATTATAATTGATTTTCTTTGTAATTTTTCTTTTATTTTGACCATTTAAAAAAACTCTGAGAAGTTTTCACTAGACTGTTAAAGAGATCTATGACACATAAAAAAAATTAGAAGACCCTGCACTGAAGTCTCTGGACTCTGAGGTCCTTACCAAATCTGATTCTGTGATCATAGAGGGCAGTGGTAAGGTACATCATGCTAGATGTGAACAGTCTGTATCATGTAATAAATAAACCAGAAACTATGAAGAACAGAAGTAATCATGGAAATAGTTGATTGGAAAAATTTTAATGTTAGGCAAGAATTTGAGAGAACTGGTGGACCTCTTCAGTATTCTTTTGATATCCTCGTGATTTCAAAAGAAATAAAGAAGGCACCTAGAATGTCAGATAGAATTCCTAGAATGAAATTACAGCTACAGGTGGTTCAATTGACTTCAGAGCAGAGATTCTTTACCATTTTTGTGGCATGCTCCCTTTGGTAATCTGGTGAAGCTTTCATTCTTCACTTCAGAATGTTTTTAAATGAATAAAATAAAATATATAGAGTTACAAAGAAAGCCACTTATACAATTAAAGAATTTTGTTTTAGATGTCCACGAACTCTAAATTTTACTTCCTTCTCTGGATGGTAATATATGTATACTCAGCCTGGTGTTGAAAGCTCCCTGAAGTCTCCAGCATATTTTACCAGCCTTATTTTAATATTATGCCAGTTCACATACACTGCATTCCTGCAAAATTGTCCTCTTAAGCTCTTTGAATTCCCCTAACTCTGTGCCATCCTTTATCAGCAGTACACTCACTTCTCATTTTAACCTTTCAGATTTCTTATCTTACTTCAAGGCTTAATTTAGGTACCATCTTCTTTATGATGTTTTCTCTGGAACTCTCCACCTTTTACCCCTCAAGATAATCTTATATTTCTTTATATTTCCCTCCCCACCCCGTAAATTATAAGTTTTTTTTGTGGTATAGATTGTAAATATTTTGTCTTTGAATACTCAAAGCCTAATACAGTGTTTTGTACATCAAAAATGAAGCACCTAAAAAGTCTGTTTCCTTCACCTTTCACATATATATTGCCAGAAATGATAAACAGATAGACATTGATACTGATGAAGCCTTTACCTAGAGACAAATGGTAAAATCAGTTGATCTCAGTAATTCAGTAATAGCTTTCAAATCTGATTCCATGTAGGCAGCTAGTCCTAGAAAAGTGAGAAAGGGGAAAATTGGATTTTTCTTCTCTTTTGTTTTCCTAAAGTTTTCTTAGGTTTTTTTTTTTTTTTTTTGTTGTTGTTGTTTGCTTGCTTTAAAGAAATCTTTTGTTGTAGGGGCTCCTATTATTTACTCACTGCCACAGGTATTTTTGATAAATTCTTGATAATCATATAACCTCAGCTTTAGGCATATAAGATTATGTTGAAATATGGAGGAGCCAAAATGGTAAGAAGACCAGCAGTTCTATTAACCTAAACAGTGAAATAACCTAGACCCAATTATTTTTCTTATTCTATCAGTTTGATGAATTTCTAGTATGATTCTAGCTGTGTTGCCCATGGGCATTTCTTTGAGCCTTAATTTCCTTTCAGAGTCAAATAAGATTCAGTGCCTGTTACATATAGAATATTGAGCTTGTCATTTGAGCTAAAAGGGAAATAAAACATACTCCTTGTCCTTAGAAAGCTTACAACCTATTGGGGTTTGACACATACATTATAACTAAAACTTTGGAAAGGTACAGAACATGAGCTTTTTAAGGGCAGTACTGGGACCTCTTTGACTAGAGGGATCAGGAACTGCTTCATGGAGGAGGTAGCATTTGAACTAGGTTTAAAGGTAGGATTTCAACAGATGGAGATGGAGGATGGGAGTAAAATGAGATAGGAATAGATAATCTCTAAAGTCCTATCTAGTTCTAATACACAGCAACCCAATATGGAGACATTTGCTATCTTGAGTGATACCTGTAAATTACCTTTTGCCTGATAAGTTGAAGAGTATTTTTCTCTACTGCGTAGGAAAAGACTCTTTAAATATTGTTAGGACAGGTATCAAGTTAAATAAAATCATTGTATGTGTATTTTTGTAGTAAAAGTAGTATTTAAAGGAAATTTAGATGTAAAAAATATGCTGCTCTTTCACAAAAATGACTCCTAAATCATTTGATAACAATTACTACTCTCTTCTCGACTATCTCTTCATTTTTTCTTTTTAAAAAATTTACATGGATACCATTATATTATTTGGGCCTTTTTTACATCCCTGATAACTCCTTTTCTATCTTTTCTGCTATTTCTTCTTTTGCCTGTCCCCTAATTATACTTCAAGGTTCAGTAATTGGCCTACCACACGGCTATCTTAAGTGGGTCATGACCCACATAGGGTTGCATAACTGAATGTGAGTCACCGAAATTATGATTTCTTTCAGTAAAATTGAATTGCATACATACATACATACATATATATATATATATATATATATATACACACATACCTAGAGTTCCTTAAAAATTTCTTGGGCAAAAAGAGGTCACAAATGGGAAAAGTTTAAGAAGTCCTGATCTACCAGTCTTTCTTACAGGTTTTCCTTTGGAGAGCTCATCCACTTTCACATTTCACATTTGGATATAGTTATATATCCAAAGTAGGCTATCATATCTTCAGACTGTTTGATTGATTTCATAAATGGGCTGTCTCCTTTATACAACGGATTGTGTTAGATGGCTCTAGGGATACAAAAAGTCCTTGCCTTAAAAGATTTTATGATCTAATCTCCAATGAAACTGACATCTTCTGATCTACTGATCTCCATTGAGCATTCTTCTTCCCTTTCCTCTTTTGTGACAAAGAAAAAATTAAACAAAAAGATAACAGTGAGCTTTTGCTCACTTTTTAGGCATTGTGATACATTGGAAAGAACACTGAACTTGGATTCAGAAGACCTGAATTTGAATCCCAGTTTTAGGTGCCTTTGGACAAATCTCATGGTTTCTTTGGGTCTTGATTTGTTCAGCTAATAAAATACGGGAATTAACCTAGATGATTAATAAGCAATGGCCTCTAAAATGGGGTGCACAAGGTTACCCATTGTACTGCCAGAAGAAACTATTAGGAATTCTATTTATATTTTTTTGTGGGGAAAAGCTAAACTTTACCAATATTTAATATATAGACTGATATTGGTAGCCTCATTTGTTCTGTATGTTCTATATGATATATCTTAAAAGAGTGAGAATTCCACAATATGGAAATGTTGCCAGTGTTTCCCCCCCCCCCCCATTCTTTTTATTTAAGTATTTTGATAAACTGAAGTTTATGTTTGTTAATCAACAAACTTTTAAGTACTTACTATGTCCCAGACACTATATTAAATGCTGAGGTTACAAATATAATCAAGAAAACCATCCCTATCTTTATGGAATTTATACATTGTAAAAGCATATAGAGTAAGTTCATATATATACACACAATAAATACAAAAATAATATATGAGGTAAATACAAATGAGTATTAGTAGTTGGCAGGGGTCAAGGATTATATAGATTTAGAAAGTAGAAGGTGGTTTTTGAGCTATGTATTGAAAAAAGAGAGGAATTCTGTAAGATGAAAATGAGAAGAGGGAGGGAATGTTTGCCAGGCATGGTGAACAGCCAGTAAAGAGTTGGATACTTAAGAAATAGAAGGTCAACTTGGTGGTATCTCAGAGTACAAGAATAAAGGGAATAATGGATAATGAGACTAGGGTTGGGGCCAGTGAAAGACTTTAAAAACTAAACAGGATTATTAATATTTTATCCTAGAAGCAATAGGTAGCTACTGGGTTTTGATAGATCTGTGCTTAATGAAAATCTCTTTAGTAGCTCTGCAGGTGAATTGCAGTGAGGAAGAGATAAGAGAGAGGAAGGCGGCCATTATATTAGTTAGGCAAGGAAGAAATTACAGCAAACTGTCCCTCACTACAATTCTAAACATTTAGAAAGTGCATTGAATCAAATCCTGGTAGGGAGCTCCAAGGCGGGGATAAAACACAAAAAAGAGTAATTTTTCCAGTCCAGGTCAACAAAGGAAGATAAGAAAACACTTGGGACAAGGTTGTCTAGAGAGGGAGCATTTCAACTTAGGGAAAATCTGTACACCAGTTCAAGAAGAGGTGCTAGATGTATCGTAGAAGGAGCTTAGGAGCAGTTGACAACTGGCAGCTTTTTAAAAATAGCTTTTTTATTTACAAAACATATGCATGTGTAATTTTTTCAACATTGACCCTTGCAAAACTTCTGTTCCAAGTTTTCCCTTTCTTCCCCCCACCCCCTTCCCTAGATGGCAGATAGTCTAGTACGTATTAAATATGTTAAAATATATGTTAAATCCAGTGTATACATATTTATACAGTTATCTTGCTGCATAAGAAAAATTGGATGTAGAAAGAAAAAAAACTGAGAAGGAAAACAAAAATGCAAGCAAACAACAGAAAGAGTGAAAATGCTATGTCCTCTCTGGGTGTAGGTGGCTCTCTTCATTACTGAACAATTGGAACTGGTTTGAATCTTCTCCTTGTTGAAGAGAGCTGTGTCCATCAGAATTGATCATCATATAGTCTTCTTGTTGCCATGTATAATGATCTCCTGGTACTGCTCATTTCCTTAGCATCAGTTCATATTAGTCTCTCCAAACCTCTCTGAAATCACCCTGCTAGTCGTTTCTTATAGAACAATAATAGTCCATAACATTCATATACCACAATTTATTTAGCCATTCTCTAATTTATGGGCATCCATTCAGTTTCCAGTTTCTAGCCACTACAAAAAGGGCTGCTGGAGACATTTTTGCACATGTGGATCCCTTTTCCTTCTTTAAGATCACTTTGGCATATAAGCCTAGTAGTAACATTGCTGGGTCAAAGGGTATGCACAGTTTGATAACTTTTTAAGCATAGTTCCAAATTGCTTTCCAGAATGGTTGGATTAGTTCACAGTTCCACAAATAATCACAACATAGTTTCTTGATATATCTTTTACAAAGGTTATCTCAGCCTTTCTGAATGTATAATTCAACTCATTCTTGAGTAGGAATCTTGTTCTAAAGTACATCCAACTAGAAATCATCAGTGTTCTACCTGAAGGTCTTTAATAATGAGAATTCATAACATCGCTGAGAATGAGAAATGCCTAAAGATTATTTCAGAGTAAGGAGTGTACTTAGCTGTGGACTGAGCAAAGAAGATCAGAAACAAGCAGCAGTTATGTGGCTTAACAGAAATGGAATGAGTGCTCAGTTTTAGCTTGCTGACTGAAGTCTACATCAGGATATTAAAGGCTTGAATCCTTGACTAAAGGGAAACAAATTATATTCCAATACAAATGATGATACAAATTATATTCCCATCCATAGTTTTCTGGAAGATGAAGATGATATTGGGTCCCAACATTTGACTGGAAAAACTTAATTGTTTGCGCCCCATAATTGAAAGGGATGCTTTTGGGATGTGAAGAATTCTTATAATCGGAGGCTTTTAGGTGGATATGGGTGACTTTTGGTTGGACAAACTTTAGAACAGGATTGCTGTTCAAAAATGGGTTGGACTATATGTTCTGAAAAGCTAAGATAATCTTTGTAAAGCCAAAATTACCATGTAACTCTGAGATCTTGAGTCAGTGATTTTTATCTGGAGCCCTTGTCCTAAGTAGCCCTAATAGGAAAGGCTCAGTTTGACTTAATCTAAGTCTCTGTGGGAAAAGAATTTTATTGAATCTTCCAGGCTCTTCAGACATTGATTGGCCATTTAAATTTGAGAATTTAATGTGTCTTTAAAAAAAGAAAACAAAACAAAACAAAAATATTGCAGGCTTTAGAGCCTCATCACTCATTTGAAACAGCTTTCTTTAAGGTTACCAGTGACCTCAGTTTTCTTTGCTAAATTATCATCCTTGTATTTTCTTTAGTGGGTGTCCCATAGAGTCCAATTCTAGGATACTTTTCCCCTGCAATCATATCTGCTCTTAAAATGTCAATTATAGGATCTACATAGCTAGTCTGTCTTCTGAATTAAGCATACTTTCCTTTTTTGTTGATCATTAAATGAATACTGAATATTCCCTAAACATTTAAAAAAATATATGTCTTCAGTTTAATTATATTTTCCCCTGAACTCTTCATAACCTCCTTATTTTTGTGGAGGACACCAGCATCCTTCCAGTATACCCAAGGTTTGCAACTTCAGTTATCCTTGACTTTTCTCCCCTCTCCCCTCCGCGTCTCTCCCCACCCCCTCATTTATGTTTAATCACTCAAGTCTTTTTAAATTGTATGGCTACCACATCTCTCATCTGATATTATCATTTCTGGCTAGGCTACCAGTGAATTATAATAATTCTCTCCTGGCTTACTTCTCTCACCTCTCCAATCTGTGGCCCACAGAGTTGCCAAAAGTGATATTTCTAGAGTACAAATGGATAGATATTTCTTTTTTTTTTCTTTAATATTTTTCTTTAAATTTTTGAGTTCCAAATTCTCTCCCTTCCTTATCACTCTCCCTGAGATGGTAAGCAGATGTAGCTGTTACATGACATATTTGTCATTTTGTACATTTCCTTGAAATAAAAGGAAAAAATAAGAGAAAGTGAGAAATAGTATGCTTCAGTTTGTATTCAGTTGATATCAGTTCTTTCTCTGGAGGTGGATAGAATGCTTCACCGTTAGTCCTTTGGAATTATCTTGGATCATTGTATTGCTGAGAATAGCTAAACAATTCACAGTTGTACATCGAACAATACTGTTCTTACTGTATACAGTGTCTTTCTGGTTCTGATTCCCTTCACTGTGCATTAAAGGGACATTTCCAACCTCTGCCTATGTCACTTAGATGCTTGAGAAGAGCTCCACTAGCTACCCACTATTTCTAGAATAAACTATAATCTCCCTTGAAAATCTTTTAAAGCAGAAGTGTCAAATGTGCTCTTTGTGAGTCTAAACCAGATTAAAATTTAACTGTGAAATATTTAACAAAATAAAAACGTAATAAGATATTTTAAAATTAAATCATTATGTAATCCTCAGAGATTCTGATGTACAACGTAGGAGTCCATTTCTATTTCATACTATTGCTTAGCAGAACTGACCCAGGCAGCCTTTCTCGGCTAAGTGTGCATTTCTCCTATCATGGACTCTTGTGTTCGGACCAATTTTAACTCTCCTCTAAGAATCTTTGTATAAACTGCTTTTCTTCATGCTGAGAATGAACTCTCTTCAATATTCAGATCAGATGCTACCTTCCTTGTCTTGATACTCCTAGTGCTATATTCCCATTAAAAGTACACCTAAGGGGCAGCTAGGTGGCACAGTAGATAGAGCATCCGCCTTGAAATCAGGAGGACCTGAGTTCAGATTTGGCCTCAGACACTTAATACTTCTTGGGCAAATCACTTAACCCCAATTGCCTCAGCTGGGGGGTAGGAGAGAAAAGAAAAGAAAAGAAAGAAAGTATACTTAATTTGTATGTTCTGTACTTATCTGTGTACAAACCTCTTTCCAAAAGTATGTAAGCTGCAGTGCTTGGCACATACTTTTTGGATGAATATATAAAGGATTACATGGAGAATTGGGTGTGGGTAAGGAATAGGGAAGAAGCTTGCAGACTTTTGGTGTCTCCAAGAGAACATTGAACTGAGCCCCAGGAGAGACTTAAGTTCCAGTAGTGGCTCAAATACTAACCTCTTCACTACTTTCAACTTCATTTTCCTCTTTGTAAACAAAGAGTTTTGATTTCTCAGGTCCCTTCCAGATCAAAAAATTTGATTGTAATATCCAGGATTGTTTATGATCTATGTGTTCCCACAAACTTTAAAATTCTGTTCTTTGACTGGTGGAAGAGCAGTTCCTTTTGTGTACCCCTTGAGGGAGTAGTAGCTTAATCCACTCAAATTTTATAGGAACAGGAAAACCTTATTTCTCTATTTCAGGCAAAAGGGAAGGTGCCAGTAATTCCATATGATACAGTTTAGTGGTAAAGCAAAATTATTTCCCTTTTACCAAATGACCCTCCTCAAATTTAACAATTTTAGAATATGTTTCTGTATACTAATAAGTATTATTAAAATATAGATTAAAGGTAAGAGAAAATTTGCATAGATAGCTTTTTGGTCCTAGATGTGTGTGTGTTTGTTTTTTTAATTTGTCACAAGAATCATAGGTGTAAGAGAAGAGAGATTTATATTTGGAAACCAGTGTGTTATAAATAAGACCTTTCTACACATCTAGAAAAGATTTCCTCTTTTCTTTTTGTCCGTATTTTTTTTAAATAGTGTCCTCAGACTTAAAAAAGGTGGCAGCAAAGACTTGTTTAAATTATTAATAACTATATTTAGAACTTTATTTAGGGAAAGAGTTATACTAAGTCTCAGACCTTAGTAAGGACATTTCTTTTTTAGGCTGCTTATCAGAATGTCATTATTCTTTTATTGTCACCTAGTCATCTAATCACCAAAAAATGGATTTTTAGCTTTCCCCATCCATTTATTAACTTTAAAATGATCAATAAAAATCAACATTTAGTATACTAGATACAAAAAAGATTGTATATGAAACCATGAATTCCTATTATTCCCAATTTTTTTTTCTGGTTCCTTGGACTTCTTTTCAGTGGCTCAACAAAAGTAACAACTAATAATACTTTTTAGACTGAAAAAATATATATAGCCTGACCTTTGATAGTTTATGAGAGTAAAATATCCTCTTAATTCTTTTTTTTTTTTCGGAGGCAATTGGGGTTAAGTGTCTTGCCTGGGGTCACACAGCTAGGAAGTGTTAAGTGTCTGAGATCATATTTTAACACGGGTCCTCCTGACTGAAGGGCTGGTATGTTATCCACTGTGCCACCTAGCTGCCTCCTCTCTTAATATAGGTGTACTATGTGGTCTGTAGTTTAATGGTGACAGCATATTGGTGGTAATGGCAATTTGTATTTAAAACGCTTAAATCAAGGTCTAGTAGTGTAATATGGAATGTAGACTCATTTTATGGAGTACAAATTTGGTCTCATACACTTATTAGTTATGTGACTTGGGCAAGTCACTTAATCCTGTTTGCCTCATTTCTCATCTATAAAATAAGCTGGAGAAAGAAATAGCAAGTGTGTCTTTGCCAAGAAAGCTCCAAATAGCATCATGAACTACAAAAGCATTAGCTGTGGAGAAATTATAGGTGCCATTCCATCAGAAGTAAAGTTATTACCATTATAATATGATTACAGTTCTGTAAATGCTATTTATAACAATAAAATAAATAAAGAAATTGAGGTAGCAAATTAACACAATTCTAAAATCAGATAGGAAGTAAATTTTAATCTGACTTAGGCTATCATTTGGGAATATCTTACAAACAATGTTGGATACCTCTATTCTAGAAGTCCAGCTAAAAAATCTAAAGAAAAATTGTTTCATTAAAGTAGCAGGATGAGTAAAATCTTCAGCTTTTATATTACTAACAAAATTCAGGGAAGAAATATAAATATATGCAAACATAAGAAAAAGTACATATAAGATATTAAGAATTTTTCCTTTTTAAATAATTGCAGAATGTATAAAACAGTACAGCAACAAAAGCACAGAAATCATTATGATCAGTGCAAAACTCTCTATAGAAAAAGAAAAGACAAACAATTAGAGTGATATTAATTGTTCTTATCTGGGATGTGCTTATGTAAACATGCCAATAGTTCCTAAGCTAATTAAATTTAAGGTCATACTTAAATAACAAAATTCTTCAGGAAGAGCAAAAATTAAGTCTCAAAGAAAATAATGAAAAAAGTTTGGGAGGGGATAGCACTATATTAAAACTTAATAATCATATTAACAATATGTTAATATATGTTAATAAACAATATTTAGTATCTATTAAAAATAGAACAATGGTTCTTTTGAACAGATTAGGTATATAATTCACACATAGCATAATGCTTGATAAATACAATAATTACAATTAATTGCTTAAGAACTCACAATTTGGCTAAAATTGCTAGAAAAAATTGGAAAGAAGAAGCCTGGTATAAATTGGTTCCAGGTGGCTACATTATCTAAATTTACAAGGACATGGAAATTAGAGTAGTAGGGAATCTGTCTTTAGATAGATATAAATAAAGATTTTTATCTTTAACATGAGGGACAGAAAATTTTTGATCAAACAATGGTCATAATAAAAGAGAAAAGGGATAATTTTGATTACATAAAATTGAACAAGGTTTTACAGAATCATTGCAGTTAGAAATAGAAAGGAATAAATCTTTACAATTAATTTCCCTAATAAAATCTGATATTCAAGATCAAAGAGTAAATTCCTGAAGAGAGGTAAATGTGTGTGAATGTAAAAGTGTATGAATGATTGAAAAATTGTTTATTAGGTACTTACCATACATGCTAAGTGTGCTAGGGATAAAAAGGAAAAAAAAAGCAAGAAGGGTGTGTACGAGTGAGAATTTACAAGTATTTTCTTTCTTGCTCACCTCTCCTTTCTCATTGAGAAATAACAATAGCAAAAGAATATCTTTTAAACAAATATGGATAGTCAAACAAAACACATAGATACATCAACTGTGTCCAGAAATACATGTATCATTCTACATCCTGATGCCCCCATTTATACTATGTTCAGGCACTAAGTAGCATTCTTTATTATCAGTTCCCTGGAATATTGGTTGGACATTATATTGATCAGTTTTCTTAAATCTTAAAAAGTTTGTTTGCAGGACCTCGGTTTATACATATCTTCCTGATGTTTCTCTGAAACCAACTTTTTTGTCATTTTTTACAACATAGCATTCCATTACAATCACGTACCATAATTTGTTCAGCTATTCTCCAACTTTATAGGCATCTCCTTAGTTTCTAATTCTTTGATACCACCATAGTACAAGCCACTATAACCTTAAAAAAATACACACACACACACACACACACACACACACACACACGGATCTATTTCTTTGATTCTCTTTGCATGTACATTTTAACATTGGTATGAGTGAGTTATTGGGCATATACAGTTTAGTAACTTTTAGAACATTTTTTTTCAACTCCTCTGTTTTTAAAATCTAATTTTATTTCCTTTTCATGTCCCCTATTCCAATGAGAAAGCAAAAAAATACATATTATGAACCTGTGGTCAAGCAAAGCAAATTTTCATGTTGAGCATAAATGAGAATAAAATAAAATTTCCATTTGCATTTTAAGTTCCTCAGTTCTCTAATGAGAGGTGAGTAGCACATTTCACCATGAGTCCTGGAATTGTGGTTGGTCATTGTATTGATGAGACTTTCTAACTTTTTTGAAGTTATTGGCCTCTACAATATTTTCGTTATAAATTTTTCTTGATACTTTTCATTTCATTTTGCAGCATTTATATAACTATTCCCAGGCTTCTCTAAAATCACCCCCTTTATCATTTTAGAAAAGTTGTTGACTCTCTCCTTGTCTTTATTTTAAGCATTCTTTTTTTTTTCTTTTTAGATTTTAGGTTTCAAATTCTCATCCTCCCAATCCTTCCTTCACCCATATAGAAGACAAGCAATATGATATGTTATATTGTGAAATCATACAGAATATATTTTCATATTATCTGTATTGAAAAAAAAGTGAAAAAATTATATTTCACTTTACAGAGTTTATCAATTCTCTTTTGTGTAGGTAGATATCATTTTTTCATTACGAGTTTTCTGGAATTGTTTTGAATCATTGTATAGTCAAGTCTTTCACAGTTGATCATCATTACAACATTTTTTTTTCTATACACATGACATCCCAGATCTTCTCACTTCACTTTATATCAGTTCATAAAAGTCTTGCCATGTTTTCCTGGAGACTTACCCTCAATTTCTGGCAGCACAGTGGCACCTCAAATCACAGTCATGCTACAGTTTGTTCAGGTATTTTGAGTAGCATCTCAATTTCCAGTTCTTTGCCATTATTAATAAAAGCTGCTAAACATATAAATCTTTTTTCTTTTTCTTACTGCTGTAGTACAGACTAACTGCTGAGTTGGACAGAGTTTCAAATATTCTTCCAAAATGGTGATTAGTTCAAAATCCCAACAGATTATTAGTGTACCTATTTTCCCTCATCACCTTCAGCATTTATTATTTCTGATAAGTGAGAGGTGGTAATTCAGAGTTCTTTTAATTGGCATTTTTCTAATCAGTAATGATTTAGAAAATAGCTTTGATTTCTTCTTTTGAAAACTGCCTATTCATAACGTCTAACTGTTTATTACTTGGACAATTAGTGCCAGTCATACCTAATGCCAGAAAAAAGTTTGCTATAATCTGTTTCTGACCTCTTGTTCAATTCTCTTACCATCTCTGGTAAGTATTCTGAAGTTGCTGTTGGGGCCACATCTGTCTCCTAAGACCATTGCTTCTGCTCCCCTTGTACTTTTTCCATTGTTTATCCTTGCTATCATAGTTTACTCCTTTGTATCTCCTGTGGTTCTCTGAACTTTTGTTGACTTGCCGATTCCAAATTTTATTTTATTAGTTATTTTAAAGTTTGGAGAGGAATGTTGGAAGAATTCAGCTGGGTTGCTGCCTGTACACTGCCATATTGGCTAAACTCTGGCACAGAGAAATGCCAACTTCACTTTCTTTCGTGATAGCTAGTCCACATCACTAGTTTCCTGCAGGGTATTTCTAACTGGATGTTCCATTAATATATTAAACTCAATTATGCCCAAACAACTCCTTATTCTCTTCCCTACCCATCCACCCTTATCCAAATCATCTTTCTTCTGACTTTTATATTTGTTTCCTTGTTTTCTAGTTTCAATATCTTTCTGGACTCTCAGGCTTGCAACTTTTATCCTTTTATACCTCTCCTTTACTAAGTACTAAAATGAATATGAATTTTTTCATTGACATCAAATGACTACCATAAATAGTATTAATCAACATAGAACTTGAGTTAGAGGAAATTGTAAAGATATTTTTTTAACCCTCCCTTTTACAGTTAAGGAAAGTGCCATCCCCAGAGGTTGCCCAGATCTTGCAGGTAGATAGTAGAGATCTTCTGACTCCAAATTCAGTGCCCTACTGTAGAGATTTTCTTGGTTTCATTATATTGTTCTAGTAGAAAGTTATGGTCTGCCAATTGAACTGTGCAAATTTAAGTACTTTTTTCCATTTCCTGTTTTACACTTGAACAATCATTTGAGTTTCCTATTTAAAAAATTTAGAGGATTTAGCTAAATATTGTAGGAAAACTAGAGATTGATAAACAGTATAGAAAGGGCTTTTCTGATTTGTGTAAAAGTAAGTTCTTTTCACCATTCTTTTTCTGTGTTAGTTGACAAAGGTGTTGCTGACCACAAATTGTCTTGCTCACAGAATACCAGAAGAACCTAATTATTAATAAATTAAAATTCTTAGCCATTGCCTAATGCTGGGGGGAAAGGATTTTAAATATTTGAATATTTTGGGCAGCCAACTCAATCATATTTGTATATATATGTAGGTGTATGTTTATATAGACGAGTTATGTATTAGTTTTGTGTTTCTTTGATTTTTAATGTACCTAATGCTCAGGGCATGTACTATAAGCGAAATTTCATAATTGTAGCATTCCTACAGACTTTTACAGCTTTTCCTACACCACTGTTTCAATGACTAGTTTCCAATACTGTGTTTTCAGGGAACTTGGTATTCTTGTGCTTCTGTAGTAGCTTATGGAAAAAAAACTCTCAGACAATCTGGTTTACTCTTTTTATTCAACATACCTAAACTATGAGTTTAAATACCTTGCTCAACAAGCATAGTTAGTGACTAGTCCTTGTTTTGGAACCCTGGTATTCTGTTTCCAAATCAGATTTTCTTTCTGTTCTATCCTGGTTTAAAAATGTCCACTTCTATCTGATTCCAAACCTATTCTCTTTCTTATAGGAAAATAATTTTGAAAACTCATTTTGGGCCCTCTTTCTATTTCTTGCTTTGTATCATTTCTGGGAGGAGGAATGCTCTAGGGATTTCCTGTTCTGTTTCTAAGGAACTTTGATGACTAAAGTAAACCCAGAGGATTTACAAAGCTGAATTATAACTTTGTTTTTTTTATACCTCCACGATGAGCTGCTTGCTTTAATTTCTTTCACTCTAGTTTGATATTCTTCTGCTTCTCTTTGCTCTCTTAATTGAACATTTTTTAGTGTATGGGTATCTCTTCTTGATTTCTTCATTTTTCTTCCTAAATTTTTATTGTCCTTCCTGTTATCCTTACAAATACTGATTCTGATTCCTTTGGCAAACTTTTCAAGCTCAATGCACATTTTACATTTGTGAGTCATAGGAATCTGGGATCTACAATACCTAAATATTTACATCTATTGCAAATCCATGGTGTCTCTTGGGTTTCATGCTGGCCTTAGCTGGCCATGTCTGTAGGGTTTTTCAGAGCCTTCTCCTAGCCTGACTTCACTATAGTATTAGCTTCCTTTTTTCTCTTTTAAGCTAGTATTGAAGAAGTCTTGACCCTATCTTTCTGTGACTCCCAATTTCTTAATATCTAAATATTTCAAAATTTAGTTGTTTTCCCTATGGAACTGATAGCTGATTTTATATCTCATAACATAATTGTTTATTATATTGACATTTTAATAGTTCAGTAGCACTATAGATTTGAAGCTAGAAGTGACCTAGTGATTTAGAGCTAGGTCAGCTAGTTCAATCCATTTATACAAATAAAGCATCTAAGACCCAGAAATGGTAAATACCTTGTCCCAAGTTCCCAGAAATGGCAAAGTGGCAAATTTTCCCTTAACTCCAAACCCAGAGTATTTCCAAACATTTAAATGTCTAATTTTAAAGGCAAAAGCTTACTTTTATGTCTTAAAAATCATCTAGTCCTGCTTCTTCCTATGACTCTTCCATTTAAAATAACTTGCAAATGACTGGACTAATCCACCCAAATCAAAATACTTTAGTTGACCAACCTCTAAGATTCCCTCTTGTTAGACAATTTAATGGTTAAGAGTCTCCTCCTTATTGTGAATTTGTTTGTTTCTTGTAACCACACAAATTTATTACTTAGAAAACAATGTTTTAAATGTCAGGTGGGCTTCCAGGGTTGCCCACAAAAGCCTGTTTAACTGTTGTGGAAAGGTTTAACTTGACCATGGATATATTCTTATCTCTTATAAACAGCAGCAGTGGGAGTGATTAAATAAGGAAGGAGAAGTGAGATACATGGAGCTTATAATAATCAAGGGGCACTTCTCTTGAGAAGAGGATGGAGTAACACTTTAAATAGATTGTGTCAGTTTACTTTGTCCTCATTTCTTGGATAGGATGAAGGGGGGGGCGGGAACAAAGGAGAGCTGGGTGATCGGGATTTAAATTTATTTTGAATAGTAGATGGGTTGTTTTTAAGTCAAGTATTTCTTGTGTACCATATTTGATCTGTTAATTTTAAAAGAATTTTAGGGTAATCCTAAAACTATTGAATATAACATTTCTTAGGTGTTTGAGGAACTATTTTTGCATCTTTTAAGTATGTATCTTATTATAAACATTTACTTATGAGATTCTAGATAAATAATAGCTTTAGTTAAATTTGCAATATTTAACTTGCTTTCATTATAGTAGAAACTCAAACCAATATGAGATTGGGACTGAATTTGCTTTATATTTCCTGTAACATTTTAGATTTTGCCTTATTTACTAAATTAAAATAAGTTTAAATTTGATTTTTGAGAATTCTAGTAATGTGTCAAAACAACAAAATATCTTTGGTATGTTGCGGAATCAAATTTAGGAGTTGACAGTAATTTTCTAGGGAGTTTGTATGTCATGCATTCCCTTGATTTCTTCCCCAGACTTCAGCATAAAACTTTACTAGAACTCCTACACAAATTTGTGCTGACTTGGGAGTTATAGTTATTAGTGCTGATTTTTGCTTAGTATTATATAAAGCTCTAGGATCTTCTTTCCATAAATCTGATAGCAGTTTATTTTAAAGAAAATTAAACAGAACACTATCTTAGGATTTATATAAATAGTTTTATTGGAGTTCTATTACTGAAATGTATAGCTCAATTTGTATAGAGATTGAATGAACTAGAATATTACTTGATATCAGCAGTACCTTTGAATTGTTTTTTCCAATAGTTGGGATGAATTATGTTAAGCTTATGTTCTTTTGTTCAGTTCCTGTTGTGACTAAACACATGCATTTTTAAAGGATGCTGATTAGAATTAGGAATAGTGTAACACTTTGCTTTCTTGGGAATAATTCTGTTTTAACTTTTAGTTTTGCTTCATCAGTGCAATTTTATTCAGATTTCAGTCCTCATCTGCTAAGATGATGTCTAAAATTTAAAAAGTTTGTGGCTTAATAGATTTTCCCCGACAGCTATGAAAGAATGGTCTATTTAACCTACCATTGAAAAAAATGCATATTTTATACAATATCATGTATAATATCTAAGGTATCTTCAGTTCTCAGAGAAGACTATTTCTCCTTGATTAAAAAAATGACTTCAAATATAATCTATATTAGGGATATTTATATTAAACCATTTGAGTCAGTATTCATATTTATCTCAGTAGTTTTTTCCTTAGTTTTGGAGAAGATGACATTTAAGGGCTTTTTATTTTTTCTTTGGGCTTCTAAAACTTTTTTCGAGGCACCTCAATATCACAATGAATTGTGTTGAACTGAAGTCAGGAAGAACTGACTTCAGTTGTTCCTAAGACATTTACTAGCTCTATGGATGTGGACAGGTAAGGTTCTGACAGAGTTACCTCTGACAGATTAACCTCTGTCATCCTAAATGGGGTTAATAATAGCACCTGCCTCACTAAGTTATTGGAGATCAAATGCAACGATAAAGTGCTTTGCAAATCTTTTTTTTTTTAAATTTTTATTTAATGATTACTTTATATTGACAGCATTATCCCTTGCACTCGTTTCTTTTCCGATTTTTTTTCCCCCTCCCTCCCTCCACCCCCTCCCCTAGATGGCAAGCCGTCCTTTATATGTTGGATATGTTGCAGTATATCCTAGATACAATATATGTTTTTGCAAATCTTTAAATGTTAACTTTATTATTGTCTTCTTTCTCTTTTTCCCAATTGTTTCTTGCTTAGTAATATCTCTATGGACATCTTTGGAATTGTACATCCATTCCTGTTTGCTCTAATTAGTCCTAATATACTGCATTCAATATATTAGGTTACTCAATTTTACTAGTACTCAGATGAGATTTTTTTCCCCAACCAAGCTTCCAGGTGTTTCAAGGAGTGGTCAAGTCCTTGCCTTCTCTCTTATGTCCCTTGAATCAAGACTCTTCTTTTTGGTGATTGGAATAGTTTTCATAGACCCAGATAACAAATGGTATAATTTATGTATCAGCAAACTACTGAGCCAGCAAACTATAGCCTGCTATTTGCTATATTACTAGTGGATTAAGGATAGTTTTATATCTGGATTTGGAGAGCAATGGAGGGAGAATTCTTAATTTGGCTTTTTAAGCTTTAGTTTCCTCACCCCTAATATAATGATTGTCTTGATAAAAACAAGGGTTAAAGAAATGTATTTGAATTTTAAGGTTTTAGTGGCCTAAAGACAGGCAAGTTTACATGTTGATATGATTCTGGTTCAATTGAGTGCCACAACTTCCCCTTATCCATGCTGAAAAGCTCAAATGATAACTTTAGGTTTGGTGTGAGTGAAGGGAGAGGTGCCTTTTATATGATAATAGGGATTCCCTGCCTACTTTACCTAAGGTAAGCTAGTCTCTTATTATACATGAAACAAAGAAACCTCTATTTTCTACCTGCCTTCTGTTATAGGATCCACTGTGCAGCAGTATACTAAGTTCATATTTGGGTTGAATTTCCAGTTGTTCCACAGCCCAGGGACTTCGTTCCATTTCTGAAGTTCATTTTCATCATAGGGACTTTTCCCTTCTATCTGATTCCTGCTTTACATACAGGTGTGGCCCAGCTCAGGAAGAAATGATGAATTTGTGGAATTCAAAGAAATATATGATCCTTTTAAAGTGAATTGAAGCAAAATAAAGTAAGCATACCAATCAAAATATAAATACAACTACTGTAACAAATTGGGGAGGGAAATGAATGCAATGATTGTATATTGCTAATGACATTCCAGACCCTAGAGAAGAGATGAGAGTGTACTGCCTTCTTCTTGAAAGAGGATAGATGGGGAAGTCTCTCTATGCATGTGAAATAGTAGCATATTGTTGGAGACTCATGTTTTAATTGGTGTTGCTGAACTGGGTTTTTTGTTTGTTTTTGTTTGTAGGGAAGTTTTGATGGTTGAGGAATGAGGATGGGAGTATATTTCTTTCTGAATGTTAAAAGAATGTTTTATAAAATTCATAAAAATAGGAAGAAGAGATTAATAATACAGGTGAATTAACATACTTAGTTTTTGTAAGATGGATCTTACATTGTAGATCCCATGAATACTATTCAGACACAGTAATGCTTATATTTTGAAGGTAAATTTTGTGTGTGTGTGTCTGTCTGTCTCTGGCTCTCTCTCTCTCTCTCTCTCTCTCTCTCTCTCTCTCTCTCTCTCTCACACACACACACACACACACACACACACCCCTCTTTATTTACTCTTGGCTTGGTAATGGGTCAGAGTTTTTTATGGTTCATTTCTTGAATCTATAAATCCCACTCCAATTTGTTAATATATCTTTTTCATTTGAGCACCTTATTTTAAACTCTTGTAAAAGACTCTTAATTAAAATGTTTTATATATCATAATTTGTAAATCTGAAGTAATTTTTTTTTGTTTTTAAAATAGATTTGTATTTTATTTGTAACTCCATCTCCATATTTTAGAAAAATTTGATTCTTTGCCTTTTTTTTTCTCCTGAGGCAGTTAGGGTTAAATGGTTTGCCTAGGGTCACACAGCTAGAAATGTTAAATGTCTGAAGTCATATTTGAACTCAGATCCTCCTGCCTACTGGGCCTGGTGTTCTATCCACTGCGCCACCTAGCTGCCCCTTGAAAATAATTTTGAAAAGAAAAATTCACTCTGCAGGATTGTGGCATACACAATATTGCATAATATATGGTGTGTGTGTGTGTGTGTGTGTGTGTGTGTGTGTGTGGGAGAGAGCGAGAGAGAGAGAGAGAGAGAGAGAGCGAGCGAGAGCGCGCGCGAGCGCGCGAGATTGGCAAATGGAATTTTAAATGACCAAACTAGCTATACCTTATAGAGGCCCAGGCCTTTTGCATTGATTTTAAAGAATCATAGCTTCAAGGTTACACTGAAGATAGAGAGGGTATACAGGGTCACATATCCTGCTTCCCAGTGACCTGGACTACACAGAGTCTAACCTCTCCAGGACAGCAACTGCTCAACCTCCCCTCTTTTCTAGTTCTTCAAATTTGAGATTAGTCTAAGACTGAAGATACTGTAGTCAAGTTCTTCCTTGATTTTAGAAATGTGGGCTGATTGGTATTTAGATAAAGATAACTTCTTGTTTAAAATAACTGCTTTTAAATACATATAATGTTATAATGGACTGTTTTGATTGTCACAGTAGTTCCATTCCAGAGGGAAAAACTAGACAAAGTTGATAAACTGTGATTGAATTGTCTTCCTAGAGTTGGCAACTTAAAGATGTTGTTAGCACACTCAAAAGACCTGGAGAGGAAGGCTGCAGTGATTGAATATACTTTGAGTCACAAATGGTTTAACTATAATAACCAAATTCAGTTTTTTTTTTTTTTTTTTACTTTTCATTGGTGTAAGTAGACTTTAATAATAGTAAGGAAAAAAAAATCATTTTCAATTAAGAGCTGTATATTTAGCCACAGAAAAAGTCATTTAAAATATTTACTATTTGATGTTGATTTCCCAAATGAGATACATGCAGTTGAACAGGTATCAGTGCCCATTGCCTTAGCATGATATTTTATTTCTGAAGGAAAAGATTTTGGCCAATTGTAAATTACTGTGAAGACTGATAGATTCAACAGTATATAAAATTTACTTTTATATTGCAATTCTAATTCATAGTTTTTCTCTTTTCTTAGATTTCCTTCATGGAGAGAGCATCATAGTGTGATCATGAAGTTTCTGTTTCAAGAAGTTTCTTCTGGAATTAAAATGTATTTTAGATGGCAAAATCAAGATAATTGGTTTGATATATAAAAAAAAAAAGTGCTTATTTTTAGTAAATAACCATGACAACTTCCCATATGAATGGGCATGTTACAGATGAATCAGACATTGAAATAAAGAATGTTGATCTGACGCCTCAAGAAGAACCTCAGAAACATCGAGAGATGGCGGTTGATTGTCCTGGAGATTTGGGTACAAGAATGATGCCAGTACGTCGAAGTACACAGCTTGAGCGAATTCGTCAACAACAGGAGGACATGAGGCGTAGGAGAGAGGAAGAAGGAAAAAAACAAGAACTAGACCTTAATTCTTCCATGAGACTTAAGAAACTAGCACAAATTCCTCCTAAAATTGGAATAGATAATCCTATATTTGATACCGAGGAAGGAGTTGTCTTAGAGAGTCCTCATTATGCTGTGAAGGTACTAGGTAAGTAGAAAATACAAAGTAATAGAAAATGTTTTAATATACACATATTATTGGTCTACCTGCCATCTAGGGAAGGGGATAGGAGGAAGGAGAAGAAAAGTTGGAACAGGTTTCGTAAGGGTCAATGCTGAAAAATTACCCGTGCATATGTTTTGTAAATAAAAAGCTATAATACCAGAAAAAATTAAATTTAAAAAAAAAGAAAAAAAATATACACATGTAATTTTATATCATAAAATTTCAAAGGTCAGGAGACATGTAAAAAAAGGAGTGAAGTGCTTAATCTTGTTAGAAATTTATCGAAACTCTAGTTTTAAAAAAAAATCTGAAGTCATAGGTATTTAGGTTTGTCAACCCTATATCTAAAGAAGAATCCTTTCTAAAGTACCCTAGTGAATTAAAGTCTTATAGTGAGTGGGAATGTTATCTTTTTTTTTTTTAAACCAGAACAGAATAATGTTCATGATTACTGTTTTGAAACCCAGTTCTGTGTGTCTCCCTCTCTCCTCCATCCCCCCCAATAATTTCCCTTAAGATTCCTGAACTTTCATTCTTCCAGATCAGTATATTTATATAAAGAAATTCTTAGGTAGTTGACAAATCTACAAATTTTGGTGGTACTGTCATCTTTCAAACAGTGAGGAGTTTTTTACTCCTTTATTTAGTGCTGTAGTTGTTGCTGTATATGTCTTTATTTATTTATTTTTTTTTTTGCTGCGGCAACTCAGGTTAAGTGACTTGCCCAGAGTCACACAGTTAGGCAGTGTTAAATGTCTGAAGTCAGATTTGAATTCAGGTCCTCCTGATTTCAGGGTTGGTGCTCTATCCAGTACACTATCTAGCCCCTATATATCTTAATAGGTGAATTCCCAGATACTTTATATATTTTGTAATTATTTAGAATGAACTTTTTTTTCATCTCCTATTACTGTTTTGTTTTGTTTTTTTAAGAAAGGCTGATTTATTGTATTTACTTTCTACTCATTTACTTTCCCACTTATTTATTATTTCAGCTAATTTTTCTTGTAGAATTCTCCGAGAAAATAATCATGGCATCTGTAGAAAGTAATGATTATTTTTGTTCTTTGGTTATGTTTTCTCCTTGAATTTCTATTTATTGTTCTATGATTTCATATGGGAAAAGCATTTGAATTGAGGTTATGAGAGCTTGAGGAGTAGAAGTGTAACTAGAATAGAAAACTTTTTTAAAGAGTTTGAGAATGTGAGGAAGAATACAGTGTGGTAATTATCGGGGATAATGGGATCCAGGGAGTCTTTTCTTACATTAATAGGTAGCTAGAAAACAAGTAAATAGGGAAGGATTGAAGATGCAAGAAAGGAGAACGAATCTGTTGGGGTCAAAGACAGGAAATGGGACCAAGGCTGAATTAGAAGGATGGTGACTTTGGTGAAGAAGACTTGAGAAATAGAGGACAGGGTTGGAGATAAGTCAAGATGCTGTGAGAAGAGGAAAGAGGGAATTGGCAAATAAGAGGTATCTCCTAGGAAGTAATATTTAAATTTTAAGAGTTTAAAAGTATGAAGTTAGATCTCCTGGATGGAGAGGAGTGGCAGAGAAAATTCGGAAGGAAGGTTTGAGGAGAAAAGAGATTGGCAATAATTGATCTGTATGGAGTGGAGCTGAGGAATTAGAAGGCTTGCCTTGTTTGTAGTAGGGACTTAGTTAAGACTATCACTATTTCAGAAAATTCTTCATCTCTATTAAGCTGCATATGAACATGGGAGAAGGAAGCAGGTGGTGTGGAGTAGTCCAAGGTTGGGGTTTGGCAAGGTGTGAACAACACTGAAGCCAGATGCTAGGGAATCAAGATAAGATTTAGGTGGTTCACCAGAGTTCAGAGATTAGAAGAAAGTTCTGATCAAAACTGATAATAGCTTGATAAAACATTTTGGGGATAAGAGTTTGTGAGTGTGAGAGAGAAGGGAAATTGTTTTGAGAGAAGTATTTCATAGGGAGAGATGATGAAATGATGGAATATCAATGTTGATTATTCAAATGGACTCCTCCTCTACTTTGTGCATAGATGTTTATTTTTTGGTCCCCCAAAGTAGTTAGGCTCTCTTCTTTCTATATTTTTGCAAATAATTTCTGTAATATTGGAATCAATTGTTCTTTAAATTTTACTTAGATTCATATAGAATTTACTTGTAAAACTGATGGGGTGCAGGAGTTAGGGTAAGAGATTCCCTTCTGGTCTTTCACAGTGAAAGAATAGGGCAAGTCTGTGAGGCAAAAAGGAATTTTTTTTTCCACTAAGAAGAAATCTTTCTTAGTGGGCAAAACTCCTGATTAGTAATTTGGCAAAGGTGGGTTAACAGACCCTTGATTATATAAGATAAATCTTGGCCTTGGGGTTGGGGAGCAGTTTGACCACTATCTAGAGGACTATTTACTGTGCCTCAGGCCAAGATCTCCAATTAAGTGAGACCACTTAACTTGGGAAGGGCATTGTCTGGGAAAGGTGTGCTTTTCCTGGGGTTTGAGACTCTCCCCAAGGGGACAAAATTTATATCCGCTCTCCTCCCCCCTCCCTCCCCCAAAAAAAGGTTCAATGGAACACAATTTACATCATTTTTCTCCAAAAGGATCTAAGTTTACATCAAAACTATATGAACTGAGATTTTTTTTCCCCAGTGGGAAAGTATTTTGGTTAATACAATTCCTTTTTTCTGAAATTGGGTTATTGGTGTTTTATATTTTTGTAAATTTTCATTTCATTTAAATATTAATAATAATAATAGATGGTATCTATATAGTGGTGTAAAGTTTAGAAAGAGCTTTACAAATATAATCTAATTTTATAATCACAACACATGAACTTCGGTACTATTATTATCCTCATTTTAGAAATGAAGAAACTGAGCTACATAGAGGAGAAATACCTTCTCTAGGATCATAGAACTAATAAGTGGCTGTTCTATGTTTTGTTAACATATAATTGGACAATATGATTTCTCATGTTTTCTTTCCCAGTCCTTTTATGTTCTGGCTCTTTGACCATCCTTTCCAGTACTAGTTTTCACTGTTAAGTTATTTCTTTACTTTTCCTCCACACCTCCATCATTCAGTAATTTCTTTTACTTTTGTAGTTGCAGATATGCAACACACATCTGCTGCCCACTCAGAATTCTGTAGTTGTATTCTGACCTTCAGCTTTACTTCCCTTCTTTCCTCAATGAATTTAATGCCTGCTTCTTCAATTTCTCCCCAAGCCCTTTCCTACCCTTACTCTCAGGGACTTTGGCTAATTATTCTTTCTTGGAATTTAGTATCCAGACTTTTTTCCTAGTTATTTTTAGGAAGATTAAAATTAAATTTGATTTTTTTTCCCAGGTAATTTGTTTTTTTATTGTATATAACATTTATTTATTTATTTTGTTGCTTCTTGTTTTATAAAGTTGAGTTCTGGTTGCTCCAGTCTTTTCCAGAAAGACGTACTATTTGGATAAAGCATTTCAATATTCTACACTATTCTTTCAATTTTTTTCTCTCTGACTTTTATCTTAATTTATTTCTAATTTCATTACTTTAATCTCTTTTCTTTCAGGCACTCTTGTAGTTTTTGTGGATAAACTCCCCTCCTTCCCCCCCTCCCCCGGACTCTGCTTGTAGGTGTGGCACTAATTTCTTCTTATTTGGAGTGTTTTCTGTGCTCACTTCTCCTGATAGACCCTTATGGAATATTGGAAATTACATTGTCCTTGGCCCTAGGGCACATGCTTGATGACCTCCTCCTTGCTGAATTGTTCCTATCTCCTACTAGAATTCTGGTTCTCTCAGGATATTATCTTTTGATTTCTAGCTTCTATTCTGACAGCTAGAATCTTGCTTCAGGTCCTACTATAATTTTTTTGCTAACTTGGTACTCCCATCCAGTTCAGTGAATTGAATGGATTTTCTGGCCATATACCTTTTCTCACCTTACCTGGCTTCATGGTGTTTTACTGGTACAGCTTCTTTAACAACTTCTCACTATTTAAAAAAAAAAAAAGTTTTCATTGCTATTTTCTGGTTGTTAAATCATTGTAGTTATTTATCCCAAGTATTCCCTCCCCTCTCAGAGAGTGAACCCATATAACATAGTATTTTTAGGGGGGGGGGGGAATCATTACTACCAGAATTGAAAAAGTCTGAAAATATGCAATATGTAACACTTGTAGACCTCCTAGTTCCATGAAGGAATAGATTGGGTTAATGATAGCTGTTCTGGTTCTTCATATAAATCCAGACTGATCTTCATAATTGTTTACATTTTTTGTTGTTATTGTTGTCTAGTGGTTCATTCCATTTACATTATTTTAGTTACTATCTTCACCCTACTGTAAGCTCTTCTCTTTCTGAGAGTACAGGACTCACTTTCCTTTCATTAGTAGGCCCTTCCACATTATATCCATCTCTGTCCTCCCTATCTCTTCCCTCCTCCACTTATTTTATGTATCCACTTATGTTATAATGTTGTCCAACACTTAAAAAAATTCACCCTCAAACAGGTTCTATCCATAATGTCCAATATTTACCTCTTCACTGTTTCCCCTTTTGCATTTAGAAAAAAATTTTTTATTGTTCTCCCTGTCACTGTTCCATTGTTTTCCCTTATTTGGTGAGTATGTTTATTCAGTTAGGCATTTCCACTGTTCAGGGTGTAAAAAAATAAATCTCTTCATTTCTGATTTCTTTCTAAAATTGTTTCAGCCTCTAGTATTGAAGACATATCTCTTTTCACATGAAGTTAAACTCAGTTTTTCAGGGTAGGGCACATTGGCCTGCAGTCTGAACTCCGTTGCTCTTCAAAACAACAGTATTCCATTCCTCTTGTGTTTTCTAATGGGTGCAGAATAGTCCTGTATTATTTGAATGTTCTTTCATTTGTCTTTTTTTCTGATCACTTGTCCAAAAAGTCCTTGAATTCTATCCCTGGATTTCCTATCTCTGATAAGTAAGAAGGTTCACCTTATCTTGCTCTAACCAGGCTAATATACCATTCCTGTTATTGCTATATCATTCAAAGATAGTAGAAGCTTTACTCTTCTCCAGTTTTACAGATCTCTTTTATGTATTGTTTCCCCCCATTAGGACATATTTTCTTTGAAGTACAGAGACTATCTTGCTTGCTTGGATTTATATCTCCAGAATTTAGTAAAGTGTCTGGCACAGCAAATGTTCCTTTATTCAACTTACACCTGTGTCTTCTGTTTCTGTGTGTGTGTGTGTGTCTGTCTTGTGTGTCTGTGTGTGTGTGTGTGTGTATTCCTTCAAAATGCCATAATAAATAAAAAGTTGTAATGAGTTACAAGTATCATTCTATGTAAGAATGTAAACAGGCAAACCTTATTATAGGTCCCTTATGGTATCACTTTCTTGATTATCTCCTTATGCTTCTCCTGAGTCCTGTATTTAAAAATCAAATTTTCTATTTAGCTCTGGTCTTTTCATCGTGAATGTATGAAAATTCTTTTTTTTGAATTTTAGTTTTTTTGAATGTTTACCTTTTTCTCTGAAGGATTATTCACAGTTTTGCTGGGAGGTGATTTTTGGTTCTAATCATAGCTTCATTACTCTCTGGAATATCATTCCAAGCTCTCCAGTCTTTTAATGTAGAAGCTGCTAAATCTTGTGTTATCCTAACTATTGAATGAAGTGAACTGCGAAAGCTGTCTTACAAGATGGAGACAATGTTCTAAAAATTGAATGAAGGTCAGCTATGCCCTGGGCCCAAGTTTCTTTCTCCAGAAATCATGTGATTTACAAAGAATGGTATCATACAACCCTTTTCTTTGTGAGACTTTAGTCTCACCTTGGCATTAAAATTCCCATATAATGTCATTTAGTCATTCTAAAGATGTTGTTGGGTTAGAAGTTTTTCGTTATTTATGACACAGAATGTGAGATCATTTGTCCTGATTAATCAGGTTCTCTCAGGATATTATCTTTTGATTTCTAGCTTCTATTCTGACAGCTAGAATCTTGCTTCAGGTCCTACTATAATTTTTTTGCTAACTTGGTACTCCCATCTAGTTCAGTGAATTGAATGGATTTCTTTCTCTCTCTCTCTCTCTCTCTCTCTCTCTCTCTCTCTCTCTCTCTCTCTCTCTCTCTCTCTCTCTCCCTCTCTCCCCCTCCCTCTCCCTCTCCCTCTCCACCAACCCCCCCTTTTTGGGTGGGGGTGGTGGAAATCATGACTTTGAAGTAGACCAATAATTTTTAAATTATCTGTCCTGGATCTATTTTCTAGGTCAGTTGTTTTTCCAATGAGATTTTACATTTTTTCCTATTTTTATTTATTTATTTGCTTGTTTCTTTTTTGTTTTGTTTTGCTTTATTGTATCTTGATTTCTCATCAAGTCATTAGCTTTCATTCGCTCAATTTTAATTTTAAAGAATTATTTTCCTCAGTGAGCTTTTGTACCTCCTTCCCAATTGTCCAATTTTGCTTTTTAGGGCATTCTCATTAGCTTTTTGTATTTCTTTTTGTACCACTCTCGGTTCTTTTCCTAATTTTTCTTCTATCTCTCTTAGGTGATTTCCAAAAAAGACATAGTAAAACATTTTCCAGCAGAAAAGTCTGTTTGACTAGGGTGGAAACTCAATCCTAGAGCAGGTCTGGCCAGTGCAGCCTTTGCCTGGTGCAGCTCTGGCCCCAGCATCAGTGGCTTCTGGACTTCTTGGTCCAGGGACACCAGGATCAGTGGAGAGGGTCTGTGGCAATGAAGTGGAAGTCACTCACCAGTGCAGCCCCCAACCCTGGAGTCAGCAGAGGAGAGCTCAGTTGCTTTAGCATACTAGATCTTACCAGCTACAGAGGGGCAGAGACACTTTTAACAGTTCCAGGGCAGAAAAGAGCACTTGTAGTCAAATCCCTAGAAGGATCTCTGAAAACAGCTGTACAAAATCCTGAAGCTTGGGAATAGTGCACTTTCTACCCTGGAAACGGAGTCCTACTTTAACAAAGAGTTAAAAGCTGAGTAATAGGTTAGGAGAATGAGCAGACAACAAAAAAAATTTCAACTACAGAAAATTACTATGGTGACAAGAAACACACAAGAGGAACATAACAGAGTCAAGGTTCCTGCAGCCAAAGATGCATCTCCAAGAAAAATAAGAATTGGGCTTAGACTATCGAAGTCATTATTTAAAGAAATTTGCAGCAGTTTGGGGAAGAGGTTGGGTGTGTTGCATTTATTCTACCATCTTGGTTCTGCCTCCTGACATTCTTAATATCCAAGGTTTTTTAATTAAAAAAAAAAATTCCACACTTAACATTAAACAAAATATCTCTTTTTTGTCTGTCACTACTCTCATTGCTTTTTTGATCTTCAATACATTGATCAGCTTCTTTGGAGGCTTCTCTTTCATTTTCCAGAAGAGTCCCATTTTAAATTCTAATTATCCTGGCCCCTTCTACCTTTTATTTTAAATGACTTACTGACTTATTTTTAAAAACATTTTCACTAGTCCTCTTCAACCTTAAACTCCCACCTTATTAAAAAATGAAACTTTTGAAATATACCCATAGTTGTCTAAAAATTTGTTTCCTGCTTTTGAGTCCAATTCTGCTGTTAGGATGAAGCATCCTGACATTCAGTGATGCACCATCATTGTTTGATCAGAGTTTTTAAGATTTTTCTAATTAAAATTGTGTTTCTTTAAAATGTATAAATTTGTTTTGTTGCTTGTTTCATTCTGCATCAGAAACTTCATTTTCGCCATATCTTTTTGTGCAATTTATGAGATATGACAGAAGTATTTAATCTGAAGTAGAGAGGATATAGTTGGATCTCTGCTTTCCAGATCTAAGCTTTGTTGTAACCTGGCCCAAGTCAGATTCCAAGGTTTTCCCAGCTTGACTTTATCTACTGAGAGGCTTCCTTTGAGCTTCCCTCCTGGGTGGGGCTTTCTTCCCTTGTGGATTGCCACTATTGTGCATGCCAAAAGATTTCTTGGAGCCCAGTTCCCTGAACGGGCATTTCTGATTTAATTCTTGAAGCTTCTGTATGTCTTTTTATGTGCTTCTTTTTTTCTTCTTCATATCAGAAACTTAGGGGTTATTATTATTGCCCTGCTGTTCTGCTCCTGCTCATTCCCTTTTCTAGTTTGGTTTCATGTCTAATTTCCTATAAAAATTGCTGATAAGAAAAAAAGCAATGCCATGTATGCCACTGTTTATGTAGTGTTAAAGTTTTCACCCATTTAAAAGTATTTGCATATTCTAAGAGGAAATAATCCTAATGGTTTAAATGCCTTTGATTAAAGGAAGAAATTATTAGCAATTTATTTGAATATTCTTTGTGTAAAGAAAGGAGTTGGAAAAGATGATCTCTGAGGTCTGTTATAAGTTTATGATTATACATTATCCAACTCAAAAATAGTTGTCTTGCAAATTAGTGGTCTCAGTTGCCCTCTTAAGGATATATATCATTTTCTTATACATTTATCTGCTCTTGATCTAAAACCAGGTTATTCAAGTGGAGCATTTTGTTGTTGGCAATTTAATTACTCAGAGAGATGAACCTGGTTCCTCTTATAAATTATAAATGGCCCTAGGTTTTTCTTAACAAATTGCAATATAACAGCTATTTGCAGTTTTAAGGGTGAATGATAAAGTTTTAACTTTTTATAAGAACAAATGCATTGTTTGCATGTTTGTAAATGAATTATTTATTTAGAACTTTTATGCTATCCTTGTCATTTGTTGATTAAAAAAAAATCCAAAACAATACCACCTGCATTCTTTATTTTTTCCTCCTTTTTATAAGGCTTAATTGTGGCTTTATTTAATACATCTTTGAAAAAGTTTTAAATTATAATTAATCCAGCCCTGCTTTAATTATTTTGCATATTTTTATTTAAATTGCTTTGTGGTTATGGTAAACGGACTCACTTCACATTTATCAAACTTAAATGTTCTCTCATATGCTGTCAGTCAGTAAACAGTTAAGTGCCTACTTTGTGCTGGGAATAAAAAGAAAGGCATAATATAGTGTCTAACCACAAGGAGCTCACAGTCTTTTGGGGGAAGACAACACGTAAAAAGTTGAAAAGTGGAATGAAACTTCATTCCACTGAGCACTGGGGCATGATGATAAAGTATCCCTTTTCTTAAATGGAAGGTCTGGAAGGGGAACTCTGAATTAGGAAGGAATCCAGAGGGAGACAGTACTGATAGATTTACAAGTTATATAGAGTTGATATGATTTTGCAAGAATATGAATTCTGGAGATAAATGAAAGCAATCAGGTGGGAAATCATTGCTCTGGGCTCCTTACTTAAATAGATTTATTTAAGATCTCCCTAAGCACAAACATGTGAAAGCTTTAAATAAAGAGAAATATAGTTTAGCCAAATCTATCTAATGAAGTATGGGATGATTTCCCCTAAGTACAGAAAAATAGAATTCAATTTTATTAAATATTTTATCTTATTTCTAACTTGCTGTATTTCTATTTGACTTGAATGAAATCCTAAGTACCATTCTTCTATGGGAACAAAACATTAAATTCTCCCATACTTCCCTTCATTTTACTTTGCCTTTACCTATCTATAATCTAGTTTTAATTCCTGTGCTGTATAAAAAAAGTCTTCAGAATGACCTTTGAAGGAATTAGGAATGCTTTTCTTACATTGTTTGAACAGTTTAAATTTAGTTTAAAAAACTATTTATTTTGAGAGATTTTTTTTTAGATGTGACAGATAAGGAATTTTTTGAACCCATTAAATACAGTTCTTCACTGTAAGATAAGTTTCTGAAATTTGTTGTTGTCAATTGTATTTCCTTTAATTTTGATGTATACTGTTTTATGTTCTTATAGAAAAATGAAGTGTTACAGCTTTTTCCTGAAATTATTCTTCTTTCCCCCTCTTCACAATTTGCTACTACATTAAATTATAACAGAGACACTCCTCTGCAATCTAGTGTAGGTTGATTAAAATACCCATTGCATTCCTGGTAGTGCTTAGAAGTGAAACAGTCAGAGTCTTATAAATGAGGGCAGGATGGAAGGAACTATTTGATTGGGAAGGAGCTTTCAGTTTCCATAAGACAAACTTCCAACCTGTTGTAAGTAGACATACAATTTTTTAAATTTTTGATATGTTGACTGAGTGAGTAATGGTTAAGAAAATCTTTTATGAATTTTCAATATAAGGAAAATAACTGTTAATAGAATATTTTTAAAGGTATAATGAACTGGATTTTCTATTTAGAATGTCAGAATTTTATAAATAAGAAATATTAGTATGAGGAAAATTGGGCTTCATTTATTTATGTATATAGGTATAATGAACTGGATTTTCTATTTAGAATGTCAGAATTTCATAAATAAGAAATATTAGTATGAGGAAAATTGGGCTTCATTTATTTATGTATATATAATTCCAAAATTTTATTAATTGAATATTTTGAGAGCTATTTCATTGATATGTCATCAGTGTTATTTAAAATATAAGTTAGAAGTGAGAATTATGCTATTATTTACTGCCTCAGATAACTACAGAAATTATTTGGCAGTTGAAATGGTATAGAATGAACTATGGAAACAAGCAACTATAATATGAGAAAAGCAAGATAGATGACCAATTTGCCATTAAAGCCTATAAAGTAATATTTAAAATAAATCCTTTATCATGGGTTGATCACTTTGTGAACATCCCTTTATGGGATAATATAAGAAGACATGAGTCACTTCAATTAATTTTGGAAGATTAAGAGAGGCTTCTCTTAAGTGCATAAAAGAATATCACCAGGAAAGTAATAGACACAAAAAGCACATCAAGAAGAGAAGGGCAAAAATAGAACTTTAAAAAAATGAACTTCAGTGTTGAGTATGGTATACATGTCAAATTGAAATAAATATTCCTCCATATAACTAATTTTTTTTCCTTAGCATTTATTTTATATTATTGCATAGTAATGTAGTGCTATTCAGTGAACATTTCTATAAATTTATCTAGCACCCATAGATTTGCTCTTAAATGTTTTAAAAAACAATTATTTTTTCCTGTTTTTTAAAAAATTACTTAGTTGATTATTTCCCAGTTACATGTAAAAATATTTTTGAATTCTAAATTCTCACCCCTGTCTTTTTATAAAAAAAAGTTATATGTGAAGTTATGCAGAAGATATTACCATATTAATCATGTTGCAAAACAAAATTAAGCAGTTTTTTAAAAAAGAGAAACTTCTCTCTGCATTCATAGTTCAGCAGTTCTCTCTCTGGAGGTTTTCATCATGGTTTAGAATTGTCTTGGATCACTGTCCTGATCAGAGTACTAAGTCTTTCACAATTTCACAATGTTCATTACTGTTACTGTGGACGGTGTTCTCCTAGTTCTGCTCATTTTACTTTGCACAAAATAAATTATGTAAGTCTCAGGTTTTTCTGAAACCATCCTGCTCAACAATATTCCATCACAATCATATATTTCAACTTATTCAGCCATTCCCCAGTTGGTGAGCATCCCTTTGATTTCCAATTCTTTGCCACCTCCACTTCTCCCCCCCCCAAAAAAAACTGCTATAATTTTATTCCCCGCCCTTTTAAAAATTTCTTTGGAATATAGATCTAGTGGTGTATATCTGGGTCAAAGGATATGCACGGTTTTATTGTCATTTGGGAATAGTTCCAATTTGTTCTTCAGAAGAATTGGACGATTTTACAGCTCCACCAACAAACCAACAGTTTTCCCACATACCCTCCAGCATTCATCATTTTCCTTGTCTTTCATCTGTCATTTCCACTTCTTTTTAAAATTATTTTATTTTTCCTCCAATTATGTGTAAAGACAATTTTTAGCATTCATTTTTATGAAATTTTGAGTTCCTAATTTGTTTCCTCTTCCCCCTTCCTAAAATGGTAGGCAATTTGATACAGATTATGAATATACAGTTATGCAAAATATTTCTATATTAGTTACAGTTTTGAAAGAAGAAACAGATAAAAAGGAAAAAAAAACATGGAAAAATTATACTTTGATCTGCATTCAGTCAGTTCTTTATCTAGTTGTAGATAGTATTTTTCATCATAAGTTTTTTGTACTTATCTGGGATCTTTATGTTTCTGAGAAGAGCAAAGTCATTCATAGTTGATCATTGTACAGTGTTGCTGATACTATGTACAGTGGTTTCCAACTGTTCTCACTTCACTTTTTTTTTGGGGGGGGGACCTGTAACATAAGTTAGGGGAATAAATTATTCTAACATAACCCATATTATTCATTAATATAACTCTAGCACATCCAAAGACATTACTCATTAATATGACTTTGAATCTTTCATTGCTACTACCCATTATTTCAGCCTGAATTTTTTTTTAGAAGGCACATCAATATTGGGACAATATTGTCAAAATTAGTATGCTCATTTCGGAATTTTGAAGACTTAAGATTTAGCTTGTTGATCCGGTAAATGCAAAGTCTTAGCACAAGGGGAAATGGGACTTCTTAGGGTTAGGAAACTTTTCTTATCAGGTACACCACTATGGCAGGGTCATCTGTCTCCAAATGAATCATTGGTATATCCTATCTGAATTTTCATTCTTTCTGGGTTGTTGCTGTTTTGTTAATAGTTAATATGGACAACAAATTTCTCATTTGGTTCAAATCTTCAACCTGAAATATAGGAGCAGCCTGGAACTCATATATTATTTAATTTGTAAATATTTTTATGCATTTGTGTTATCTATGATCATAGAAGACACCTAGCCTAGCGCTTAGTAAATATTTTAAGAGATTGTGACTATGATAATTCCCTCTGAAGCATATTATTTAGTACTAATGTCTGTGTCCTAGCTCTAAGAACTTTCCAACATTCAAGATTAAAAAAAATCAATACCCAATTAGATCCTTTAAAAAAAATCTAATCTAAATTTAGCATTGCTCAAATTATTTTTTCCTTTTCAAGAAATGAATGTGTTTTTCACACTAGATGTTCCTGGGTTTTTTTTTTTTTTTTTTTTTAATCTCTTTTCATTGATGTAGGGAAAAACGTAATTCCTCAATAGAGGATAGAAATATTGCCTGTTGATGCAGAATTTGCATTTGCTTTCTAAGTAAAAAGCATTAAAGAGTTATCTGAAGCAGGTTAAGTGATTTGCCTAGGATCATTCAAACAGTTTGGTTCAGATGTGAATTTTGAATGATGATCTGCCTGACTAATCATTGTGCTATACTTATATTTTCATTTATTATATTTTAGTTCAGAATTTTTAGAAAAGGATAATTAAGAGAAGGTTATCATTGATACTTTATATTGGAGGCTGTGGTTCAGAAAAAAAGTGCTTTGAATTTGGAGTTGGAGGACTTGTTCAGGTTTTGCCTCTGTTTCTGAACAATTTTTCCTCTAAAGTTGTAAAATGAGTAGATTAGATTAGATTTCTTTTACAACCTTTATCCACTTACAATCCATCATACATTTATAATAATCTCCAAAATTGATACTTTCTCTGCATCCTCCCTCTCCCTTCTCTTTTTAATCACGGAGGGGGAAGTTAATGTCCAAGAGGACATAGACATTAATTAAACAGGCTAAAAGTGTATGAATATGGTCTATCTATATGGTTGGAAGGAGTATTCACATAAATACAATCACAGGTCTCTCTAAGCAGAATTTTATGTGTACTTGCCTCCTGCACTAGAGTATCAGCTTCTTGGCAAATAGGAATTGTTTATTCTTTGAATCTGTATCTTTAATGTTTTAATAGAACACTTGATTCCCTTCTTTAGGGAATAGTATATGAAATGGGGGCAGGGCATAATCAATGAATGAAAGTACTACCTGTGCTATAAAGAATGGATTGTGTTCTTTGACAGAAGTCACTTATTAACTGTAATAATAAGTAAGTTTTTATTTCACATAAATTGTATAAGAATACAGAACTGCATAGTAGAAAATTCTGAATGAATTTATAGGACCTGGATTCAAATTTTGCCTAACATTACGACTTGGGTCCTTGACAAATTCCTTAAACTCCCTAGAATCTCATTTTCCTAATCTGTAAAATAAATTTGTTAGTTGGTGTTTTCTGGGATCTCTCTCAACTTAGATCTATGTTACTATGAGCTAAGACTCAAAGAATGACCTTTAAACAAGTTACATTTTTTAAAATCATAAGCTATATATAATTAGCTTGAGGACTAAATTTATAAATTTAGTACTGAGTGTTCAGATTTTATTCTGTAACAAATGAATCAGAGAAGTAGTTTTTTTACTTGGAGGGCTTTTGAGAAAGCTATGACATCAACTTGATAAAGATATACAGAAATTAGATGCAAAATATTTATTTGTGGCATAATGTTAGTCTGGATGAGCTATTTTAAAAAAAGAAAATATTTTGGTTCTGATATTAAAATCATTTTTCACTCTTGATATAGATGTCAATAAATAAAAATTAAGGCTAGAATTCAAAATAACCATTAAAAAGTTCAAAATAAGGTAGTTTGGGGTAGGTTTGGGAGGAACAATATAGCCAATTAGCTCTAGCAAAATTAACTTTAAAAATCCTAGAAAGTTACCTAGGAGTCACTGAATTTCAAAGTGGATGTTTTATTTTCTATCTTTAGACAAGATTAATGCTGACTTTTATGGCTTGATTTAGGTTCAAAGTAAAAAGAAATTAACATAATGATGTAACTTGTTGAGTAACCTTATTAGAATACTGAGGTTTCTGAAAAGTCACATAGATTAGAAAGGAAAATAGGATCTCTGAGGAAAAGCTAAAAGAATTATTTATTTGGTCTACATAATCAGTCTTTCTACTGAGAAAGACATAAGGCCCATCTACTCTTAAGTAGGTCAAGTAATAATAATGATAAATAAGTAAATAAAATTAATTCAAGACAGTTTGTTTAAAGATCATATAAAGATAAGAGATTCTAAAGACTTCATTAAAGACTTCATTAATAGCTTATTTCTATGCTGACTTATTGCACTCTCTTGATGTAGGCTAAGGTTTAGAGAAGATTTAGGGAGGAGAATAACATATTTAACAACTAACTCTTTTGCTATATAAAAAGCTTCTCTGTAGTTATGACTATTTTCTTGCCATGTCAAATCTCAGATTGCCAATTATTAAATATGCTTTTAACCCAAAGTCAAATGTAAATTGTATTTTTAGTTTATATGTCTAGTCTCCTGCATTTCTATAAATTCAAAATTTGTAGGAATAATTTTATACAGAGTGATAATTAACTTTTTGTTATCAACATTAAGAATAGAGTTAAGAAGAAATATGATAAACTATAGGATTGAGGATTTCTGTTGGATATAACATTTTTCAGTGGATGAAATTGTTTTAGCATTTGATAATTTTGCTAGCAGAAAACTTTAAATAAGTTTTTAAATTAAAAATGCCTAGACAGACTTAAAATTGTCTGCCCTTGAATTACTGGTCCCCTAATCCTACCTCTCTCAGATCATATACCTTGCCAGATCTCAGTCCTGAATTAGTCCTATCTGCCTCCTTCATTCATATTAGGCATTTGGGTGGTATAGAAGATAAAATGCTGAATCTGAAGTCAGAAAGACTGTTTAGATTTTGCCTCAAATACTTAGTAATTAGTAATTGAATGACTGTCTGCCAGAATTTCTTCAATGCTAAAGTGGAAATAATAATAACACCTACCTCTCAAGATTATTGTGAGGATCAAATGAAGCACTTAGCACAATGCCTAGCACATGGTAGGTGCTTAATAAATTATAAATGTTTATGCCTTTTCTCTTACCTATACCTGCTGGGTAGAGTTGGAGTGAATAAAAATCAAGCTGATTGAATTATCTATACGTTTATGTTTTCAACCTAAACTCATTGTATTCTTCATAGCAGTTCCAAACTTTCTTCTCTCTCCTTGTCAAGGCTCCTCTAATCAGAGCAGTAAGTCAGTTTTGATGCCAGAAGACTGTTGATGAATCATGTTTTCTACTTCTTGGCAGGAAGTTTTAGACTACAGGTGCAGAATGAGACATATATTTTTCCATTTTGCTTCCTTTTCTTTTGAATATTATATTCTGGATCTTAACTCTGTGCCTTTGCATTAGCTGTGTTTATAATGCATGGCCTTTTACCTGGCTTCCTTCTTGATTCAGCTTAAATCCTACCACTTGCAAAAGGCCTTTCCAGCTTTTCCTCCAACTGGTACTGCCTTTCTGAGATTACCTTCCATCACTTCTGTTCTTCTCTTCTCTTTCCCCTTCCCTGTTCATCTACTTCCCTCCCCTCTCTTGTTTCATCTCTTTTCCTCCCTTTCCCTCTTCATGTATAACTGATCTGTTTATTAGTCTATTTTGCTATTTTTTAACTAGAATAATCTATTTTGGGAATTACTGCTTTGTAGTGTAGTTAGAAATCAGTAAAATTTTGACTGATAAAATCCTATAGTTTCCCAGAGATTTTTTTTCATCTTCAGTGTGAAATTTTTTATTTTTATCTATACCATGATCATTCTGTGATTAATTATATCAAAATTTGTTCCATCAGACAGTCTGTATATAATCAAATCATATTGTGTGGGAGGGGTGCTAGACCCCGTTCCCCAAATTGACTAATCAGAAATACAAAGAAAAAGTATTTATTTAGTCCCTGCAGGGAGAGTCCCAAGCACACCCAGGAAATATCTCAGCTCCTACCTTGTCACTGACCTGACAAGCCAAAAATGGTAAAGATGGTTAAATCGGCATAAACATTTATAATTTATTAAGCACCTACCATGTGCTAGGCATTGTGTTAAGCGCTTCATTTGATCCCCACAATAAATAATAATAACTATTAAATATAAAATAATATAAATAAATTGCATTTGAAACTTATTTATCCTTGTTTTTAAAGTATGTGTTTATTTTAACATGATATTAATAACAATAATGATGGTAGTAATGATATCACAAGTAATAATATTCATATTATTCAATTCCCCAACAACTTTGTAGAGGGAGATACTATTATTAACTCTATTTTAGGTGGGGAAACTGAAGCTATAGGAAATTTGAAACTGAGGCTCATTTTCCTTTTAGGTTCATGAATTTCAATCAGAATGCTGGTGGCTCTTATTTAAAATACCCAGATCACTCTTCTTACTTCATTTAAATATCACATAAACATATGACTCCCAATTTTTCTTTTCTTCCCTTCTTCTTCCCTCATTTTAGATTTCAACATATAGACTCTTTGGAGTACTCATACTACTCAGTTCCTTACCCTATTAGAACTATTCTTTTACCTCACCTCAGCCACAGACAAAAATAGTCATGCTCTTGATCATGACTCCACCCAAAAATATAATATAATTCTTCAAAAGCTCCAAAGTTCACTTGTCTGAAGATAATCTATTTACTTTCCTCCTCACTGTGATCTGCAATCCCATGACCTTTCAATTCTCTCTCAGGCAATCTTCTCTTCATTAGCCATTCTCTTCTTTCTGAATCTTGATCTCTTGTTAAACTAATTCTATTATTCACTGCCCCCCTCTCTTGAATTTATACCATTCTTAATCAAATTGCTGATTAACCACTGCAAAACCTCAACCTTGGGTCTTTCCTTCCATTTTCCATCTTTGCTTCTATTAACATGGTATTGAGCAAACTGGGGGGGAAAGTCAGCATTAATTCTGACTAGTTCCACTATACATGGATAATACACAACCTTAATTGGGTCCTAATTGCTATTATGCAATCCTATTGTTATTTCCTTATCACCTCACCATGCTATTCCTCACAACAGTTTTTCAAACCTTTTCGTCCCTCTTCAAATCTCTCATAGATCCAGGTTCCCCTCACTCTCTCATCTAAGATCTTTGGCTTATATTTTACAGGAAAAAGAATTTAGGCCATTTGCTGAGAGCTTCTTCTTTCCTTTTCTTTTTTCTTCTATCACATAGCTGTCTTATGACTCTTATCTTCTCCCCCTTGTAAGATGAAGTGACTTCTTCCCAAAAAAAGCTCCTTTTAAAATTGTTCCATTCTATTCCATTCCATCTCCCACCCTTTGTCTCCTTTCTCATCTCCATCCTATCACTTATTTTTATCTCTCCCTCTTTGCTGACTCATTCCTTAAAGTCCAGGAAGAAATCCTCTCTAGAGCCTCTATTGTCCCCATATCTTTTCTGCCTAATGAGGCTAAACTCCTGGAGAAAGGCCATCTATAATATATGCCTCCACCTTCTTTTCCTCCCATTTTTTTCTTTAAAACTACCCTCTCCAGATGCTCTCTGGTCCTCATTCTCCTTAACCTTTCTGTGTAGCCTTTCACACTCTTCTCTCTTGATACTCTTGAAACTCTCTTCTAAGTGTTCAGGACAAGAATTTCTCCTGGTTATACTGCTAAATCATCTTCTATAAATATCCTACTAGATTCTGTCTTTGACCTTCTCCTGATACTATTTTACTTGGTGATTCAATCAACTCCCATGAATTTAGTTACCATCCTGCCCTACCTAATCTTCTTTGCTGACCTCCTGTCATTCCCATCTGCTTTTACCATCTCAAATTGGATGATGAGTCTTAAACTTAGTATTTTCAAAACGAAATGGCATTTAATAAAAATTGATAGATTCAAGTGAAATAATTTGCTCCTGGTCCCATAGTGGCTGAGATTAGTCTTCCTGATGCCAGGTCTAGCACTCTATTCACTTTGCCACCTATTTTCAATACGGTAATGATTCTGGACTTCACAAATAGGTTAAGAACTACTCAATCAGTTTCTGTTTCTTATCTGACAGAAGCCTGTAGCTCAATTCCTTTGGTAGAGAAATGACTGATTTACTTGGAAATATATACTTTCCCCTGGTAATTACTAGCCTTTCTTATTTCTTTAGATTTTCTTTAGTGACATTATTCATCTAAACTCGGGAAAAGGCAGACATTTTTTCAAAGTCTTAAAATTGCCTAAGTACCTAAGATACATTAGACATCAAAACTGCAGTCTTTATTCAACTGAAATTTATCTTTATGTAATATTTTCCTCAGTAGATGACAGTTTTTAGAATGAGGAATAAAGAAAAACTAAAAACTAACACAATTAGGGCAGTTAGATAGCACAATGGATAGAGCACTGGTCCTGGATTCAGGAGGAATTAAATTCAGATTCAGCCACACATTTTCTAGCTGTGTGATCCTGGGCAAGTCACTTAACCCTGCTTGCCTTCCTTACCTCCACATCTCAAAACCCCCATTAACACAACCCCACAAAAACAAACTCATATAGAGGGACTTCGTTTAGTGGATGAACTCTTGAACACCTCATTATGTCTCAGTAACATTTGAATGCATCAATTGTGCTATGTCACAGTTCAGTATTTAAGATTTATAATTATAACCCTAAATAGTCAAGATTTGAAAATGTTTAATGTACTATATTCAAGAAGGCATAGAAGTTTTAGTTTAAGTCTCTTCATTTAATAATCAAAGGTAACCAGTAATAATTAAACTCAACAGTTATAGCAATTAAAAACATAAACATCCATTACTTGGAAATTTTATTTTTCTAGAACCTTTCTTTTTCCAGTGATGATAATATTGCTCAGTCAAATAGTAAAAAAAATTTAGAATGCTGTTATTATGCCTGCTGAAGTAGAATATTTTAGAACATATTTTGCAAAGGCAAGCTAAATGATTAATATTGAACAACTTTCCCCCCCCCCCGACAGAAGTGGAAGATCTGTTCTCTTCACTCAAGCATATTCAACATACTTTGGTTGATTCCCAAAGTCAGGATGACATTGCTCT